>NC_081575.1:121360689-121467711 GCF_022355385.1 Mustela nigripes | reverse complement strand
AGTGCTGTGAAGTGTGTAAACCTGGTGATTCACAGACCTGTACCCCTGGGGATAAAAATATATGTTTATAAAAATAAAAAATTAAAAAAAAAAAAACTTCACAATTCACAGTAAAAATTAAAAAAAAAAAACTTTATTTTCGAGTAAGGAGCAAGCTGAGTATCAACAAAAAGACATGTGGTCATCCTGTGGTTGGTTAGACAAGGGAATGTGATAGGACATAAAGTATAGTATTTGTACACAAATATAATCCACAAGCATATAGTAATAATAAGTGAGTTTAGTAATGGTGCTAGGTACAAAATCAATGGAAGAAATCAAAGCAATAAAGGAAAAGACAAAATGTAAAAATAATGCCATTTACATTAGCATCATAGTAATAATCACCTATAACAAATATGAACAAAATGCAGTAAAAAAAAAAACACATTATAAAACAAATAAAATAATCACTCCCAAGAGAAATTAATAAAAAGTTCAATGAATGGAGGTTTCTAATCCTACTTATGGATTTGAATCGTCAATATACTTTGTATAGGTTTGAATTTTCCACCAACTGATCTATAGATTCATAGCCACCCCAAAATGACCAAGAAGCCACCAAATTACTAGGGAATGTAACCAGTTAAAGCTAACATTTATATTTAGCTGCAAATAACAAAAACTATCAAAGTTTTTTCTTGATGGAGAGAATGTGGGCATGTAGAGACGTTTTCAACACCAACGACCAATTCTGCCTGGTGGAAACAGACTCTTGGGGTTAGGACAGACTCTACGAGGCAAGGACTGAATCACACAAGGTTGTCCCCTGTTTCAGAAGCCGGTCCCAACTCTTAGGGACCCTCATCCTCAGGCATACTACTGTGCCAGCATCCCCATGTCTTCACTAATGGGGAGATCTGTGAACTCTATTATTTATGGGGTTTTATGGAGGTTGGTCTAATTGGTGATGTCATTGGCTATCAGCCACTGATTTTAATCTGAGCCACCTGTCTTCCTCCAAGGAAGCTGGGGTGGCGATGGTGGTGGGGTGAGGCAGACTGAACCCTCAGCTGGGTGGGTGGTCTTTAGGGCCACCAAACCCTCATCCTGAAGCAGCCTTGCCCACCCCTGACCCCACCACCCTGTGCCACGGTTTGCCTCATTACCCTAAACTAAAGTATGGCGGAAAGGGGCTCATTATGCATTTTATTGCCTTCTCCCTCAAGAAATTCCAAGTTTTAGGATCTTTGTGCAAGAGTGTCCTTGCTTTATTGGATATAAAGATATGCTAAAATAAGAGTTGTTAAAAGTGCACCTTGGGATCCAAATCTAGACCAGTGGAACGGAATGGAGAGGCCAGACATAGACCCATCGTATTTTGATACATGAGCAGCCAACAATGTCAAGGATTTGATGAGAAATGTGGAATCGTAAGCCATCTATAACTGTGCTCTCCCATAAGACACCACAAGCCACAGACGCCACGCCAAAGATAAATGAGGCATGGGGAACAGAGCCATGTGATAGGGTAAGGCATTGGTCACACGTGTAACCACGAAGGACTTGTAGAGACCACCTAGAGACTTAGAAGGGAAAAGATACATGAATAGCAAAAGCAACATGGTTCTCCCTCAAAAACCTTTTGAGAGAGAGAATTTGTGTAACCCATAAACACACAAAATGGTGGTCAACTCCGCGGTGCATGGGAAAATAGCAATTATGGCACCAGCGAGGTCTATCAACACACCTTTTGGAGCAAAAGAGAAGCAATTAGACAATACCAAGTGTGGTTGGGGATGTAGGGGAAAAGAAAATTTCCCACAGTGTGGACAGTGGAAGGTCAACTGGCGCCCAACGTTTGAAAAACAATTTGGCATTACCTCCTAGAACAGAGGAACCAGGATGTCCATGCCTTGGGTATATACCAAACTGAACCAAGTGAATGATATGGACCAAGAACTGTATAGAATATATCCACTGGCAGGTGTATTTTTCAATCCTCAACATGGGTATGACCCAAAGGTCCACCAAAATGGAAAGGAACAGCCGTTACATTCAGCATAGTGTTATTTTTGTGAGGGACTACGGCACCCACAGATGTTTGAGAGGGGTCACATTCAAAGGCAGCAGGGTTCCTCACATCTTATTTCTTGCTTTTAGGAAAAGTTAAGATGGTCTTCACTTGGCATAATAAATCATCAATGTCTATATTTGTATTTTGGGCTCTGTTAACACACATTATATGTCACCCTAAAAATTCACTTAAAACAGAAACGAATGGTGGATTCCATAACACTGTGTGCAACTGTTTCCAAGTGATGTTCACTTCCATGGCGTCATGGGATCACCAAGATTATCTAAGCACTGGTAATGGGTAGCATCTCACTGATTTTGATCCCGCATGCCCCTAACCCCACTATGACTGCCCCAATAAAGAAGATTCATGGCACGTAACCCTCAACCTTTTTTTCTATTTCTCCAAATATCGATGGTGGAAAATGTAAATTCTGAACGGAAATTCAAGTGTTTTGAGTTCTCCCTGGCAGTGGGAAGCTACTGGCCATACACTCTTGGACATACTCACAGACATCCCTAGGGATCGAGTTTATATGTCATTAAGGCATAATTGAGTAAAATAATGTGTAAGACATCTTTATAAATTTAAACTATTATGCTTTTAATTAAATATATGGGCAAATTGTATTCAAAGACAAAAAACCAAGAAGGCAACTTTACACCAGCTACACAAAAGGCCACATCATATATGATTCCACGGGTGGGAAATATCCAGAATAGGTAAATTCCTAGAGGCAGAAATAATGCCACAAGGGTTCTCTGTGAGATTTTGACGTAAAAGATCCTCATGCTTTTTCATGTTATCAATATTATCATGGCCCCAAATGGAACTGTCTTGAAAGCAAGGTTTGCACAGACAAGGATCAATTAGGCTTTTCGTGCTTGATGGTGAGTGGGATGTATTTACACACTCCTGACTTGTCCTTTGATACATATTGTCCTAGTTGACACCATATGCGTGAGAGCTAGCACAAGCTCCTTGGTGGTTTTATCGGACACTAAACCACCGGGATTACACCACCGTCCAGCACAGAACTAGTATTCTGTAACTAATTGCTATAAAATAATGTGTTTTCTACAAAATCATCTATATTTTACGGATACCACTTTCCCCATAATCACTCAATAATCAGGAACCATGAGAAAAAAAAAAAAAAGCAGTATCTAAGCTTAGAAATACTGAATGTTTTATGGATGATTTGCAATCTGGAAAACTGTCTATCCAAGATACAGGACACAGAGGATTTAAATGTGCCCAACCTGTCATTAAAATTCATGTTGAAGGCAATGATTTTGAGATTTCCAAGTACTGTAAATGTATGGCCCTCTTCTCTTGCCATTGCTCTGATCAGAGTTTATAAAGTGGAAATACTGTAGGCAGGATGGTTATAGACCCAATCGTGCCATAAGGCAGAAAATATGTTCTCCATGCACTACCACAGCACTTAGATCCGTTTGGATCTTGAGATGCTTGGGTGTTGGGTTCTTGGATGTTGAGTGGGGGTGTTGGATGTTTTCTACCTGTCCCTATAGAGTAGTTCATGCCCCAGTGTTCTTCTAACATGCCTTTATGCAGACATGCTAGTTGATGGTTTCTTTAACACCCTCTGTTACCCTCAGAGACTCCCTAAGTGCACGGGAAAAGGGGTCCATCATCCCGATACCTGGTCATCTCTGGCAAGCTTTGTCATGTCCTATTAGATGGGAGAGTTCTCGAATGTCTTACAAAGGAGGGTGTCTGCTTCGTTTTTGGAAACGAAGCCCGTGCAGAAAGCTACCCCACCCACTCCAGAGCCTCGAAGTGAAGCTTTTTGTGCGTTCGTGTGGGAACGGTGTCTAGTGTGCCAGTGCTGCGTCCCCAAGACGGTGAGCTGTAGGAGTACACAGAATAGGACGCCGTTCTGCTTGGAGGCTTCCCTGTTCTGTTCTTTCTTCCTCTTCCCGGGGCATGCCGGGCTTGGCCATTTCTCTGAGATCTGCTTCTCACCTGTTCACCTTTCACGGGGATATTCTCCTACGATTTTAAGGCAATTTTGCTTTCGGTGCCATTGCAAGCAATTTACTCAAGATGGGTTGATATGGCGACGAAGGATCTGGGACTACTTTCCCCCTTGCCGCATCTGGTCAGAACAGCTGTTTTAAAGGACATTCCATTTTTTTTTTTTTTTTGAAAGATCTATTTGCAGCAACCCATAAATCATAGGTTGCTTGAAGGCTACCTTTTTTGGATAATATCCTTCCTGAAATTGCATGAAAGGATATAGTATATTCATCTCTTGGGTCAAGTTCTTGCCACGTGTTCAAAGCTCATCTGATGCTGCAGTAAAGTTTTAAGGAAGGAATACACTGTGGAAGTTTCAGTACCTTCGATTACATTATTCTCATTTTTTTGTTTCCTTTTTTGTAGGATGGAACACCATATAATCATCCATAGGGACAGAGCATGTCTGCTCTTTAAATTTCTAAAATAAAAGACTGTAATGCAAATAATGGGGAATGGAAACATGTAGTGTTTGGACCATATAGAAAATAAATAAAACAAAAATGAAGGAAAGAGGAATCTCCTTATTATGAAGCATCTTTTCCTGAGCTCTGCTTTTGGGTGAGGGTAATTTCTGTCTGCATGTTTTCCCATGCTAAGAAGAAATGAAATGAGAGTCACAACCAAATGTCCACGTTTATGTACCGAGAATAATTGTATTTAAAGTACACACAGCGTTTTCCCTAGGTTCCAGGATTCACATTAGTTCTGAATGGTTAACAAGAAAACCACTATTAGTTTGCTCAGTGTTTTAGTGTTTCGGAAGCATCGCTACTTTAAATAGAATTCACTTGCAACCTATGTAGCATTTGGTATCATTTGTTCTTGAAAGAAATGTTTCCCCAGTAAAGGACTTTAAACAAAGTATCGTTTTCCCTAAATGTATACAGTGAAATGTCTACCTTGACAACTCAATGAGTATTAGAATGATGCAAAATATAGTATTTCCGTGTGGAATGGATTTCGTTTCCACACTGAATCATTATCAGTAGGTGTTCTCATTTACATGTGTGTCTGGGGGAATATCTGGAGTTAGTGAGGTAAAGGGACAATTCTTCGTACAGAACTGTCCTGTGTCACATCAAAATGCCTAGCCTCTCAGGGCCCAAAACATCAGAAGAGATCCCACAGTCTTTCTGTCTACCGCAATGGACCTGTGGACTTCCAAAGTATTAATGACTGTATGTGACTCTCAATTTCCTTTTTTTTTAGTTTAAGAGATTTTGATCCTAGAATTTTCCGTGTATTTGTCATATTGATCAGTGTTTTCCAAAGAAGCAGAACCAATGGGAAAGGGAGGTCAATGGGTAGATAGACAGACAGACAGAAATAGAGAGATTTAAATAGGTAAATATAGAGATATCTATCACCTATTATCTATGTCTATTGATCTATCCATCATCTATCCATGTATCTTTATATCTGTATATCTATCTATCTATATATATATATGTATCTACTTACCTATCTATCCATCACCCATCATTATCTATCTATTAGTCCTGTTAGTCCTATATATATCTATCTGTCTCTCTATCTCTATCATACAGAATTGACTTATGTGATTATGGAGACTTAGAAGTCTCAAGATCTGTGGTTGGAAAGCTGGAGAACCAGGAGGTCTGATGGTTGTCTTGCAGTCCAAGTCCAAGTGCAAAGGCAAGAGAAGACTCGTGACCAGCTGGAAGAAAGTCAGGTAGAGAGAGAGAATGAATTCTTGTTCTATTTTCGCTCCATTCAGAACCTCAGTGGATGGGACCAGGTTCACCTGCATTGAGAAGAGCCATCTGCTTTACTCAAACCGGATTCAAGGGTCCATCCCATCTAGAAACACCCTAACAGATGCAGCCAGAATGAAGCGTAACTTTACTACTAGGTGCCCTGTGGCCCAGTCAAGGTGACACATGAAATTAGCCATCATACCCCCAAATGGAATCATGTGTCGTGTATTCCCACCACACCCGATGGCAATCTGAGTATCTCCCAAGGGGGTTGTTGGTGGAACTTTGGAACTACCCTAGCAAGGAAGAGCTGACGTATTCCATCATCTCAATACAGTGACCAGAGGCAGGAAGTGACTAGTTCTTAGCATCCAAGACATGGAAAGAGAAAAGTAGACAAGTAGACATCCATGAAGGATCTATGCCTTCTTGAGTGCTTGATCTGCATAAGACAGAAGCCAGGATTTTACATATTTTTAACCTAAGAACATAAACTTGAGTGTCTTGTATACAAGAACTTTGTCACCTCCTAGATTTAAAAAAAATTAAATATACTGATCCAGTTCCAACAATAATACTGACTTTTTTCTGAACTCTAAAAATGCGAAGACCCTCAATTCAAGGCAAATTCAGAAATACGTTGTCCACGTGACTATTTCCAACAGCTGACTTCATACTAAGAGTCGTGATTTTCAGGAGGCACCTCATGCACTTGGAAGAAAGATCTTTGCTCGTGCTGCCAGAATGACTAAAGAGGTGGCATTTTCACGCTGATCCCGAAGACTCAGCAGAAGTATCTTACAATAGTAAGAACAACGGGTAGTTGGTCTGTTAGCCTCTCAATCTACACCGAGTACGAACGCTCATGCATGTTGTGAATGACATCAGTCGAAGGACAATGATCAACTTGCAAAACAGAGGAAGCTGGGAAAAGATGAAAAATGCGTAGCCCTATGTGTCTATGCTCTCCACTCTTCCTGTGAATTTATAGGACCTTTTTGGGGACGGAGTACAGTTAATCCTACTTCCTCCTTCATATGTCAATAAAAGCATGTTTCCGAGAACATAATTTTGCATCTGCACTTGTGGTCACCAAGGGCCAAGAAACACTAACTGCAATGAACCTTTTTCAGAGGTCCACATTTTGAACCAGTGTTTTTGTTATCTCCAGAAGAATACCTACAAGCAAGATGGCTAGAATGTAAGGTGGCTCTCTTTTTAATTTTTTTGAGGAATTTCCATACTGTTCTCCACAGAGGCTGCACCAGTTTGCATTCCCACCAACAGTGCAAGAGAGACCCTTCCCCTTTTGTTTTTTTTTAAATATTTTATTTATTTATTTGGCACAGAGAAAGCGAGGAAGAGAGAGAGAGAGATTCAGAAAGCAAGCGCAAGCAGGGGGGAATGGCAGTCAGGGGAGAAGCAGGCTCCCTGCTGAATAAGGATCCCGATGTGGGGTTTGATCCCAGGACCCTGAGATCATGACCTGAGCTGAAGGCAGAGGCCCAACCAAATAAGCAACTCAGGCATCCCCTCCATATAAATATTAAGACACGATGGTGTATACCTGAAACGAATATGATACTGTAGGTCCATTATTCTTCCATAAAGATTAAAATAAAAGACCTACCTTAACACATGTGGCTGAAATGATAAAATAGCCCATTTGCCTAAATTTAAAAAAAAAATAAAATTGCCAGTGTAATTATTTGATAAAGGGATTCTCTTCATGGAATTAATTTCAAGCCAATTAACAAAGAGAGGAATATAGTTATAATAACGGTATCCATTGCTTGCCCATTAATGGGTCACTATGACCCCCCCCAAGGCTTCCTTGAATTGTTTTTATGGACCATTATTATCTGATAACTCCCAAGACCCGTGGGGTGCGATGCTGTAACGTGTGTCTGGGAAGAATGTCGGAGTAGTTCTCATCTGGCGTAGAAGCTGTAGTCACTTCTTGGGTAAGCTACTATTTTGGATTATGACCTTATGAAAATGGACTTTTTATGGTCCTCCCTAAAAATTATATATAATGTGCTTTGGTGAGTGCTGTGAAGTGTGTAAACCTGGGGATTCACAGATCTGTACCCCTGGGGATAAAAATATATGTTTATAAAAAATAAAAAAATAAAAAATATATACATAATAAATTATGTAAAATCAAGAACTATAGATTACACAAACTATATAATGAAATATATAGTATATAGTTATGTTAATGACAGGAAGGAATGTATATACATGTAATCTATTTATTATATACATGTAATAAGGTATCTTTATAATTCCTCAAAATATTAACAAAGGTGTCAAGATGGAGGTTTTACTGATATTATGTGTCTTTTATAGTGTAAAAGTGCAAAATGGGACCTCCTTTTATAAGCATTATGCCTTCTTATCGCCTGTCATAAAAATCCTACTGCTCTCAGGCTCGGTTGTCGAAAAATCTCTGATTTCCAATCGAATGATGGCTGCTTCCTTTGAATTTGGAGGTAACTATTGTCTGTACCTTCCATAAAGCCCTGCCGTATTTTGTCGCACTGTGTATACGATTCTTGCTGATAAGACACCATTGGATCCTACTGGCCCTTGCTACTGTAACTTGAAATATAAGTGTGTGGGTAAATATATACTTTCTCAAAAAAATATTTTATTTATGTATTTGACAGACAGAGATCACAAGCAGGCAGAGAGGCAGGCAGAGAGAGAGGAGGAAGCAGGCTCCCCGCCGAGCAGAGAGCCCCATGCGGGGCTCGATCCTAGGACCCTGGGATCATGACCTGAGCCGAAGGCAGAGGCTTTAACCCACTGAGCCACCCAGATGCCCCAAATATATACTTTTAAAAATGGTACAAAGGTTTGGCCACTTGTACCTTGAAAATATTATGTGCTATGTTTGCTTTCCAGCTATGACTTCCTTTTTTTTTTTTTTTATGTACCTATATTTTAGAATTATTCTGAAGATTATGGAGATAATTTTATACTGATTAAAAGGACCCCTGTCCATCTCCTACTCTGTGAATATAATTATTAAGGTTATTTTAGTACAATAACACTAAAACACAGCCCATGTAACATGAAGTGTCGTACTGGTTTGTAATACAAATTCGAAGATTTTCTGTAATTGTCTAAATTTTAAAAACGAATTCTAGAGGTTTGCTAGATTAAATTTTAGGATTTACAAATCCAGTCCTATATAACAAACACTAAACTCACAGAGATAACCTCTTAACATTTAAATAGGTAGTTCATGGAAAATAGCTATAAAATTGAGGAGTGATAAGAAATTTATTTCCTATACTTAAGGTTATCAAATGAACGTATATATTTGTGGTTTTCCTATAAAAGAATGCATATGGCATAGTTTTCTAATTTAAGTTGGCCCTCTGCTATGAAAAGTACCTTATTCCATTTCTCAATACATTCCTTTTAGAAAAAGGCAGAGTATACAATAGCATCATTCAAAAGCTGATAAAGTATGTGGACTAGCTTAAAATTGTATTTTATGTTTGGTTATGTTGCCAGGAACCTCAGAAGAGAGAAGGGAGGCATATAACTTATGAAGCAGAGATTATGCAGTAGGCAAATTGCATGAACGTGTCAGCAAAGCACATTTAATTGTATAATTTTGTGGTGATATGGACAATGTCATTTAGGCATCACTTTCCTGAAAGTCATTTTGCTCAAAGAAGTTTCGTCAACAGGAAAAAAAAACACTCCTGAAGACGTTCATAAAAAACATCATCTTTGTTTATATTCAGTTATCGGATGCTCTGGGGTAAGAGTGACATCTCGTCGTTCCCATGAGGCAGTTAACCTCTAGCTGCTTCATTTCAAACTCTGAACTCATTTGCGGTGATTATCGAATACCTTTTTCTTCCGTTTTTTTGTACCTGTGGCTTCTCGAGGTCAAGGCCACCCAGAGCAAAGCCTGTGTCAAGTCAAAACCTGGCATATAGAAGTCTTCCTATCTCCCAGAGAGGATGTTTCAAGGTGTAGAACGGCGCACACGGATCCACATCGAATGTCTTGCAAAGTGGGACAAAATCCCTGTGTACTGGGTTTGTGCTGTCTGCCAGAAGCTAGACAGGCCAGTAGCAGAAATGCAAAGTCTTCGGTGGACAGCCAGTAGGAGAGATTCAGCAACTACGAGAGGAAAACAGATACACAAACAGCTCTTAGCAGGTGCAACGGGTGACAACCATGCAAATGGTCCTGTAGTAGACCATCATTCACCCCGAGGTCTCTCTGTGTCTCCCTCTCCATATTTAACCGACCCTGGCCCCATGTGAAGGTCACTCTGGTAGGGAGAACACATGGACACCTGCCACGGTGGCCTGACGTGTTCTCTCTCTACACTACGACAAATTTACTTTTTCTAAAGACCTGATTGTAGGTTTACAGTGAAATGGAGAAGAAGGTGCAGAGATTTCTCACCTACTCCTGCCCCGCACTCATGCACAGCTTTTCCCCCGGTATCTGCAACCCAAGCAGAGGAAGCATTTGGTAGAACCAATAAATCTGCGTAAACACATCACCTCTGCCGAGAATCCATATTTCTACATCAAGGTGTAGGCTTGGAGTTGTAGGCAGTGTAGGTGGCATGAAGGCAGAATGAAATGTATCATTAAGTATCATGAGTAGTGGGTGGAGATGAAGGCAGAATGAAATGTATCATTAAGTGTATATAGTAAGTATCCATACGGTGTGATGGGATATTACAGTATCATAATAAAGATTACAGTATCATTTTAAAACCATCACAGTACCATAAAGAGTAGTTTCCTGTTATAAAAATCCTCTATGTTCTACCTTGTCAATCCCTCTCTCTGCCCTGAACTATCCGGTGGTCATTTTATTATCTCCACAGTTCTGCGTTTTTCAGAATATGCTAGACTTGGATTCATACAGTAGGTAGCCTTTTCAGGTTGACTTTTTCCTATTTTCATGATCTTTTAAATGAAAAAAAAAAAAAAAAAAGTGGGCCCCGCTGGGTGGCTCCGTCAGTCAAGATTTCAGCTCAGCTCATGGTCTCAGGGTCATGGGATGGAGCCCCGTGTCGGTCTCTGAGCTCACCGCGGGGCATACTTAAGCTTGTCTCTCCCTCTCGAACACTCTCTTTAAAATAAATATATATATATATTTTTTTAAAGGTAAGGTATGTTACCTACTGAAAGTAGTTTGATCATTTATATGTCCCCACCTGATTGAAGCTGACTTCATGTCTGGTCCCCTGGATGTGTGGAATTTGAGTTGTGTGTGTGTGGGGGGTACATAATAGAGCTAAAATAAATATTCATGCTTCATTATCAAGCACTATTGGTTAATAAAACTAAGGCCGAGCTTGAGAGAGAGACAAGGTCATGAATCTCAAAAAAGGGATTAGGTTCTTGTAAGGAAAACGATTCGAGAGGGAAAAAGAATTTTAGTTCATTGAATTTTCTTGATGATGCTGTGAGGGCATTGTAGTAGGACGCTGTTGTCTATGAGTTTGCTGGAATTTAGGAGGTGGGTCCCTAGAGACTTGAAACCCAGTTGTGTCTGGTTTTATGGAAAGATATGGATTTGTCAGCAAGTGCCTTTAAATTATATGGAAAACGTGTGTATGTTCATGGGTATTTTTTACTCAAGAGATAATCTGGAGTTTTCTTTCCAAAGGGATCCTTGACACTCGACCCTGTATGTGGGTAGTGAGCTCCCTATGACTTGTTACACACTTTACTTCATATAAGGCGATCGAGTAGCAGACTATATTAAACGAGCTTAATTTTTAATACTTTTACCAGTAAAACATCGAAACGTAATGAGATTTTAAAGGTTTAGAACAAAGCAAGGCTTTCCTATGTTTCAAGAACTCTATTAATCTTCGACTCATTAATTCAAAATAAGTCATTTTGATCAATCTTCTGTAAGAGAATGCAGGCATTAGACTTTCCCACTGCAAAACATGGTTATAGTTTGCTGTATTGCTATGGTTACCCTTTGAAGAAGTCACAGGGAGACCTATTAATCATGATATACAGTTCCATTGGCCTCCGTTTGTGGCCTGGAGTGTTTTCTGGTCCTTCCCAATCTGCTGTCAAATTTTCTTTCTGTATTTTACGGCGGTGTTGGGAGTCTGCATTAAGCGTAAGCCAAACCAGCCCTTTATCATTCTGCGTGACCTGGAATGGTTACCTGTGTACACATATGTGCCCTTATCAAAGCCACGTTATTTTGATGTCGATGGACTTAGAAGAGCTCCGGCAATCTACTGTCTACGCTAATACACAGGACTGACCTCCGTAGGTCCACTGGAGATTAGAGACAGAGACACAAAGGGTCTATGACTTTGCTTTGTAATTAATTCCATTTCATATAGAAGTATTCTCTTAATTAAAACAAACTAACACAAAGGTGGGGAGTCGTTCTACTTTCTCATAAAAACACGTTTTCGTCTTTTTCTTACCAGAGAGAACGCAAACCGAGAGTTTTCTGCAATATAACCTCTTAAATCTTTGGTTGATTCCTTCGCAAAACCTTTGCATCTACTGTCTCCCGTTCTGTCCTGGGTCGCCGGCAGATATGGCCGACCGACAAATGGGTCTCCTTACCTGTTTCTTCTTTATGGACACAGAAGAAGGAAATAAAGCAGAATAAAACAATAACCCTTCTGTGTCTTAAGCTGCATCTGGGACTGTGGGAAGGACTCTCCCGTTCAGCCTTGCTTGCAGCTAGAAGTGGGTCGTGTCTGCCCAGGAAGGTACAAGCAAAAGAGGAGGCAAGAAGGTCCCGGGATACCATTGACTGGATGTGTGTGCAAAGGCACAGGGCAGAGGTCGGTTCTTTCAGCCTTTCGATTCTTTCGCAGGACAAAGACAGTGACGTGAGCATCTCAGAATATGGAAGCTGGCAAGGTCAAGCTGTGTGGGAGGAGGAACAGCAAAAGAGAAGAAGCCTGGGTTCCCACTGTCAGTGTGGAAGCCTTGCGTAAGAAGTAAAGGTTCTCTTATAAGATTAGCAGCATTATTGTGTTCCTGGTGATTACTCAATCAGAAAAACACCCTTGTTCCTAAGTCAGTGCTTCCCAAAGTCGGTTGTCTCCACACAGACAACCAAAGATGATATTTCTCCAAAAAAAACTGGTGTAAACGATGAACTTGTTGACATCCAGAAGCTCATGGATGGGGACAACAGCCACCTCAGACACTGACCTGTCATTATAAGGACTAAAACAATAGAGGATCAATAACAAAAAAGATAGATAACCCCCCAGTGTGCCCCACTAATGAGATAGCTATTATTAGAAATTCTACACCCAAGTTGTATAACCTTCAGTAATTAACAAAATGTGAATTTGGAAAAATAGTACGGATCCATATAAGAATAAATTTTTATTTTGGAATAACTGAAAAGTACTGAACAGTTCTAGCCAAGGGTCTATGAGGAGAGAAACCTTGTGCTTTAGGAATACAACATAACCAGAACATGTGGAAATGCTTTAGACAAGAAGGAATGAAGTCTGTTATTGGGTAGGTGATAAGTTCTGACTGTCCAAGTTGTGTGCGTGTAGAAACAAGATAGCTATGAGATATGACAAAGGATATTTTGATTCATAGACTGTAAATAGATGATAGAGAAATGGGTAGGGGGTGGATAGATAGATATGTTAGAGAGAGAGATGGATAGGTGGATGGATGGGTAGATGGATAGACAGACGGGTATGATGGAGGAGTGGATAGATCTTACATAGATAAGAGATGATAGATGGGTAGAAAGAATAGAGAAACAGATGGATAGTTGGGTAGGTGGATAGGTGATAATAGATAGATATGATAGATGGATAGGTTGATAGATCATAAATAGATAAATGATGATAGAAAGATAGATAGATGATAGATAGATAGAAAAGGGGAATGGATGAATAGGTAGGTGGATGGACAGATGGATATATAGATAAATAGATGGAAAGATGGATGGATGGATGGATGGATGGATGGATGGATGGATGGATGGATATGATGGATGGAAGGATATGATGGATGGATATGATGGATGGATGGATATGATAGATGGATGGATGGAGGGAGGGAGGGATGGATGGATGGACAGATGGATGGGTGGATAGATCATAAATAGAAAAAAAGACGATCGATGGGTAGAAAGAATAGAGAGACAGGTAGATAGTTGGGTAGGTGGTTGCATAGATAGACGACAGGTAGAAACATAAATAGAGAGGTAGACAGATATGATGGAGAGATCAACAGATCATAGATAGATAAACAATGATAGATGTGCAGAAAGAATAGAAAGACAGATGGATAGTTGGGTGGGTGGATGGATAGATGATAGATAAATAGAGAGATGATAGATAGATGGATGATACATAGATATGATAAATGTGCAGGTGGGTAGATCATAAAAAGATAAAAGATGATATAGATATAGATAGATGATAGATAGAAAGAAAGAAAAGAAGGACAGATGGATAGGTGGGTGTTTGGATGGATGGATGGAGAATGGATAGATGGATGGATGGATGGTTGATGGATGGATAGACAGATGGATATTATGGATGGATGGATGGATGGATGGATGGATCATAGATAAATGATAGATGATAGACAGTAAGTAGATATACATAAATATAACTATAGATGATAGATGATAGACAGGTACAGATAATAGATACATAAGTCATCAATGAGATGGATAAAGACAGGTAGATGAATAGGCTGATGGATGACAGAGATCAACACGGGGCAGACAACTGTAACTCAGGATATGTCACCCATGGTGTTACATATGACCGTAGTAGACCAGGTACACATTCCCAGAAAAGTATAAAAGAAATCTCAGTGCGCCATTAGCAAGGGAAGGACTCCATGGTGTGTGTTAGGCGTGAACGGTTTGCTTCCATTATCCGCTCCTACATTTCTCAAGTTTTTTCCACCATGCACATTTACTATTTGAGGCTGGCAAGTGCCTAAAGTACTTTTTACTAGAACTTGTATTCTGTCCATCTTCATTTCCTCTTTGTGACAATGAGATTCAGCCTTGAACAATATTAAATTCTAAGATGATTCTCACTAGAACACATGGATTGTAACTTTTTTTTTTTTTTTTAAGAAAATACTTGTCTTATCCTGGCTGCACTGAGTTCCAGTACGGGAACACATCCAAGTCCTAATGCTCCTTTTCTAGTAAAACGTTTCCAAGTGTCATTAACAAATTAACTGTACTTAAAGATTCATCATCTTAAGTAAGCATGACATTTCATTGGCGCCAAGAGAACGTTACTTTTTCAATTGCACAATCTCCAACAGGTCTTCTTCAAGAATTATGCATTTTAGTGTGTCGTGCATGAGCTCATATATTTTTAAAAGATTTTTTTTTCTAAATGTGTGATTTTCTTTTCCTGCTTCCACAAAACCAAAACTGTACATGAAACAATGCATTTTTTTTTTTTTCTGAGGTACTCAACCCATTTCTGATAGCCTTTACTGAAGCCTAAAACTACAAGAATAAAGAACTCTTTATCGGGGAAGGTTGGATTGGTAGGAATGCATATATGGGTTTTGCTATTCGTAGGGAGAAGAACTTTCCCCCTGGACAACCAGACAAGCATACACATGTCCTTGGGTATAATGTATTTCTCCTTAAAATTTGGGATTTAGGGAGTGCCTGGCTCCGTCAGAAGAGCGTCTGACTCTTGACCTTGGGATTGTGAGTTCGAGCCCCATGTTGGGTTAGAGGTTATTTAAAAATAAAATTAAAAGAGAACAAGACTTGGGACTATAGGCGTTTGAGCCTGAAAAGACTAGAAGACTAACTGAAGAAATATGTATAACATCAGATCAAGAAGTTCTGTACTCTTTATGCACATTTTCTGATATATATTATTTTATATATTTACATATGTAGACTTTTGTATTTCTACCATGTACACAAGTACACATACAAATGCACATATACGTATAGGGGCTTGTGAAATTGCTTAAATATATATTACAGTTTATATACTACAGAAACAGATAATCACATAAATGTATGATATATTATATAATTACATAAATATATAGTATAGTTTATATACTATGGAAACATGATCACATAAATGTATATTATATAATTACATATCTACTATTATAGTTTATATGCTATGGAAGCATATTTAATCACATAAATGTATAATATATTATATAATTACATAAAAATACGTTATAGTTTATGTACTACAGAAACATATAATTGCATAAATATATGTTATATAATTACATAAATATAAATTATAGTTTATATAGGATGGAAACACATATAATCACATAAGTATATATTATAGAATTACCTAAATTATATATAGTTTATATACTACAGAAACAGATAATCACATAAATGTATAATATATTATATAATTACATAATTATATAGTATATTTTATATACTATGGAAACATGATCACATAAATGTATATTATATAATTACATAAATACTATTATAGTTTATATACTAAAGAGACATATAATCACATAAATATATAATATATAATTACATAAATATATGTTATAGTTTATATACTATGGAAGCATATTTAATCACATAAATGTATAATATATTATATAATTACATAAAAATATGTTATAGTTTATGTACTACAGAAACATATAATCACATAAATGTAAAATATATTATATAATTATATAAATATATGTTATAGTGACAGAAACATGTAATTACATAAATATATATTATAGTTTATATAGGATGGAAACACGTATAATCACATAAGTATATATTATAAAATTACATAAATTATATATAGTTTATATACTAGAGAAACATGCATAATCACAGAAATATATAATATATTATATAATTACATAAATATATTTTATAGTTTATACTATAGAAATATATTTAATAAATGTAATTATGTCTTTACATGTAGTTTAAATATACATTTTATGTATCAGAAGTATAATTAATTCCATTGATGTATTTATACATAATTTATAATAATTTATAAATTACAGCATAGTGTAAATACCATAACATAAATTGTTATGTGTCAATGAGACAATAAACATATTAATATATTTTAATATATATAATTAATATATTTTAATATAAGTTTAACAGATGGGATTTTAGGGGCTCCTGGGTGGCTCAGTGGGTTAAGCCTCTGCCTTCGGCTCAGGTCATGATCTCGAGGTCCTAGGATGGAGCCCTGCAATCGGGCTCTCTGCTCAGTGGGGAGCCTGCTTCTCCCTCTGCCTCTGTCCCTCCCTGTCTCAAATAAAATCTTTAAAAATAGAAAAATAATAAAAAAAAATAAGTAAAACGATAGTGTCATGGGTGACCTCTATCCTGTTCTGACTTGTCGGGGGTTTGGGGAGGGACACAGGTAGAGTGCCAAGTGGGGTGACCTCATCCTCACTACCTGGGTTTCCCGCTAACTTGCAAGACCTTCCCAGCAGTAAGGTGGACCGTGGTGCACAACCCTGTCCTGGACAGAGGCGGTGAACGCCCCCAGGGAGGTCATTTAGAGCAAGCAGAGCAATCCCTCCAAGAGCAGCCGCCCCTCGGGGCGAGTGCCACACACAGACCTCGGAGGCACTGTGTCCTCTAGGTCCTGGGGGAGCTTCTCCTGTGTCCATCAGGGTGAGCTCTGGGCTGTGGACATTCCTCCTTCCCCTTGACAAAGCCACCGTTCCACCCTACGTGGTGTTTATGAGATGTTTATGCCTTTTGGCTTCTGAGGAAGGAACCAAAAGGAAAAATGCAAATATCTTACAGATCTGTACGTGATGATACTTGTCTCCAACCCTCCAGCAACACCTCTGCCTGGGCGGATTACTTCCCTCACCCTGGCTGTATTAAATTAGTTTCATAATATTTATAAAATACGATTTCTTCGCTGTAGTTGGTAAATGATCTGAAACCCACCTAACACATATTATTAATAGAATCGTAGATCTTTGGGGGGAAAAATACTGTAGGATTCAATAAGAGCTTTTTTCTCCAAAAGCTTTTCTCATTCCCAAAAGCCCCTATTAATTTCCAAACTTTTTTTTTTTTTTCTTTTTGATCGCAAATAGGAATTTCAATCAACGCGGAGAAACCCGTAAAGCGTAGCACTATTTTCTCGCTAAGGGTATCCAGGGAAGAATATAACGTGTGAAAAGAAAATTGTGTAATTACGGTAATTGCTTATGTCCAGGTGGGAACTGGACATTTAGAAACAAGCTTTGCTGGTTTTCTGGGAGCCCAGAACAATAATTCACTTTGAAGGGTAAAAGAAGCCCATTCCTCACTATACACATACATACCATAGAAGCTTTTTTTTTTTTCTTGGCTGTTTTTCATGCATTTTACTGATTTCGTGCTCGAACCCCACATGCACAGGTGAGAGTACACATAGACATAAGGTGTCCCAGCAATTTGCATGTCAGTGAGTCTGTGTGTGTACTTAGATGTCTTTAGTAATGTGTTTCCCCAACATGAAATAACATTGAAAAATACTCTTAGTGATGCTCTCCAGGGTCTGGGGGGAGAGTTTCAGGTACAGAAGGCAGACTCTCTTGGTTTAAAGGAGAATGAGCGGGGAAAATTAATTTTTAGTACATTTAAGAACCAGTCCAATGGTTGTGAACCCTTGGCTGATGATGACCAAGTTAAATGAAACACAAAGTTACCTCAACTTAAGAGAACTTAAAAGATACTTAAAAGATACTTGGTTACTGGGTGTGGTGCATTAACAATGAATTCTGTTACACTGATAATAAATAATAAAAATAATAATAATAATTGTTAAAAAAAAAAAGAAACACAAAGTTACCTCAACTTAAGAGAACTTAAAAGATACTTGGTTACTGAGTGTGGTGCATAAACAATGAATTCTGTTACACTGAAAATAAATAAATAAATAATAATAATAATAATAATAACGATCATTAAAAAAAGAAAAAAAAGATACTCAGTTTTACAAAAAAACACCCATTTTAAGGGTACGACCCATATATTAATAAGTAATGTAATTTCTTAATTTTACTATTCTAAATAAAGCAGATAGTCAGCCCGATGAAAATGAGTTTCACATAAGTCTTTTAATACTCCTGATCCTGCTTTGGGGGTCATTCCCAAATGACCGTAGAGAAATATTCAGTAGCGTGAGGTCATGGGAAAAGTCTACGCATGGAGAACGCCACTTTGTCCCACAGAAAGCCGAGTGCGAGTCAGGAACCTCTCCGTGTCTACTGTGGTTCTTTCAAAATCTCCAAGGACCTGAATTGAATGTGTCTGCACCCAAGGACACAGTGATCTTTCCTTTTCATTTCAGTCTTGGGTTTGTGTTTTTGTTTTTGTTTTTTTTTCTTTTTCTTTCCATTTTTAAGAATGCATCAGCTGTCTTCATTCTGACATATGCAAGCTATGGGTTTAAGTGATTTTTTTTTCATAAATGTGCAAGTATATTTCAAAGACAATGGGGGTGAGGAATTCATGGTTTTTACTCTGAAATGTATAGCAAAGTACATTATAGTTGTGAAAACTACAGGAACACAGACACAAAGAAGAAAACATCTTTTTTTGCCTACTGCTTAGAAGCAATTATTTTCATATTTTCTTCCAATACGTGAGAAGCGTTTTCATGAATAATTGAGATCTCCCTCTGTGTCACCTGGTACATTGCATTGCGACAGCATAAACCCACTCTTTTCCAAGAAATTTTTACCAGGATGAAAAACACGTTTTCTCCATGTTGTGATTAGAATCGTCTGGTTTTAATTAATGGCTTCATAATAGGCCATCAATACCTCTGCGGCTGTTTAATTTTTTGATGGAGCAGACATTTCTAGAGTTCTTTAGCATAATCCAATGTGTGATCTAGGACGGATCTTGCCCACATCCTTGTTAATCTCTTGTTCCTCATTGTCCATCTGTTCCCATCAGACCGGACCCAGTGATGTTCTGTGGGGTTGGTTCCAGGCTTCTCCAGGGCATCTGATACAAATCACCCTCCTCTAGGTCCTTTCTTCCTAGTTATGAGTCCTACAACCAGAGGAGTCCCAGGCATGGCTATGGACCCTTCCTTTGAGTAATGACTCTCAGACTCCCTAGATGTTCAAAGACCATGTCCATCTGGAGAACTCCACACTCCCATAGTTGTCATGCTCACACCCACTGCTTCTTGGACAAATCAAGCCAATGGCCAAGGCTACATGGTCAAATAAATCTCTTCATTTCCCGGATGTCAGGTGGACGTATTCCATGCTCACATGCTCTGAACTCTGAATTTCCACCTTGGAAACTCAATTGTTTAAAAATAAATAAATTAATTTTAAAAAGTCTAGGAGACACCTGGGTGGTTGACTTGAAGTCATGATCTCAGGGTCCCAGGATTGAGTCACACATCAGGCTCCCTGCCATCGGCTCTTTCTGGTCCAGCTAGCATTAGATCCCTGTCTTCCTGTGTTCTCCACGGGGCTATATTTGAAAAGCATACACGAGAGGACTGTCTTCTACACCATGTCCATCATCCATCTCTCAAGACTGAAACCTTCCATGTGTCCAACACAGTGTTCAGGAGAATGTGCAGAGTTCTGCCAGGATGTGGCCAGTGGGCACAACATTGCATTACCTCCTTCCCGTCATCCCAACCAGACTGTTCCTGGTTCCTCCTTCTGCTCTGGGAAAACACCCATCACCTTCTCTGCTCCTCTCTTCTGGGGAGCCTCTTTCTTCAAACCTCCATAAGATTGGATCCTTCTTGTTCAAGATCTCCACTCAAAGACAGCCTTGCCACAAGGTCTACTACAAATGCAATGTTCACATTCACTAGGCGTGTTATACTCTACGGGCTGGAATGAATGGAGAAAAAATATGCAACGGTCCTTGAATATTTCTTTTTTCCTTATGTTCCTTGAATCAGAGGCTCTCCTTGGCTGAGGGCATTTCTGGAGAAGCCAGCTACTTTAGGTCCCATTCATCCCGACTTTTAAGCAAAATGATATTTTTCTTTTTTTTCTCCTCCTACATATAATGTCATTTGCGAACTTGTACTTCCTGTAGTAAGGGCTATTGAATATTTGTTAAGTGCTTCGGATACTTAAGTCATTTATCTCTATTATGTTATGTATTCCTCATAACAATCTTTTCAGTGAGGCGATTACTTTCCCTGTATCCCGATGGAGGAGAAGAGGCAACTGAGTAATCACCCATCCACGTCACAATACATGAAATCATCAGCACTGGGAGTGCAAGTTTCACCCAGGCCATCGATCATGACATCCAAGGCAGGGACAGAGCCACTGGAGGTGATATTCTGGGTTCTGGAAGGCCAGTGAGTGGGCAGAAGATCCTGGTGAGGATACTCTGGATATGGTTTCAAGGCAATCGAGCCTCAAAGTTATTGCAGGGTAAAGAGACCCTGATGACTTTGGTATTTCACGTTCGATAATCTGTGTCCTTTGACAATAGGACCTTCTTTCCAGCCATGCAAACAGGAAACCCTCAATTCAAGCTACTTGAAATATATATATATAGAAATGTATATATATTTTTATTTCAATATATATATTTCATAATACAAGCTATTTGAAATATATATATTGCATTATGTATATACATATATTATATATATATACATATATTATATATATATAAAATACATATATTAAAAATTATTTTATATAAATATAAACATATATTTATATATAAAAACATATATTAAAAATACAATATACATATATTATATATATAATATACATATATTACATATATACATGTATTATGTATAATATACATATGCATTATGTATATTAGATATACATAAATACAATATATAAATAATTGTAGAAGAAATTCTACACCACTCTACCTGGGCATAGTTTATTGCTTTTTAAAATATTTTATTTTTTCATTTTTTAGAGAGAGAGCATGAGCAGGAGGTTGGAGCAGAGGAAGAGTGACAGGCAGATGCCACGTTCAATGTGAGGCCTGATCCCGCAACCCTGAGATCACAACCTGAGCCAAAATCAAGAGTCTGAAGCTAAAATCAATGAGCGAGCCATCCCGGCACCCCCCCATGCTCCGGCGTCCCTATTATGGCATATTTTGAACAAATAAAGAAAAAGCTCTTGGTTTAAAGTCTAAAAGCTCTTGTTTTCCACTGTGTACACCTCCAGTGTTTGATGACTGAATCCGTGATCACTGAATGAATCTAGCTCTCTTCTGTTACAAGTATCAACTTGTAATGACATGTTTGCATTTCCTTTCCTAATTGATTAGTACAAAGCTTGTCTCAAGCCATGAGCTGCTCCTATTACATCATTTTCATCTTCACAAATACCTTAGGATGCTCGTTTTAAGACGTCCCTTTCGTTAGCAAACAATGGTTTAGTCAAAGGATGTTACTGAGACTTCAGAGACAGAGCCTGTATTTACACAAAGGACACAGAGTATTTCCTCCGCGTTAAATTCTACATAACTTATACCGCCACTTCGCAAATATGGAGCAAGCTGTGAACGGTTGTTTGAACACAGAGAGGCATGCAATGCAACAGTAAGAGGACGTTGTAACTCATGGAAACACAGAGCTTGAGTCCTGTGAGGCAAGTAACAATGAAACTAGGTGCACAGAGCTAGAATCCTGTGAGGCAAGTAACAATGTAACTAGGTACACAGAGCTACAGTCCTGTGAGGCAAGTAACAATGTAACTAGGTGCACAGAGCTAGAATCCTGTGAGGCAAGTAACAATGTAACAAGGTACACAGAGCTACAGTCCTGTGAGGCAAGTAACAATGTAACTAGGTGCACAGAGCTAGAATCCTGTGAGGCAAGTAACAGTGTAACTAGGTGCACAGGGCTTCAGTCCTGTGAGGCAAGTAACAATGTAACTAGGTGCACAGAGCTACAGTCCTGTGAGGCAAGTAACAATGTAACTAGGTGCACAGAGCTACAGTCCTGTGAGGCAAGTAACAATGTAACTAGGTGCACATGGCTTCAGTCCTGTGAGGCAAGTAACAGTGTAACTAGGTGCACAGGGCTTCAGTCCTGTGAGGCAAGTAACAATGTAACTAGGTGCACAGAGCTAGAATCCTGTGAGGCAAGTAACAATGTAACTAGGTGCACAGAGCTACAGTCCTGTGAGGCAAGTAACAATGTAACTAGGTGCACAGAGCTAGAATCCTGTGAGGCAAGTAACAATGTAACTAGGTGCACAGGGCTACAGTCCTGTGAGGCAAGTAACAATGTAACTAGGTGTACAGAGCTAGAATCCTGTGAGGCAAGTAACAATGTAACTAGGTGCACAGGGCTACAGTCCTGTGAGGCAAGTAACAATGTAACTAGGTGCACAGGGCTACAGTCCTGTGAGGCAAGTAACAATGTAACTAGGTGCACAGGGCTACAGTCCTGTGAGGCAAGTAACAATGAAACTAGGTGCACAGAGCTAGAATCCTGTGAGGCAAGTAACAATGTAACTAGGTGCACAGAGCTACAGTCCTGTGAGGCAAGTAACAATGAAACTAGGTGCACAGAGATAGAATCCTGTGAGGCAAGTAACAATGTAACTAGGTGCACAGAGCTAGAATCCTGTGAGGCAAGTAACAATGTAACTAGGTGCACAGGGCTACAGTCCTGTGAGGCAAGTAACAATGTAACTAGGTGCAATGATGGTAGTAAAGACACAGAGACCTGTTACAATAATAAGTCCATCTACACACTCATCATTAGCAAGTCAGGACAGTTCCGATCATCTAAACAGAAGTCATGTCCAATGCTCAGTGTAGGATTGTATAAAATTCTGATGATTAACCCATGAGGAAGCCCAAGATACTACTGCACTGAGCTAATTGCACATCTGTTTCTAAAAAGTGTCCACAGGAGAATGTCGTCTTCTTTACTCTTAATCATGCCTATGAATTAGATTCTTATTATCAATGCCTTTACTGTGTATCTGGGTCATCATTGAGATAAAAATATGTATCCCACAAATTATCTAAAATGTTAGATGTCTCTGCATTCACAACACTGCAAATTAATGCTGAATCATCCTCTTTCTCTCAGGAAAGCTACGGGCATCTAACTCCCTAGAAATATCTTCTAGGAATAAGCTGTCTCTTCAGGAATGCTTCATTGAGCTCCTAAAATCTGTTACTTCCTTACTTGTTCTCTCAAATATAAAAGGATACGTTTTTATCATAAAGATGAAGAAGAGCTCCATCCTCAAAGCAACAGATGAATGCAGACAGTAAACTTTGAGTTAGTCATTTTAAATCAGAGATTTTTCTTTTTTTAAAGGTGAAGTAGGACAAAAATGGTTTCAACAGATCAAATAAATAAATAAATAAATAAAATAAAAGACTATCCCCAGCTCCGCCTCTGGCTGGAGTTTAAATAACAGAACACTTTGCTAGTGTGAATGCAGATGAGAAAGTAAAAGAGAAAACTGTAAATATCCAAGGGCTTGTGGTGACAGCAGTGAGTTTGGGTACTTCTGGTCATGAATCACCAACAGGCATCCGGACTCATTAATGGGCTCGGCAACTATGACATGCTGTCCAAAGTATGTAGCTTTCCAACCATTGGACCTCATGTATGGTGTTTAATAATAAAGTGAGGGATTATACAAATTCACAACATAATTATCTCTGGGTCTTTGGTCCTTATTTGAAGATGTGACTTAAAAAACCCTATCCTTCTCCGCTAGGGTATTGTTGAGCGGGGCAGGTGGCGGTGGTTTCCTATCCTTTTTCTTTTCCTATTTAATGGTTGCTTTTGAGATACTGGATGTGTCATTGGAAATAGGTGCCACCAACGGGGAAAGGCATGTCGGACTTCCCATGAAGATAAAGCAGGGTCCTTTTAGGGACATGGGACTTTGGGCATGTCCGTTTATAGGTTTCTGAATAAAGTGAAAGACGTGTGATTCTGACTGCGGCGTATTAGGAAACACAGTGGATGCAAGATCATATATTTCCGCAGACAGACCATCGTGACTCCATGTACCGGTCTTTGCTGGTCTGCTGACCTTCTCTGCTAAAATGCAATCTGGAACAGGAAGAGAAGCTCTCTGTCTTACACTCATAACCCCCGTTTCGGAGACAGCAGCTGTCCCAGTCCAGGTCCCATAAACATAACGGATTCTGACTGCTCCGCTGTGCGGGAGATGAACAGAATGAAAAGGAAAGAGTCCAGAAAAGCACCAGCCTTGGAGGGCAAGCCATGCCCATGGCACCTGGCACTGCACCCTACAGGTGAAGCTTTCTGGCCGTGAAATGCTGGGACCTTTATCTCGGTGGTTTTGTTTCCTCCTTGTTGTTTTCGTGGCCAGGTGGAGGGGTGCCCGGCTGGCCAGAGGAAGGGCAAGGCAGAAGCATCATGGTCAAAGATCGGCATACAGTCCTCCATCATGGACAGGCAGGGGATTCGCAGACTGATGCCCCACCTCTCCGCTCCTGGGTGGGGGTCATTCCAGGAAACCCCCTCCCCCCAAGAGATCCGACGGGTCCCCAGGGACAAGGGCTCGATGTTGACCCAAAGTGCTGAGGGACACGAAGACCGACCCATTACTGGCTACACTGTTCCCCCAAATGGCCTTTCCCGGGGTGATTTCTCAAAGTACGTATGCCGTGACTCAGGATGGTTTTCGGGGAGACCCGACGCGAACGAAGACCTTCCCACAGAATGCTGGTTCTTACGCTTCCACTCCCAAAAGCCCAGCACTTCCCATTAATGGAAGCCTGCTTTGTTGGAGGAATAATGACATACATGAAACATGCGCTGCGTCCGACTCGTCCCTACAAGGGGCAGCTAAATATCATGTTACACTTTAGTGGCTAATATGGGAAATACTCATTTTCTACCTTTGAGAACAGACTCAGGATAACAGCCATACGTTTAAAGCAGAAACACATGCACACGGACATTCCTGCAATCTTTTAATAATAATTTTAATTATTAAAATTAATTTAATAATAATTTAATTTTAATTAAAATTTTAAAAAATTAAATTTAAAAATAATAATTAATTTAATAATATTTTTTTTAAATTAAAGGAATGTCTATATCTAGCACGGGGCTTGAACTCACAACCTGGAGATCAAGAGTTGTACACTCCGTTGGCTGAACCAGCCAGGCTCCTTCCATACTCTGCAGTGTCAGCACACAGATATAAAGCACAAAAGGACAGAAGTTTTCTGCAGGGGACATGCAGGATCTTAAAACAGTATCACTTTCATACGGAAGGGACACAATGCCCCCAACGAAGTCATATCTGGGGTTCATCACTTGCGTTTATCAAGTGCTGGTTTCTATGTTTTAGATCAGTAAATGCAGGCACACAGAGGACATTCTCTTTAAAGAATCAAAATGGGATAGTCTTCCAGCAAGTATTTGAGAAATGTCATTGACAGATGACAGCTAAGCCCCTTGAAAATGACCCAGGTTTCCCCAGAACAGACAGCAACAGTACAGACAGCGGGTGTTATAGCCGAGAACACAGACCAGAGTCCAATGCTCGATGTGAAGCAATGTTTTTAGGGTTTTTGTTTTTTTTTTTTTGGTTTTTGTTTGTTTGTTTTGGGAATGGGGTCATCACGTAAAACTCAGGGTGCCCAGTTAAATTTGCATTGCAGACTACAAGGAATAATATATATATATATATATTATATATATATATATATATATATTAAAGATTTTATTTATTTAGTTGACAGACAGAGTTCACAAGGAGCCAGAGAGGCAGGAGGGGGGCAGTGAGCAGAGAGCCCGATGTGGGGCTGGATCCCAGGACCCCCGGGATCATGACCTGAGCTGAAGGCAGAGGCTTTAACCCACTGAGCCATCCAGGTGGCCCTACAAGGAACAATATTTTTTTTTTAATTTTTTAAAGATTATTTATTTATTTATTTGACAGACAGAGATCACAAGTAGGCAGAGAGGCAGGCAGAGAGAGAGAGGAAGAAGCAGGCTCCCTGCTGAGCAGAGAGCCTGATTCGGGGCTCTATCCCAGGATTCTAAGATCATGACTTGACCTGAAGGCAGAGGCTTAACCCACTGAGCCACCCAGGCGCCCTGAGGAACAATATTTTAATAGAACTAGGTCCCAAGAATTTTTAGAGACGTATTTCTACGAAAAAGGATTTCGGGTTTATCTATCTAAAATTCAAGTTAAATTTTAGGTTTATCTATCTAAAATTCAAGTTCAATTCACTTTATCTATGTAAAATTCAAGTTAAAGATATCTATCTAAAATTCAAGTATGTTTCATAAAGAAAGCCAAGTTTTCACAACAAATGGACTTTTGTGACTTTTGTGAACGGGGAAGGTCTCTTGTGTATGTATTCTGAATTTCAGGAAATGACTGCAATTTCTCTGATTTTTTAAAAATATGGTAAGGATGCTTAGCTTCATTTTGGAAATCGGCTGTGACAGCGAGATTCACTATGGGATGAGATCCTCTTAGAGAAGTTTGCCCAGGAGAGCAAGCTTCCCGAGGACATTTTGCGTATCTTGGGGCTAACCGGCTCACAAATACATCTCAGGCGAGCATCCTTATGGTCACGGGGAAGTTCTGTGTTATTTGTCGTGGAGTTTGGTCTCCACAATTCCCAGTTTAATCATTCTGTC
This sequence comes from Mustela nigripes, assembly GCF_022355385.1. Classification (NCBI taxonomy): domain Eukaryota; kingdom Metazoa; phylum Chordata; class Mammalia; order Carnivora; family Mustelidae; genus Mustela; species Mustela nigripes. Next base: position 121,440,278 of record NC_081575.1, on the reverse strand, counting down.
CCACAGGGGAAGCCATTTACTTGCTTAGCTAATATGCTCCGATGGCTGGCGTTTCCATTTTTATCACGAATGCTAAACAGCGCTTTTGGTCAAAGTCTGTTTCTCAGAAGGAACGTGTGCAGCTCGGCATTCTAAGCACAGGGAATCATCGACGACTTTGGCAGCAATTCGCTTGAAATGAGACACAACACAGTTTCATATTTCAATCCCGTTTCAGAGGGCTCACTCAGCTGATACATTTAATACATTTGATGTGCTCCGTGACTATGTTTCCTGAGGCACAACCATACCAATGGAAGGGAACACTGTGTTTATTTACCACTTTTTAAGGAATTACCTGGCTCAGGCAAGGAGATAGCTCCCATCATCCTTGGGGTAAAATAACGTATGTTTGGATCAGATATCATTCTGCTTACTTTAAAAATGATCTCAGCTGTAGACATCTCCATTTGTTAAACCAGAGGCTCTCAAGTGGAGGTCCTGGGACCCATAATGATGGCATCAGGCATCATGCAGAAGACCCTTAGAAATGCATCCTCTGCTCCCTGAATCAGAGAGAGATAAGAAGGAATCCCAATTCTCTCTGGCCTTCTCACAAAAGCACTGATGGAGACAAGAGGAGCGATGAACCAAGGGTGTGTAGGCCATTTCACAGAGAGATTCTTGGAAGACCAGGGTGAGTGGACAAGGAGCATCTCCGGAAGCAGAGACCTTCTGCTGGTGGGGTGCAAAGCCACCGCCCTGCTGTTCTGCCCTTACAAATTAACTGTCAGAAACTCACGATGCCCAGTTAAATTTGCATTGCAGACTACAAGGAATAATATATATATATATATATTTTAAAGATTTTATTTATTTATTTATTTTTAAACATTTTATTTACATCAGTAAATGCAGGCACACAGAGGACATTCTCCTTAAAGAATCAAAATGGGATAGTCTTCCAGCAAATATTTGAGAAATGTCACTGACAAATGACAGCTAAGCCCCTTGAAAATGACCCAGGTTTTTATTTCTGCCAGCACCTTGATGTGGGACTCCCAGCCTCTGGAACTGGAAGAAATATCTGTTGTTCATAAGCATCCCCCCCTTGCCCCCAGTGTGGAGTACTCTGTTAGGGAGCCCAAAGGGATTAAGACCATAAGAGTTTGAGAAACTGTGAAGTCCTGGTACTTTGCCCTGACCATGAGGAACATCATTGCTCCTTTATTTATCTTCTTCTCTTGAGAAGAAATGACCAGCACACACTCGAAACTCTGAGCACATCCATGGTTTGTGTTCCTACTCATACCCCACCGGCGTAAAGAATCCTCCAAACCAGTGTTCACCACAAGTGCCTTTTCATTGCAAAGGTTTCTGTTAGGAGACTGATGCTCCACAGATCCTCTTAATGGAGGCTTTTTTTGTTTGCTTGAATATGCTATTTATTTATTTGAGAGAGAGAGAGAGCACAAGTAGGGGGAGGAGCAGAAGGAGACGCAGACTCCCTGTTGAGCAAGGACCCAGATGTGGGACTTGATCCCAGGACCCCAGGATCATTATCTGAGTCGAAGGCAGACGCTTCACCAACTGAGCCCCTTAGGTGCACCATGAATGTCTTTCTCCACAATGGATTACTCACAAGTATTTTATGAATTCATTTGTGTGTATGAAACATGATGTGCACCATTATCTGTGTGTTTATACAGACCCTCAGATACCTCCAGCATTTAATGAACACTCTGGTGACCCTTAGGTTTAGAATATTTCTGAGAAATTAGTCAATCGAGGAACTTGTGCTTAAATCTTCTTAAGTTTCATGACGGCTTTGTGAAAATAATTCCAAATAAGACATATCTAGTTGGCTTACTCAGTGAAGCATCTGCCGTTGGCTTGGGTCATGATTTCAGGGTCATGGATCAATTCGCATATCAGAGTCCCTCATCAGTGGGGAGTCTGCTTCTCCATGTGCCCTTCCCCCCGACTTGCACTCTCTTGCTTTTATATAAATTAATAATTTTTTTTTAAAATATTAATAATCCTACATGAAGCAACAGCTACTATATTCATCCTAGACTCACTGTGATTCAGCCTGAATCAGCCTAAATTGCCATGATTCAGCCCGATTTCCAGGCATCATTTTATAAATGGGCTTCATCCAAACTGTTATTTTCAACCTGCTCACTCTTATCTCTGGATCTGGCTTTGACACCCAGAAAATGAAATGCTTTTATGAGGGACCTGGAGATTGGAAGATGTTGACACCAGAACCCAATGTATAAGGGGGTGGGGTGGGGTGGAGAATCACCAACATCAGTATCAACCGAAACATAAGAATTGAGACAGATTTGTCTTTTTGATTTCCTTAGAATTATGTACATTGACGGGAAGCGGCATCTTTTGAGCAAAGAAAGGAATGCACATAAAATGAAAACACATTTTAAACACTGCTCCCCCTGTGCTATGTTGACCCCATTTCTCATACATCATTTTACTTTATCAGTGCAGAAATAGTAGCAATGGAATGCCTTTTCCATCATGAACTCTGTTGGATGCTTCTTTTGGGCATTCCATTTCACTGTCATGAAATTCTGTTACTATAAAGATGAGAAAGTAACAAGGTAGGAATGAGAAGAAACCTCTTAGCACGACGGCTACATGCCTGAGAGCATATTGTTATAATGTATGCTTCCAAAATCAGACCATTTCTGTGACCAAGCAGCGGTTTCAACGAACATGGCGGTTTCCCATGGAGAATTAACGTCCTAACAAGGAGACACAGCCAGGCACTGAAGCTTCCAGCCTTTCCAGGAGCATATCTTCCTGCTGGCTTCAGAGGTTTCTAATTCTTGGTGACTGATGCTTCCCCTGTCTGTGATTTGCAAACAGGACTGGTCACTTCAGATACTTTATTTAGCTCTTGCAATCACATTTTTAAAATAAATAAATAAATATGTGTGGTTTCCCTTTAAAAAGGCAAGTAAAAAAATTTAGACATTTCAAGAAATATTATTATAACGTCTCCCTATTTCAACCTGTCCCCTTTTCGTTACTCTGGATTGAAAGAATCCTTTGTAAGAAGCAGGTACAAATCCATTCTGCTACATCAAGTTGTTTTAGGGCTTTTACCCACTGTGATATTTGTTTCATAAATATGGAGTGTCTCCTAATGACCAGGAATATAACGCTTAGAAGCTAGAGTCGTAAATCATGTCACGCCCTCTGTCCCCATGAACCTTACATTCTTGGGCTTTGTAAGCATGTTGGACACAGAATGTCCCTGCAGCTTGTTTGATTGCTCTTGGCTGATGCCTTCTTCCCGAATGGATCTCCTAGTCAAATGCACATTTCCTGTCTGGAGGTGAAGAGCTGACCAGAGATTAAGCTGAAAGGTTGGGCTTCAGTCTTTGTCTCTCATGGAATCCAACCCTCCAAAAATTATCCATCCAGTCCTTAGCTTGGAAGAGATCCACGCTGTGATGCATGCTCCTGGCTTCCACCAGAAACAACCGAGGGGCCAGACCTGAAGTACGGAGGTGAGTTGTGGCCAGTGGGAAACAGGGGATGGGACACACATGAGCAGATGCATGGGACCCCCTTTCTTCCTCACTCCTTCCTTCACTTGACGCAGTATGGTGTTGGCACTGCAGAAGATGCCTCTCCCCTTCCAAAGAGGTCCACATTCTAATGCCTGGACCCATGTTAACATGTTATACATCAGAACAGACTTTGTAGGCGTGATTCAGTTAAGGCTCTAAAGATGAGGAGGTCAACCTGTATTGCACAAGTGGAACCTATGGAAACTGCAAAGAGTGATCTGAGAAGGAAAGAGGCAGGAACTGGAGAGATACATTGGTGGCTGGAGAAGGACCACAAGCAAAGGAATTATGGGTATCCTGGAGAAGAAGGAATATACCAGCGGCAGGAAGAAAGGAGACAGAGAGAGGAAGAGCTCAACCCTTGTGATGCCTTCATTTTAGTCTAGTGAGATCCACTCTGGACTTCTGACCACCAGATGTCTAATTTGGTACATTTCTGTCCTTTTGTGCAATCGGCTTTGGGGAGATTTGTTACAGCAGCCATAGGAACATCAACAGAGGCCCATCAGTATGTGCAGAATAAGGGCGAACTCAGGTGTCAGTGTATGAATTCAGGCATTCGGATGTGAGTCTGCTCTCCTGGAACCTATGGTCTGTAGGGGGAGGCTGAGCAGCCCACGGCAAGGGCATCTTATTGTCTGTCTTCCAATTGCTACACAGTCTGCAACTATGGCTTCTGGACCATCAATTCTGGTTTTTAAGGTTCTGCTGCTGATGTGTGTGTTGCGTTGGATCGAGATTTTACTACATCTTTATCGATATTGGGGTGGGGGAACTGGAGAGACTTGTCAGGCACACCAACAAGCCATTTCTCCTCAATGACGAGACCCTGGAGAGTAGATAGTTTCCCCACCAAGATGGATGATAATTATCTGCACCTGGATGATTGGAACATATTCTCTTTGGCTTTGTGGTCCTCAAGATTGTGCTATCCATGTGGTGGTTTGTTTTGGCCATCAAAGTAGTTCCTCTTCTGTGTGGCAGTGTCAAGACCCACCTGCAGCGCCTCTCCCCATACCCACATGTTGCTTGGAGACCATTTGCACAGCAACATGCAAAATGGCAGCATGCAGATTTGCAAGGCATGATCCATGGCTTTGCTTATCTGGTACCCTACCCTTTTTCCCCATCATCACCATGGAGGACTGGCACCCAGAAAGTGTTGTTACTCTCATGTGTTTGTTGGGCTCTCCTTCTTTGAGGTCCCAAAGCAAAACAAGGAGAGGATACGGACCAGGGTTCACGTAATCGGTGCATGCAATACAATGGACACCAGAGATATGAGGAATTTAGAGGAACAGAGACCTAGGCACACAAAGGAGGTTCTGTTTTGTTCAAGTGGTAGGAGAATTCTAATACAAGTGTCTGCAAGCAAGTGAACAACAGCGTCATGAAGATTGGGGACGAACATGGAGGAACTCCAGTGACAGGAGATCACAGAAGATGCAGAGGAGATTGAGTTGTGGAGAAGACCTTATAAAACCTCAGAGGCTCTGTTGGGGGGCTTTGATGGTATGATACCTGTCATAAAACAGTGACTCTGCCGGTAATAAGAAGCCATCACACAGTATGACAGGCATGGCGTGCTCCAACTGATATTGTTACAAGACAGTCTTACTTGTGCTGAGCAATGGACAGGAAGGAGACCCCGTTAGTCTGCTCGGGACTGTCCTAACCAAAGACACCAGATGGGGAGGCTTCAACAGCACACACAGATTCTCTCATAGTTCCAAAGGCTCCAAGGCCAAGATCCAGGTGTGTGCAGGGCTGGTTCCTGGGGAGGACACTTGTTCCTGGCTTGTGGACGGTCACCTTCTCAGTGTGTCCTACATGGCCATGCCTCAATGCTTGCAAAGACAGAATCAGAGAAAGACAGACAGACAGACAGGAGAGAGAGAACTCTGGTGACTCTCTTATTGTAAGGATGCAGATTCTGTCCTCATGACCTCGTTCAACTTCAACTATTTCTCAGTCTCCACATATACTCACATTGGGGGTTAGGGTTTCAACATATGAGTTTCACGGGGACACACGTCACCTGTAGCAGGCACAGAAAGAGGGAGACCCATCTGGATGTTTCTGTGTATGTGCAACTTTGAGACAGTGGTTGAGTTGGAGACCTAACTGGTGGAACCTAACTGGTGGTAGATTAAATGGGGGCAGGGAGTAGATAAGAGAAACAAAGACAGGAAGGACTCCATGATTTGGGGCATTGGTACTCAATTTGTATAAAATGAGGAATGAAGTTTTACGTTGACCACACATTTCTTTAAGACAGATTTAATTGGATTTAAGCGGATGACTTCTTATTCATGGGGACGGAATACAGAGGGTTCATCTTCTCCAGTCATGCCTCCTTCTGTGGATTACTTCTGTTAACTGTGATCTTCCTACTCATGTTGCTTCCATTCCTGTCCTAGAATTCCCATTCTCCTCTTCCTCCTCCTCTTTCTTCTTTTCATTCTTCTTCCTCTTCCTCTTCTTCTTCTTATTTTAGATTTATTTATTTAGAGGGAGAAGCAGACTCCTTGTTGAGCAAGGAGCCAAGCATGCAGCTCCATCCCAGGACCCTGAGGTTATAACCTGAGAGTCAGATGCTTTATGGTTGCTTAACTGACAGAGCCACTCAGCTGCCCCTAAAATTTCCATCCTTAATGTTCTCATTCCCCCTGGCTAATGTCAGTGGGTAACTCTGAGGTTCTTTGCCCCTGCCATCCTAATGTCCTTCTACTTACGATTTAGGGCTGTTACTCCGTGAAATACAGCTGACTCTCCAACAACACAGGTTTGCATGTGGGTTCATTCATACACAGATTTTTGGGAATACATACAGTACAGTCCTGTGTTTTTTTTCCCCCTTTCTTATGATTTTGTTAGTATGTTTTCTTTTCTGTGACTTAATTTATTGCAAGGATATAGCACATGGTCCATAGAACATACAGAATATGCGTGAGCCGACCATTGATGTTATTGGGAAGGCTTTCCCAGTCAACAGTGGGCTATTAGTGGTTAACTTTTGTGGGAGTCTAAAGTTGTCTGTGGATTTTTGGCCACATAGGGCATTGGTCTCCAACTCCTACGTTGGCTCTAGGGTCAACTGTGCCTTCTTTTTATGCCCAGAAGCTAGAGAGTCACTCGACTTCTTATGCATTAATTATTAGGCGCTCCTTTTGATATTGTATAACCATCAAGAAGTATTTGAAAATAGGATTATGTCATGCTTGTCTTCTATCAAACTAATACACCCAAAACGAAAGGCTAGCAATGGGTAGAAGTAGAATGTTAGTGGAATTGCCGTTTTCATTGGTGTTTTCCTATCAAGTTCATCATTTCTGTTAACAGAGTCTTAAAGCCATGCATTGCTTTACTAGAAAGCAATTATAGCAGCATATGATTTTACAAGCAAGTGGAGATTCTTGGAAGGCATTCTGACCCCAACAAGAGCTAAGTGCACAGGAGTCCAAGACATGACCTACCTTGCACATGGCCATGGATGCTTTTCATGTAAGCGTTAAGCTGTTCCTACTCCTTACCGTGGCATAAACTTCCTAACGTGCATTGTCCAAATGATTATGTGTTCCCCAAACACCCATAAATACTCTTTTCACACGTCTACACCTGAGCTTTCCCTATCCTAAAATAGAATAACACCTTCACATACAAGAGTATAATCTCCTTTTGGTTAATAAAGCGTAATAAATCATGCAAGCAAATTGAACTACTGGAGTGAAGTATTACGATTTCCATTATTTCTAGTAATTGAGTCCATATTGATTGCGTACGTGAGTGTAATAACGACATGTGGCCAAATACAGTACAGCTGTTCTCTGCCCAAATCGTCCAATTCTGTTTATCATTTTAAGACCTAATTTGAATAGCTGCCTTAGTCTAATTTATTCAGAGGAATATTTTAAATGGGATTAAATATAAATTAGGTACTCTGCCAGAATGTTGAAACATTTTACACGTACATCGTACAATGCTAATAAAATGCTATTTTCAACCCTTTTGCCTCTGAATGCCAACTTATATTAAATTTGATATTGCATGTAACCGTTACACGATTAGATGGAGTATTTTGAAATGAATTCTGTTATTGCAGTAAATGTGTGTTACATCTAATTGAAAATTAGAGGTTCAAAGGTTCTTATTGATTAGACAGTTGAAAATAATTAACAATGGATATTCAGAGTATTAAAGAGTTTCCTTGCATTATGAAAGCAACTTCTCCTTTTATGCGCATATTTCACTTTATTAATTTATGAAATTTGATACTCACTAGTTTGGTGTTTTAAGTAATGCTTGTGAAGCAAAGACAAGAATTTATGTGGGCGGACTTTCGTATTCCCAATAAGAATAAATGCTGCTGGTCACCTGGGGAGTTCCCTCATTATGCATATCCCAGATGTTATATTTCTTTTTTTTTTTTTAAGATTTTATTTATTGATCTGACAGACGGAGATCACAAGTAGGCAGAGAGAGAGGGGGAAGCAGGCTCCCCGCTGAGCAGAAAGCCCGATGCAGGGCTCCATCCCAGGACCCTGGGACCATGACCTGAGCCAAAGGCAGAGGTTTTAACCCACTGAACCACCCAGGTGCCCCCCAGATGTCATATTTCTGTACGATGACTGCCATAATTAGCATCTCTGATGGGACAGAAAGAGTCCTGTCCACCAGGTGGACTAGGAGGACACGAGCAAAACCCAACATGATATGCCAAGATGACTTTTTCATGACCACAAACAAAGAGAATAAAATCACACCTCGAAAGACCTGGGTCTTAGTCGTGACTCTCAGGAGACCGAGACTCGACACCTGTGAGCTTCCTGTTCATATCCAGGAGTGTGAATGGTGGTTTATGAATTTACGGGGTTCAAGACTTTGATGAACTAGTCTCTGAATGAATTAGACTGTTCACATCGGGCGTTAATAGGAAAGTTTCTATTAAAATTTTATTGTGTATGGTAAATTTTCTTTTTCTCCTAATTTCTTCCTTTTGTTTTCAGACTTCAAATTTAATGGGCCTTTTCTTCATACTGCTTAGGCTAGCCTGAGTCAGTTTTTCATTGGTTTGTGACTCCTGCTTTTCAAAAATCTTGCCCGTTTTAAAGGTATAATCACTATTCGTCGCACGTGCCTTTTAAAATACTCATTTTACTTAAACAGCTGGACTTGAACCTTGGAAGGAAATCTATGAGGAAATTAAGTTTTATTGATGTGGAAAACAAAGACAGAAGAAAATTTATTAAGTTTCGTTACTACCGACAGCCCATGGACAAGTCCTTGAAACAGGCACAGTGACCTTCCTCTAGGAACTCTGCTGCCTGAATGTGGACACTTTGTTAAGGACAAAAGTCAGTCTTAGCCCAACCCCCAGGATCTTGCGAGTCTCCTATAATGCACACAAAGTCCTTTGCAAATGTCTTTTATCTCTAGCTCCCCTCCGCCCAAGATACATGTTGGCAATCATCCCCCAAGCATATGACCCACCAACATACACCTGAAGGGTCTCATGATGGAGTTTTTACTAAACAGTAATAAATGACATTTTCCCAGCAATGGCAAGGTTCCTCAGGATCCTGAAAACCTTGTTTCTAGAATACCTGGGAGGCATAGGCTCTCCGTAGCCCCTTCCCAACTTGGAAGTATATAATGGGCCACTCCATATGACCCTACTCCAGCTCTTTCTTCCCAATGGTCTTGTACCTGTGCTTTAATAAAACCACCTTTTTGCACCAAAGAGGTCTCAAAAATTATTTCTTGGCTGTTGGCTTCGATCCCTAATGTCTTTCCATCATAAGGACTATGTAATAGTCTATGGTGCCTCTTTATCCATTCATTCACTGATGGACTTTGGAGCTGTTTCCACTTCTTGGGATACTGTTAAATATGAGAAGAGTAAACACGTCTAGGCACATACATGTGCATGATCCCACTTGAATTCTTGGGGAAATACACCCACAGGTAGAATTGCTGGTCACATGATAACTCAATTTTTCATTGTCTGAGGAAGCTCCCCACTGCCTTTCCCACAATGAGCTCACTATTTTTACAGTCTTCATCCACAGTGCATGGGGGTTCCAATTCCTCATGCTCAGGAACATTAGTTATTTTCTCTGGGTTTGTAGTCACCATCCTATTTGATGTCCGGGGCTGTCTCACTGTGGTTCTCATTCACATTTCTCTAAAAATCAGGGATTTTAAGCACCTTTTCTTATGCTCACTGGCAATTGCATATCTTCTTGAGTAAAAAGAGAGCTCTGTTCAAGACTTCTGCCCATTTATTTTTCTTCCAAATTGAACCATTTTGTGTCCGAGTTGTGGGAATTCTTTATACATTCTTGACAATATCTGGTTTTAGATACATGACTAAGTTGCCTCTCGACTCTGTTGATTGTTTCTTTTGATGTACGAGTTTCCAAAGGTTGTCCAGATTCGTTTGTTGTCGCCTTTGGTGTTGGTGTCCCCTCCAAGAAATTTGGCAACCTTAAAAAAGGCAAGCCTGTCCCACGCTGAACCATGAGTGAACTTTGAGGACAGACACTCACCAGAAGAAGTCAGTCACCAAAGGACACTTACTCTGGAATTGCACTCATATGAAGCATGTAGTCCACATCGTAGAAACAGATAGCAGAAGGACATCAACCAGGACTAGGATGGGGTCAGTGGGGAAGGGAAATCAATATCTACTAGCTCTAGAGTTTCAGGTCTGCAAGACGAAAATGTTCCAGAGATCTGTTGCCTATCATTATGCTGAACACTGCTGACCTGTACAAGGGCATGAGGTTAGAAAGGTCCATTTAATGTTTTCCTTAAAACCACAATAAAAAAAAATTAATCTATAGGGAAAAGATGCTTGAAAGAAAAATACACAGACAAAAATTTGGAAATAGAGCATGTCTTTGAAAGATCACAAGGGTGTCATCACCATACTCATAAAATACAAAGGGTATCCATCATCCTGATGGGACCATTTTCAAGGACACTCCTACGAAACACAATATCCAGACACATCGAAGGCACTTGTACTACTCAATTATGGTTTATGAAGATTGCCACAGCAATGGTTAGAACACCAGAGAATCAAGTGGTCAGTGAAATCACTTTCTGCACTAACAGCCTAGCTCAGTGTATCAGAGAAGCATGTGAAGATCTGACTACCTCCCACAGCAGTTAAAACAGTTGCATTGTTCTATTAAAGAGCAATCATTTGCTATTAAGTTGCCTGTTAGCAGATATGAATTTCTGCTTTTAGATTACTGGTGACGGAGATAATTCATTCTTCATTAAAAGAATAGTCCCATAGAGAACATTAATTTATATACAGATTCATTGTCTCACTTGTTTTATAATCTTTTAAATGCCCTCCATCCTGAAGGCATCTATTCTGTGACAAATTTAGTTTATCACACAGATAGCCATAATAATGAAAACACACCTATGCAAAAATGGGTGCTGTGTGAGGGTGCCTATTGGAGGTGTGAGTTATACAATCAGATAGTTTTAGCAGAAATTTTTTATATTGTGTTTTCTTTAATTTTTTATATTGTGTTTTCTTTAATCACCAGGATAGGCATTGTAAGAATTTGCAAAACGCAAAGACATATGTTTCGATCATGAACCGCCTGTGATATGCAAAACCCCTACTCTATTCTTGTATCTAATGTCAACATTCCATGTGTAAGTACTGGACACAGAATCGAGGGGAACCAAGTCAACAAACACAGTTTGTTTGTAGAACAAAACAAGATAAAATTCATTTGCGACTGTTTGGTGTTAGGCAAGGACCTGTCTCTGAATGGGTCACAGGACCCCAAAGTGAACATTAGTTTCTTGAAGACACATCTTAGAAGTGACTAAATTCCATAACTGTAGGCAACCGTTGGGTGAGATGTTCCTCTCTCACCATTTTTTAAGCCACAGATTTTTGTAAAGCAGAATTTAACAGCAGGTTGTAACCATTTAACCAAAGGGGGAGCTTGGTCCAGGTAAATTAAATTACTTTGATTATTAAAATCACCCAGGAGTGGCACAGTCATTCCATTTAAATTAAAGCAAAACCCAGAAGTCAAGTAACTTCGTTAGAGCTCATAAAATATCCTTCCATTGTTGAGGACCATTCCATCAAAAATGTCTTCTCTAAGGAAATAATCAAATTAGTCAGTGATGGCTGACATTTTGGAAGTAAACAAAATAGACATCGAGCAGTTCTTGAAATGTCTAGACTTAAAAAAAAAAACGTTGTCATAGATAAACAACTTGAATGACACAAATCCTGTTTTATTTCTTTTTTTTTTCCTTTTATTTCTTTTTAAAAAATACTACTTACCATGAACGGAATCCATCTACAGACCTCAAAATGTCAATGTAAAAAAAAAAAAAATGGGTAGAAAATATGATGCAACAGTTTTCTTTTACATCCTCAAATTTTTGATGAATGATAAGTTTTAAGGCTCCCTGAAAACATCTTCAAATTCCCACTTGGAATTCTTGTATGAATACATTGCTACATGGACTTTTAGAACATGATTTCTAAGAAGGGTTCTCAGAAAATTTCTGAGGTTCCAACCAGAAAGAACATTCTAATAGCATGGTATCTGGCTCAAGAGGGTCTTCAGTCAAGCGTGAGGGCTGTGGGTGTTCAGTAGCAACGAGTTGGAAATGTTCCCCTTTTCAGGAGACATGGTCTCACTCTGTGATTAATTCCTGCAAGAGACAGGCAGGACAATGAAAACCATATTAAGGATTCAAGGACATATCCATTTATTACTCAAATTCTCTTCTGCTCTCTCCTAGGGTATAAAGTTATTCTGATATTCCAGTTAATTTGGAACATTCCAGAATATAAATTGAACGTCTCCGTTCCTTGTGGAGTCTCCATTTACTGAATGTATGGTGTATGTCAGGTTCACGAATGAACATTTTATACAATGAATCTAAATTGATTTCCACAACCATTGTTGGAGCAAATGCTAACCATCTCCACTATGATGTCGGAAAAGGCTAGAAGTCTGAAAGACCCCAGATCGTAACCAATCCCACAGGCCTAGAGGGTTTTTAAGGCTGGTTTTCAATACAGGTTTAAAGAATTCTACGGTACAGTGTTCTATCTCAATGATGATGCTTTTGAACAAAATTTTAGCCCTAACTTTTGAATAGCATCCATTCCTTTATTATTTCTAATTCCCCCAGTACTCTTATTTGTTCTTATTGTTTCTGTTACTGTTGTTGTTGCTGTTGTGGTGGTCATGGTGGTAGTGGTGGTGGAGGTGGTGTGTGTGTGTGTGTGTGTGTATGTATTCCTCTCTCTGGACAAGAATCTTCTGTAGACATATAATGTCTTCACAGTTCAGACTACATCCCCATTAATTATAATTCTCACTACCACACCGAACGTTGCATACTATTCTTGCCATCTATTACAAAAGGACTTCTTTTGTGTTCTGTAGATGGTCTTCACTGGTTGTGTATCTGTACATATATACACACGCCCAGATGGACATAGAGAAATTTCCTCATTTTCTTATCCAAGACACTTAAGAGTTGATTAAAAATATCCAAGTGCTCTGTAGAAACTCAGGCTGCAAGATTTGAATAGTATAATACTCTTGGGAATAATCCAGTTGCCAAAGGTTTCGGCATGTTACAGGCTACAAGATTATTTGGATCTCCTTAAAAAGAAAGAAAGAAGGAGAGAAAGAAAGAGGAAAGAGAGAGAGAGAAGGAGGAATGGAGGGAGTGTAGAAGGAAGAAAGGAAGAAAGGACCCTTCCTTAGTCAACCCTTCCAGAGGAAGACATCTCTATCAGAACCTGAGTGAGGAAAGCAAAGTGTTTCAAGTGATTATGTCCACGATCCGATGTCTTACTCTGGAATTATGCATTACGTCTGGTTGGTTACCTGCAACTTCAATGCTGTTGAAAGTTATTTTTTGGTGGTTTAAGGTTTTATTCATCGATGTGTTCATTTAATTTCTCAACCGATGGTCATGCAGATCCTGTAGGAGTTGCATGGTCAGTAGTGAACTCGGTGTTCTGCCTTTGCAAGACTCGAGCTATTATTCATTTGTATTTTGCACACAAGGGAACTCTTAATAGTTCAAGGTCAGCATCCCTTATAGGGTGGTGTCAGGTCAGATATGACAGCCCTTCAACTTTAAGAACAATCACAACAAGGCTGCAGATTGCATCGATAAAAAGTGACATCTGAATTTGGATTAATACCTCTGGAGACAAGCTGTGGCTTCTATGTTGGACACAGAGATAGTTAACATATGAGATTCTAACAATTTTAGTTTTTTTATTTTATTTTATTTTTTTCATATTTCCTTAGTGGGAAGAACATGTTCCTGTTCTTTTTCACATGTTTCAAGATATCATTACAGAGTTCTCTGCAAGAATTTAAGAAGTAAAATTAGGGACATCAAATACTTGAATCTACCCTTAGGGGCACTGTTTGAGTTTACACACGCAATTGGTTCCCGAAAGAATAGGCGAATTACACGGAAATTGATAGTTGGGAATGTTTCCTGCCCATTTTGTTCACAGCCTAACCCATGGCAGATCAATGTTCAATGGATATTAAATATAAAATGTAAATTTACAGACAATAAGGGTATAATGAAGGCCCTTGGCTATCTTTCTCCAAACTCACTGTTGAGGTTGCTCATAGACTGTGAGGGAAAACTTATCCCAGTCTCAGATACCAAGATTTTGGGAATAGAATGTAGTGAGTGGATTCCAGACTCACTGGCTGGAGGGTTCAGAGTAAAATAGGAGCTCCAGCCTCTTCCAAGGAACTCCTTCCTTCCTGAAGAAGGAAGACCAACTCAAGAGTCAACGCTCCCTACTGAGGACAGATGTGAGCTTTAACGATTGAACTTGAAATGTTCAGGGTTTGTGTTTAGTGAAGGTCCTTCTCAAAATACCATGTTCTAAATAAAAAAAAAGTGTCAGTGTAGGATGGTCCATAGGAAAATGGACACCGTATCAGAAATAAAATATTCTCAAGGACTTAATGAAGACAAGGATGATGATAGAACACAGGGAGACAATATGCCCAGTTGACAACGGGATGTGAGGAGGTCCAGCCGTGAAGATCGTTTCTCAGCAATTAAAAATGTCTTAACAAAAACAGATCATTGAATTCCTTAAGAGGGATTTCATTGTTGACACTCAGTTTAATGGTCCAGGCCAACGGGAATGTGTCTCAATACAGAGAGATGTAGTAAAAAAGAATGGTGACTATAAGCCCATAAATGGAAAAAGTCTAATGAATGAGTTGGGCAACCAGCACAAGAGAATTCTTTTTTGTTTTAAAAGATTTTATTTATTTATTTATTTACTTACTTACTTACTTATCTGTTTGGAGAGCATGGGAGTGAGTCAGAGGGGCAGAGGAAGAGTGAGAGAGATTCTCAAACAGGCTCCACACTGAGCCCAGAGCCCAGCGTGGGTCTTGATCCCATGACCCTGAGGTGTGCTTGGCTATTTTCCTGGGACAAAGAAAATGGCCTAGAGAATCCAGGATATAAGAACTTTGGAAATAATTACCAAATGAAAGCATAAAGGGTGATTGTAAGATCATTTCCCTGGAAGCCAGTCAAGACCTGAGCCAAAATCAAGAGTCAGATGCTTCACCCAATGCAGCCACCCAGATGTCCCTAAAAGAGAATTCATGAAAGCAAGGACCGCACTGTATGAAAATCATGGACTGGCTTGAATGCCCAAAACTGACTGAGGGAATATTTAGGAAGTGGTGGGGAAACAAGCTAATGATTATGAAACTAAGTTTATGGACAGAAAAGAATCTACAGGTGGTTGTAGTGAAAATCCAACTGGAAGCCAAAGTAATTGGGATTTTATTCATAAACAATACTTTTAAAAAATATTTATTTGACAGAGATCACAAGTAGGCAGAGAGGCAGGCAGAGAGAGGGAGAGGAGGAAGCAGGCTACCAGGTGAGCAGAGAGCCCGATGTGGGGCTCGATCCCAGGACCCTGAGATCATGACCTGAGCCAAAGGCAAAGGCTTAACCCACTCTGCCACCAGGCGCTCTAAACAGTATTTTTTAAATGGACTTGCAGAGGGGAAGCGGATTATCATCAATTTATAGTAAAAAATGAGAGAATTAAGTAGCAGAAGAAAAATGGAATAAATTGTACGTAAATAAAACCAGCCAAGTAGAAAGAGGAGGAAGAGAATTTCAGGTTAACTATGGGCCATAAGAAACATGATTTCTTCACCAAAATCCCAATGGAGCTAAAATGAAGTCATCTGTAAAGGCATTAAACCATATGGGGAAAGTGTAATCTATAGCATTAGGATAAAATATGTCCAAACATTTGCCAGTACAAGATATGCTGAAAACTCATGCTTTCCCCAGAAATGAAAGATAGGTCCTCCAGAAAACAAGAAAAAAGTTTTAAATTTCCAGCATATTGGGGCACCTGGGTGGCTCAGTCGGTTAAGCATCTGCCTTCAGCTCAGGTCATGATCTCAGGCTTCCTGGGATCAAGCCCCGCATCAGGCTCTCTGCTCAGTAATGAGTGAGCTCTCCTTCCCTTTTTAAATCTTAAAAAATAAATAAATAAATAAAAAATAAATACATTTCCAGCATATTGAATGAAATAGACCCAACCGAGCTAACTAATTTGATGAATCTTCTGAGACAGAGGCAAAATCACTTCTGGCAAAAAGATGGACAAAATTGTTCATTATTCCGTTAACAAAAGATGCGATTCAATTTTTTTAATTGGATGCTGTCCCTTGATTACTAGTGTATCGTCCACAAGCTAGAGCGTGAATGCATTTAATTGCGGAAATCGTTTCAATAATACATGGTATTTCTAGTCCTTTTTTTAAAAAAAAAGATTTTATTTTCATTTATTTATTTATTTGTTTTTTATTTAGAAAACACAACAGGAGGAGGGGCAGAGGGAAAGCATCTCAAGCAGACCCCCCACACAGAGCCCGACACAAAGTGGGATGCAGGGTTCAAGTTCATGACCCTGAGATCGTGACCTGAGCTGAAATCAAAACTCCGATATTTACCTGAGCCACCCACGTGTGTCCCTCTAGGACCAGTTGTAAAGAAAATCTCAGGCATAAATGACTGGTAATGGGCACGCACGGTAGTAATATTTTCATACCTAGGTACGTAATAGTGGAAATAGGAGTTATGGCTTGGTTCGTCGTAGGACTGAAATTTATAAAATCATGTGTTTACGTATCTGGGTCGAACAAAGAGACACAAATCCGCCTCATCCCGTAACACTCCTTTAAATACAGATAAAATTTCTGTTCATCAGGAAGCAAAAAATAATTCTTCCAGGAAAATACATGTAAAGTGGCAAAAACCCATAGAAAACACACTCGTCAACATCCATTCTTTGGATATCCTTTAAAAGCAGCAATTATCATCCTAAAGTTCATTCAGGAAACTGGTTTCTGGTTTCCCACCATTGCCCTGTACGCACTAATGAGCCACATGTCAGCTTTTTCTAAGATGCATTTGGTATTAAGTTATTTTTCCATGATGAAATATTAAAATTCTCAAACGTAGGGGAAGGTTGAAAGACAAGTGCACCAAACCCATATGACATCTGCAAAAACGCACGTTTTACTTTGATTGGTTTATCATATAGTGACCTGTTTTTTCCTTTTTCCATTCAAGCTGTCTTTTCATGTATCTATTTAAAAATAAGTAATTTAATATAATAAGTAATTTAATAAAATAAATAATAATAAATAAATAAACATAAATAATAAAAAATAATAAGATAAAAAACAAGTAATTTAATAAAAATAAGTAAGCCTGGGTGGCTCAGTCAGTGAAGCGTCTGCCTTTGGTTCAGGTCATGATCTTAGGGTCCTGGGATGGAGTCCCGCATCGGGCTCTCTGCTCAGAGGGCAGTCTGCTTCTCCGTCTGCCTCTACCTGCTGCTCCCCCCTGCTTGTATTGTCTACCTGACAAATAAGTAAAATCTTAAAAAAAAAAAAAGTGACATAGCGAGTGTTTAATAAATACATTTTCATTGCTAAACAACTCAGTGTGTTTATCATTTTTTATTAGGACTATTTTTTTATGTTTTTATTTAGGTAGGATATGCATCCCTAGGGGAAATGTGCAATTGTAATTGTGCCTGTCAATGCCTCTTCTTTTTTTTTTTTTTTTTTAAGGTTTTTGGCTTTCTTTTTTATTTATTTTGAGAGAGAGAGACAGAATGTGAGCAGGGGCAGAAGGAAAGAGAGAACCTCAAGCAGATTCCATGTTGAGCACGGAGTGGGACATGGTGTTGAATATTATGACCCTGAGATCACGACCTGAACCAAAATCAGGAGCTGGATGCTTAGTCTACTGAGTACCCCAGGCACCCCAATACCTGTGTTCATTAAACAGGAAACAACATGTGTTGGAGAGGATGTGGAGAAAGGGGAACCCTCTTCCACTGTTGGTGGGAATGCAAGTTGGTGCAGCTTCTTTGGAGAACAGTGTGGAGATTCCTCAAGAAATTAAAAATAGAGCTTCCCTATGACCCTGCCATTGCACTCCTGGGTATTTACCCCAAAGATACAGATGTAGTGAAAAGAAGGGCCATTTGTACCCCAATGTTTATAGCAGCAATGGTCATGGTCGCCAAACTGTGGAAAGAACCAAGATGCCCTTCAACGGACGAATGGAAAAGGAAGATGTGGTCCATATACACTATGGAGTATGATGCCTCCATCAGAAAGTACGAATACCCAACTTTTGTAGCAACATGGACGGGACTGGAAGAGATGATGCTGAGTGAAATAAGTCAAGCAGAGAGAGTCAATTATCATATGGTTTCACTTACTTGTGGAGCATAAGAGATAACATGGAGAACATGGGGAGTTAGAGAGGAGAAGGGGGTTGAAGGAAATTGGAAGGGGAGGTGAACCATATGAGACTATGGACTCCGAAAAACAATCCGAGGGTTTTGGAGGAGGGGTGGGGGTGGGAAGTTGGGTGAGACTGGTGGTGGGTATTACGGAGGGCACGGATTGCATGGAGCAGTAGGAGTGGTGCATAAACAATGAATGATGGAACACTGAAAATAAATTTAAAAATTAAAAAAAAATAAAAGATTTATAATTAAAGCACTGTGTTCAAAAACTAAAAAACAAACAAACAACAGCAACAAAAAAAGAAGCAAACAAACAAACCAAAACCAAAACCAAAACCTGCCAAGATGCAGAATTCACCTGCCCTGAGCTCCTTCAAGAAATTCCAAATCACTTCACACACCTCTACCCAGAAAAGGAAGCACATTCTGATTTTTTTCACTGTAGATTTATGTTGCTTTTTGTCAAATTTCATGTAAATGGGTATATACAGTCTGTATTTTTGTATCTAGCTTCTTTCCGCACCATTTTTAGAAAGATCTGTCGATATTACTGTGTATATCAGTAACCCACTTCTTTTCGCTACTAAGTAGTAGTCCATTGTACAAATATAATTCCTTTTTTTCTTTTTTCCCGTTCATTCCCCAATTGAGGAAACCCTAGACTGTCTCTCAATTGGGCCATTATGAATAACCCAATATGAACATTCTTGTGCCAATATCTTCTGGACATAGTTTCACTTCTCTCAGCTAAATATTTAGGAGGGGGTGTGCTCTGATGTGCCTTTGCACAGTTACAGGAAACTGCCAATTTCTTTCATGAAAATGTGAAGGTTCTCTTGTAACTATGTGTTTATGTAACCGTCTTTTACTGTGCATACAGAGTTCTTCCACGTTAAACACTCTGCAATCTTTTATTACCTTTTTCATATCCACAATCCTCTTTGTCTTTTACTGGGAAATTCATGGTGACAGCTTGCTGGTCACCTCACAACCTGGATATATTATAATTAACTTTGTTTTGTTTACACCTTCTCAGCCAGTTTCATTTCCTGAGACATAATTTTATATACAAGCCAGTTTATGCTTTATACGTCGGGGGACATATCAAGTTTATTTTGCTATTGAAGAAGGATATTAAGCTTTTCTAATTTAAGACAGACAGGCTCACTTGCATTTTGTTCTGTGATATCATTTATGGAATTATATAAGTTTTGACAACATTATAATATAGATTTGTTTGAAAGGAGTCATCCTAGCGAGCTATCCAATTTAGTCTCCCATGTTGGAGGGGAAGATTTTGCAAGACATGAGTTTGAAATGTTTTCAGCTAGAGAAGCAGCACTATTATGAGATGTGTGTGAGTTGAGTGTGCAGGTGTGCATGTGTCCTACAGAGGGAGACACACCAAGAGAGGAAATCCCATTTGACTGAGTCATCATAGCTTTTTTGAAGTGAGGACGTTTCTCTTACTCATCATTATACTTCCATGCTTTGCACAGTTTTGGAATGATTTGGTAAATATTGCTTAAAGCTATATGGTAGTTTGTGTGGCATAACTACACCTTCAAACCAGTGTCATCTTGGAAGATTAAATCCCCATCACCAAAGAAGCATGGAAAAGGACACTCATGGAGCAACTCACCCATGGAGAACTTCACTCATGGAGAAGACCACCCTTGGAGAAGCTTACTCCTGGAGAAGCTCACTCATGGAGAAGACCAACCATGGATAGGCTCATTCATGAAGATGCCCGCCTATGGAAGTGCTCAGTCATGGAGAAGTCCATCCATGGAGAAAGTCACTCATGGAGATGCCCACCCAAAGAAGTGGTCACTCATGGAGAAACTTACCCATGGAGAAGCTCACTCATGGAGAAGTCCATCCATGGAGAAGCTCACTCATGGAGATGCCCACCCAAAGAAGTGGTCACTCATGGAGAAGCTTACTCATGGAGAAGCCTTCTCATGAAGCTCACCCCTGGTGAAATCCACTTCTGCAGATGAGCAGTCATTGCAGAAGCTTACTCTCTGCCTCCTCCACTACCAGCCCCTTACTTTTCTCTTTACTCCTTTTTATGTTGAACACAGGAGGTAGCAATGCTTCTTCAGCTTTTCTTCTATTTTCATGGAGGCCTGAAGATTTGATCCTTGGTCAAGTCTTGCATGATTAACTCCAGGAATTGTTGGGGTTTTTATGGTGTTATGGGTTAAACTGTGTCCACACACATTCACATATGGAAGGCCTAGCCCCAAGGACCTCGGAACGGGACTCTGTTTAGAAGATGGAACCTATACAGAGGAGATGAAGGTACAACAATATCATTTGGGTTCCCCTATGCCAACAGGATTGTTGTCCTTATAAGGGGGAGTGAGAATCAGGATGGAGATAAATCATAAGAGATTCTTAATCTCACAAAAGAAACTGAGGGTTGCTGGAGGGGACTCTGGAGAGGGTGTTTGGGTTAGGGACTTTGGGGAGGGTATGTGCTATGGTGAGTGCTGTGAAGTGTGTAAGCCTGATGATTCACAGAGCTGTACCCCTGGGGCAAATAATACATAATATGTTAACAAAAAAATTAATAAAAGAAAGAAAAAAAGAGAGAGGGTGAGAATCATTGTATTGTACACCTGAAACTAATATCACACTGTATGTTAACTACATTGGAATTAAAATTCAAAAAAAAAAAAAAAAGAAGAAGAGTAGATTAAGATACAAATATACACAGAGGGAGGACCAAGTGAGGACACAGGGAGAAGACAACAGCTACACATCAAGAAGAGAGACCTCAAGAGAAACCAGCCCTGGCCCCACCTGGATCGCAGACTTCCAGCTTCCAAGATGGTGAGAAAATATCTTTCTGTTGTTTTGCCCCTTGGGCTGTGGTCCTTTGTTATGGCATTTCCAGAAAAGCAAGATAACCAGGTTCTAACTCCCATTATCATGTAATTACTGATGTTTGACAGGCCATGATCTGTCACTGACAGCTGCATCAGAAATCAGTTTAATTGAATGTGCTGGAAGTATGTACAGAAAACAGAGCGCCGTCATATATTCCAACCACTTACACAAAACCTGGGCGGGATACCTCCACCTCTACCCCATGCCCCCGACATTGTCTGTGCAGTGAATTTAATTCAAGCCTTTCTTTGACCATACTTCTTTTAGTTTCAAATAAATTGAGCACACGTAGTTATCAGTAGATGAGTCCAAGGATGCGACGTGTGTGCTGTGTTTGCAGGGTCATGCTAACAACTTATACTATTTCAAGGCAGATCCAGGAGATTTCTGTGACAAGAGGTCAATTTTTTTCCTACAGCGGCACATGCAGGAAATGCCAAACCACACAAATTGGGTCATTGCTGCTTCTGTTGTGTATTCATTTAATATGCACAACTCGGACTACAGGAATGTTCAATTATTTCTCAAGATTTAAATCCTTGAACGGTAGGTTTCAAGAAGTGTTTCTCCAACCATTTGTAGTGGAGAAAATTTAATAGTAATGAAAAAAAATCAGAAAGTCTAGATAATAAAAAAAATAAGATATGGAAATACATCCTATGCTTTTATAGCCTTTGAAACCTACCAAACGGGTGAAGATCCTAACTTTTCTTTTTTTGTTGAATGTCATGCCCCAAGTCAATATATATGTCATGTCAAAATTCTTAGATTCAGAAAAAGGTTAAGAAAATTATTTTTGAAAAAGAATGCCCAAGGATATGCAGAAATGACTTTCTTTGCCCTACAGAATCACAACGGGAATATCAAAGTCATAAAGTTTCCATCTTGTTCTTTTTTTTAATAACTTGAAAGTCTCATTTAGAAAAGCTGGGATGGAATCAAGACAGAGTATTTTTTTTTTTTTTTGTATTTGGCTTCCCTTTTGACATATTATGACAAAATAACATGTCCCCAAATTTATTGTAAATGCTTCCATTTCATCCTAAGCCAATCATATGGAAATAACAATGTGAGACAGAACCACACATGGGTCAATGACTGTTAAGTTTTTTGTGCCTTTTTTTTTTTAAGTTTTTATTTATTTATTTGAGAGACAGAGATCACAAGTAGGCAGAGAGAGAGGAGGAAGTAGGATTCCTGTTGAGCAGAGAGCCCAATGCAGGGCTCAATCCAGGACCCTGAGATCATGACCTGAGTCGAAGGCAGAGGCTCTAACCCACTGAGCCACCCAGGCACCTCCTATTGCTAAGTTTTATTCTGTGTCCATATAGTTAACAAGCTGTCCCTATTCCTGTTTCTGAATAAGCCAGTAATTCCATTCAGCACAGTAATAATTTCTAGGAATGAAAATTTTAGTAGGATACGGGCAACCTACCCTCTTTCTATTATAGTGGCATGTTAATTCAACTGGGGTCTTCAGTTTGGCACACAGATAAACCTAGGGCATATTAGGATTTAAAAGGTATGGACTCAGGGCGCCTGGGTGGCTCAGTGGGTTAAAGCCTCTGCCTTCGGCTCAGGTCATGATCCCAGAGTCCTGGGATCGAGCCCTGCATCAGGCTCCCTGCTGAGCAGAGAGCCTGCTTCCTTCTCTCTCTCTGCCTGCCTCTCTGCCTACTTGTGATCTCTGTCTGTCAAATAAATAAATAAAATATTTAAAAAAAAAAATAAAAGGTATGGACTCTACCCCAGACCTTCTGATTCAGGTTGTCTGGTTGGAATCTGCCTTTTAACAAGCTTTCCACAACATTCTTACCTAGAGCCTGAGAACCACTCACTAGTCTAGCGGGTTATACTCATGTAGAGAGGGGGAACAAAGGAATAAATAAAACACTGCAAATGAGAGAAGGAAAATATTAAAGAGACTCAGCAAGCCCGTCCCCAGAAAGATGCATCATATTTGAGACCAAATGTCTTGGGTAGGCATTACCTAGATGAAGGAGTCAGTTTGGCAAGAAATGCACTGGAGTAAAGACCGGGCATTTCGAATTATAGGCGGCTTGTTTAGACACATCTTTCCTATAAACACCAAGAGTTTTTATGTAAAGCACATTTGCTAAGTTCATTCAAACTACTGACACTTCAGTTTAAAAAAAAAACATATATATATAGGCAGTGCCCAATGCCCATGACATAGCTCTGGGTATAAGACAGTTGGGGGAACAACATGCCTTTATATAGTCACATACATAGTCTTCACACAGAAATGAGTAATTAAGAGGTCCCTGGGTAGTTCAGTTGATTTAATGTCTGCCTTCAGCTCAGGTCATGATCTCAGGGTCCTGGGATCGAATCCCACATCACACAGGGCTCCCTCCTCGGTGGGGAGTCAGCTTCTCCCTCTCCCGTTGCCCCTTCCGGTTCTGCTCGTGTTCTCCCTCTCTCTCAGATACATAAATAAACTCTTTAAAAAAAAATGAGTAAGTTAAGAGTAAGAAAATTTGGGCAAGGTAGCTCTGCCTGTTACATCTGCCTTACCCCAGCGTCAAGGTAACTCAACAGTGCTTTGACCACTTGATAGAAATCATGCAGTCGACACAATGGAAAGTTTACACATAGAATTGTTTACAGATTCAGAACATGCATTCAAGGAAAACATAGGAACACACAACAACACGCCTAGTCCCCACATATTAATGAAGCATCAACTTCATTAATGGGCAGGAAGGTGGTAGTATGTGTTGGATTTAGAGAGCTGATATTTATGAATGACTAGGGCGTCTGGAACACAGAGGAGTAACTGTGTTTTGGGGAAATTGAAGCCAGTAATGAACAAACCTACCAAACAACAATCTTACTAAACAATAGCAATGTCCAGATGTCAAAGGATACTTGAGTTTGCATGTAAACAGACTTGGAAGTAGAAGAACCTTATCTCAAATTTCTCATGTAGGAAATGGGTATATAAACTTATTTTAGAGATTAGGAGTGATCCTGTCGCTAACTACATGTATCATTTTGCATGGTTAATTCTTGTCAATAAAATATACGTCTTAAGGACTGAGCTATGTCCTTGAAGTCATGCCATGCATTATCTATGCGCTTGAGTTTACAAATCTACAGCCTTATCACTGTTATCATTAAAGAGCCATGAGGCTGATCTTTCAGAATGGATGAGATCATCAACAGCTGTGTTATGAGGAAAGCATCCACTTAATTCCAGCAAACATTACAACCTGACATGTGGATCAGTCACTCTTCTAAGAAACCCATGCATAAAATCTTCATACAGACTTCTTTATCTGAGAGGAGACTCTAAGATTTATTTTTATGAAGAGTATGTTTATTTAGAAAAAAAAAATTCATGGATGATTTGATTCTTGGGCAAGTTATCGAAATAAAAAGTCTTGATGTCTATTCCACTGTAGCATTCCTTATTACGTAGATGCTCCCCCAACAGATGGTCCTTATCAACATGGTCTTGGTCTTGGTAAAAGTGAAACTCGCTTGGTAAAAACTCACTTGGTAAAAGTGAAAATACAAATAATAAGCACCTGTGTTGAAAGAATAACCTATTAAACAAAGTAGGTTAACTATTTCTCCAATGAACATTTTAATGTAATAATTAAACTGGAGAATCACCAGCCCTGCACAAGTATTGTTTCATTAACTTCCAGATTTCTATAATTGACAGGTCCCCGAAGCAACCTGGTGTGTGCAGATAATAAAATGTTAACGCAGGAACATTCTGTTCACGCTCAGCTGCTTTTAGTTCCTGAAATAAATACTATTTCACTGGGTCCATTAGGTTTATTCCCCTTCTGCATGAAGCGTTGTTTCATCGTACTGCAAGCAACCACTGAGATCATCTTATTTTCTAGGAAAATGAGGCATTTAAAAGAAAAAGGACTTGCCCAAGGTCATCGATTGAGCACTGTGGTAATGCAAGCGTTCTGTATACTGCTTTAAAATTCCTTAAATAAGACACTATCAGATTGCTTCCTCTTTCCAGTATGATTGTAGAATCAGGGAAAACTTATTTATCATTCTGAGAATTAGTTGCAAACCAATAAATGTATATTTTTAAGATTTCATTCTCACTGGCATAGTTAGGAAAAAAATCAATTTCTTATATTCATTTGCTATAAATATTAAAAAAAAATGACGCAGGTGTTGAAAAATGGGTGGACCATTGTATTTGATATGGGATGTTGCCAAAATCTACTCAATGACAATGATGGTAGGATCCCAATGACCAATAGAGAATGCTTAGATGTACAACTCTTCATGTGAATATTTTTCATGAAATCTTCCGGGTAGAGATGATGTTAGAGTGGGATAGTTCAAACACATTCATAAAGAGAATTATAATAAAATAAAATAAAATAAAAAAAGTCCCTCTCAATTGACTTCAATTCACTGCACACTATGCATGTAGTATTTGCAGACTAGACACTGTACCAGGTGGAGACTATGGTGTCTGTCACCTTAGGACTTCTGCAACCCTATGGACTGAGAAAGGATTATGCACAGGTGGAAAAGGTAGAAGCTGCTTTGGGATTCTCCGATTTACTGCAATGACTATTGTATTAACTTATTAACAATAGAGTTGGTGCCCACTCCTATTTGCCTGATACATGAATGAATGAATGAAGTCCCAGTGGGTGTTTCCTCTTGCCAAGGTGCTTTTCATGCTTCCGGAAAATATAGGTTTGGGTAGATATTAGGATAGTTTTGCTGAGGCAGACTTTTTTTTTTTTTTTTTTTTTTTTTTTTTTTTTTACGATTTTATTTATCTCTTTGACAGACAGAAACCACAAGCAGGCAGAGAGAGAGGAGGAAGCAGGCTCCTCGTGGAGCAGAGAGCCCGATGTGGGGCTCGAGCCCAGGGATCCAAGATCATGACCCAAACTGAAGGCAGAGGCTTAACCCACTGAGCCACCCAGGTGCCCCTGAGGCAGACATCTTAAATGTTAGAAGAATTAAATATTTTGAAAACATCTGCTAGCCTAGCATGAAGGGCTTATGTGTCTTTCAATATCAGAAAGTAGGGAAAGGTGCAAGAGAAGACCACATAATTCCAAAGCAAGGCATGCTAAGACACTCTAAAGTTGGGGAGGAGCTGTCATTATGATGGTAATCATATCACCATTGGTAAAATCATGCAGTCGACATCGTTGTACAACTTAATTTTACATGTTCTATGCCAAATATATTTCAGTAACAAGAATAATAAAAACTAAGTATGTTACAATTAAAAAATAAAAAAGGAGTAGGGGTCCAGTTCCAACTTTGGCTTCCATTTTGAATTTCCATATCATTGCCTGACATTCAAATTGTTAGTATCTTCATGTACATTTCCAAAAATTACATGTTCTTTCTGTTTTTAATGCTGTTCACACCTGATTAGGAATCAAAAACTGACTATAGTAACATTTCTGAGAACAATTGCTTAAAGATGGTAATGGATGTTATTTAATATTGTGAACTTTGAATGGCATAATACAAGAATGTTGGACTCTGAACACGGATATATTATGAAATATCGAATCCACTGTTTCACACTAAAACTTACCCAGATAATATTTTGAACATTCAGGTGCTACACCCAGTGCTAAGTATTTAATATGAATAATCTTATTTCATTCTTAACAATCCAACCTCATCTTACAAATGAAAAAAAATTAAAGTAGAAAGAAGTTGCATAGGTTGTCCAAAGTCACAAATATATTTTTTACACATCATCAACTTGACATTATCTTTCAAAATAAAAGTCTTGATTTTTTTTTTCTCCCTTGCCTTTCCACAATGTGTCCTTTCCTTGGGTTTTTCCTTTCAGTTAATAACTCTATCATCCAGCTAGTTGATAACAAAGCAAGCTCCTAAATCCTACGTTAGTCCAAGGCTACCATATTCACCTATCAACACTCAAACTGCACCCACCATTCCACTTACCATGCAGTGGCCAGAAGGATGATTCCAAAACAAAAACCAAAGCATGGCACCCTCTACTTAAAACCCCCAATGCCTTCCCATAACACTTAAAGACTTTCCAAACTTGTAGCATGCCTTATAAGCCCCAAATGGTGGTAACAGTGTCCTTCCTTGGTCTCTAACCTCATTATGCCTTCTAGACCTCTTTTATTCCTTGAAGTTGTCATTCCCATCTCAAAGATTTTTTCCCCCATTTTTTTTTCCAAATTACGTTTCCTTTGTCTATGATACTCCTCTGATGGGACTTTGTATGGTACCCCAGATCTTCCTTTGGGGCTCAGCTCAGATGTCCTGTTCTGAGACACAGTAATTTGTCTGGTCTGCATATAGTTTGTTGACTTTTGATGTCCCTCACTGGAGTGTGGGTTGTATCAGGAATCTGCCTTGTCTTCTGTTTACTCTGTCCTATTTGGAACCTCTAAATGTACTTAGCACTCCAACCAATATAGGTAGGTACTTGCAATGATCTGAATTGTGTCACCCAAAGTGCATAGGTTGAAGCCCTGATCCTCTCCCAATACCTCTGAATGGGGCTGTATTTGAAGATATGGTCTTTAAAGAAGTAATAAAGGCAAATTGAGGTCATTAAGGGTGAACCCTAGTCCCATGTGACTAGTGTCCTTCTCAGAAAGGGTGAGGACACAGAAATGCACAAAGGGACATTATTCAATGTCTGATTCTCCCACATCCTCCCATGTGTGGACATGAGGTGATCACGGGGTCTACACACCAAGGAGAGAGACCTCAGGAGGAACCAGTCTCTGCCCCACCTGGATCTCAGCGTCCCAGACTCCAGGAATGGGAGACAATAAATGCCAGTTGTGGAAGCCATCCCATTTGTGATATTTTGTTATGGGAACCCTAGCAAACCAACGCAGTACTCAAGAAATACCGATCCGTGTTCATCAAACATTCCTTCTGTGAAAGAGAAAAGAAACAACTATTTCAGGGAATGCTGACTTTTTGGGAAAGCTGGCTCTCTGCTATCCTTTATGACATTTTGATTTTAATGTGGACATGATTAAAATATCTACAAATAATGAACATCTATAGGAAAACAGATCTTGGGAAATCCTTTGTGACCCCGTAGTCTTACAGCTCCGGATGCTCATTCAAGGTTCAATCCTGCCACTAGTGGGGACGTCTGAATTCCTGCAGTATCAGTAGGTACGATCCAACCTAGACAAGAAACATACTTTTCTGATTTAAATAGATTGAACATCAGAAAACACTCCTGTTAAGCTTCCCTAAGAAGGAAGCTTGCACATAAAACCATTCCTGAGTTGCACTAAATCTCAGGTTCTGATCACTGCTGATTGAACGTTCTACAGGAGTGCTAGGAGGGAAGGTAAGTGACAAAAGCTCATTTTTTCCATCAGCTTACGCTGTGGAGATGAGGTGAGTAATTTTGGGGACTGTGAACTCGGGAGCATCTCGATGTGAAGTGAGGCAGACCACGGGACGTTCCCAGGCAGATTAACTCGCCCCTGCGGAGAATCCTCTGAGTGCCGTGCTTGGAAAATAATTTTTTACACAAGGTGTAATTGAGGATTTGTATGGCGTCTGCTGGAGGTGAAGGATTTAAATGTGACTTGCGGAAGATGATTTAGGAGGCAAAGCAATGGGTGCGCATCAGAAGACACGAGATTAAGTACCACATTCACCCCGGTTTTTTTTTTTTTTTTTTTATGTCTGGATGGACACAGGGTGGGTGAATCGTCTCCTTTCCTTCTCTATTAATTTACTTTTAAGTAAATGTTTAATAGAACGAAATTAGAGTAATTTTTAAGTCCACTTGCTGCTTTGCAGTAATGACTGCAGAGAACCAGGATTTTAAGTTTCCTATTGCCTAGTGGCTCATGTTGAGACAGAGGTCCCTATAGCCCAGGTTAAAAAATTAACCCATAAGGGACATTTCAAAAGAACATGCCAGAATGCACAGCATGATTGTTATGTTGAAGGAACCGTCTGTCCCTTTGTAATGTGGGAGACAGAGGCAGAATGAAATGCAGATGAAATGAAATGTCTTTACACTCTGCCTTGACAAGTACCTGAGGTTGGCTGAGTACAGCGTTGGTTCAGGAAGCTCCCAACTGTCTTCGTAAGTGCAGAACAATGTGGGCTGGACTGTAGCCAGGTCTCCAGGTTCTTCAGAGTTTCTTTAGCATATGAAAGTCCTTTTGGAAACTTCCCTTTGTCTTTAGCTTATCCAACTCCAATCAGTCGCTCCTTGCAGCCCTAGTGGAGCTCTTTCTGTGCACAGGTCGTGTCCCCATGCTTTAAAATAAAACCACCTCTGGATGGCTCAGTCTCAGGTCTGCCTTCAGCTCAGGTCATGATCTCAGGGTCCTGGGATGGAGCCCCGCATTGGGCTCCCTGCTCAGCGGGGAGCTTGCTTCTCCCTCTGCCTGCTCTGCCGGCCGTTCCCCCTGCTTGTGATCAAAAGCTCTCTGACAAATAAATAAATAAAATCTTTTAAAAGCAAAGCAAAACAAAACAAAGCCACCTTGTTTTTGCACCAAAGATGTCTTAAGAATTCTTTCTTGGCCATCAGCTCTAAACCTTGCCACTTCAAACTGCATTATTTCTATAAATGAATTGTTTCATTAATACTCATCTGGTTGATAATTTGCAATATATGAAGAAGTTGATGACGAGTATGATTATAATGACAGTGCTGACATGTATGAGGGTCAGATATTTTGATGGGACAGCTTTTCCAAGCTTCAGAACATGCAAGAATTGCCTGAGCCTATAAAGAAGGCCATCACAGGCCACCCTTGTACTGATTATAAATCTGTAAGTCTATGAAGCCCACCAATTTTTCCATCGTTTTGGAGGACACGGTAGACAGCCTTTCCATAGAGATATTCTCCAGAAAATACACTCTGATATCCTTTTGACTATTAAGGATTCATATAAAGGGCAAACTATGACGATTCTAGGGATGTCTAAAGAGCTGTTTTATCTACCACCTTGTCACCTTTTAGTTGAAAGGAAGTACTAGTTGTCTATGGGAGTTGAACCTAATTCAGCTCCACTGAGTCTCTTGTAGAAGAGACCCTTCCTCACTCCTTGTAAATGTTGTCTCAATACAAATGAGGTTGATCAGTCCAAAAGTTCTCTCTCTTCTCTTTCCCGCATTAGGACAGACTGATG
Organism: Mustela nigripes; assembly: GCF_022355385.1. Classification (NCBI taxonomy): domain Eukaryota; kingdom Metazoa; phylum Chordata; class Mammalia; order Carnivora; family Mustelidae; genus Mustela; species Mustela nigripes. The sequence goes on along the minus strand of NC_081575.1, from coordinate 121,409,780 downwards.
CTTCTAAAGTGTGGTGGCTTTAGTGATCCTCAGATAAAGCCTAGCAGAATATTGCATCTAGAAGAGACCATACAAGAAGATTCTTTAGGAAATCCCATCTTAAATACATAGCATTCGTTTTTCAGATGGGTATTGTGCAGCGTCTAGAACCAAACCTAGTGACCACAGTTTCACCTCACAGGCAATGGAAGAGCAAGAACATGTACAAAGATCTTCTTCATTAGGTAGGAAAGAGATATTCATCCACACATCATTGGCTAGAACTCAATCATATGGCTGCACCAAGCTGTCAGAGAGGAAGACAAATGTGATTTATTTCCTGTGTGCCCACAAGGTAGAAGGAATGGGTTTGATGCTTCTCTAGTGAAGCCTGATAGAGATAGAAAAGATGGTCACCCCCAAGCACCAGCCCAAGTAAGACATGCTGATGTGGAATATACACGATAGGCATTTTATGTTGTCCAACGTGGCTGGAATCATTGTGTGCACGTGGGGATGGGTACGTCTAAGAAGTACAGGGAAGGGAAAAATCACACAGCCCCTTGCACGTCACATCCAAGAGCGTCCCTTACCTTCTCTAAGCAGAGTAAGAGCAGGAAATAAGTACATGAGTCTTGACATCAATCTATATTTTGAAAGAAAATCAAAATGGAAGGGCAAGCTGGAGGACTCGAAGGGTACAAAAGTCCATTCTCACGAACAAATAGAACTTGCATAAGTTTCTTCAAGCATGACCTTTAGCAACTGCTATATTTCCTAACAAGCAGGAAAAAAATCTCAATATATTTATCCAAAGGAATGGAGATCAAGATCTTCAAGGGATATGTGCACTGCCATATAAATTGCAACCGTACTCACAAGAGGCAAGATGTGGCAACAACCTGAATGTGTCCTGGCAGATGAACAGATAAAGAAGATGTGTTTTATACACACAAGAGAATGCTCTTCAGGCTTTAAAAAAAAAAAAAGAAAAAAGAAAGAAATAGGGTAGTTCTGCACTCTGGACCTACAATGCATGAACTTTGAGGACATAATGCTAAGTTCAATAAACCCAGCACAGAAATCCTGCATGATCCTAGTTCCATGTGAAATCTCAAATAGTCCAAATTCATGGCGTCAAAGATGGGAATGGTGGTTGTCAAGGGCGGGGGAAAGGGGACAATGGCGAATCTTAAATTGATGGGCAGGAGGTTTCCATGAAGCAAGGTGGGTACGTTCTAGAGATGTACTACACAACAGTCTACTCAACCATACCTTCTTGTACACTTAAAAATTTGAGAGTGCGGCTCTCTTGCTAAGTGTTCTTATCACAAGGAAAGGCAACTTTGTAAGAAGAAAGCAAATTCCAAGAGCCCCAAGTAACGCTACACCCAAACAGCAACCACAAATAAATATAAAATCCCAATGAGTTAACACCAAACATGTAGGCAGTGGACAAAGTCGAGGGTCTGGAGGTTTGACTTGCTTATTGGAGTTAAACATCAGGAGTAGAGAGGAGACTGGGAACTTGAAGTTGGGGACCAGCCAACGCAATGTGGGAGGAGGACTTCAGAATCCTGGAGGAGGCCCAGCTCTTGGCAGGAGCTACACCGGCCTTAGGTCAGTATGTACCTTTGCTCTTAGCAGAAGCCAAAGCAAACACGTCTGGAGGCACAGAATTCCCCTGGAGTGTGCAGATGCCACAGACTATGGTGAATCCAATATGAGATCATAAAACGAACCAGCAAAATCAAAGAGAAGAAGCGTCTCTGAATGACAGAAAGCAAACACAGCATTCAGGACCCCAAAGCCGTGCTATCTAGGGATTATCATAGCATTAGATCAAAGAATATAAAAATCTGCTCCGCGATGTTTCAAAACGTTCAGAGGGTCATGAAAAATTCATCAGCCAGCACAAGATTATCGAAAGTAATCAGCATAATGTGAAAAAGGAACAACAGTGGAAGTTTAGAAACAAAGTCTTTGATTTTAAAAATCCGAAGGATGAGTAATGATCAATTTATCCACAGTTTACAGGAGCGGAAGCCAAAACAGGAGAACGGTTGGAAAATACATCAAGTGCACAATGTCAAGATCTTACACACATTTAATCAGCCATAAACCAGAAAAAAACAAAAAGCAAACAAACAAAGAAAAAAAAAAAACAGGCAAATCAAGAAAACAGGCAATAAGTAATGTTTCTTTCTGTAAGGGACTGATTTTATTGGTTTTCTTTACTTGTAATCAGGAAACACTTGATTAATGATCTTTCATTAACGTCCTTACTCTGTGTTAGTTTTTCTCTACTGTCTGAGGTATCCTGGGAAGCATTTTCCGTAGCTGGAAAGTTTCGATTGTCCCTTTTGATTTTATTCTAAAAGCATCTTCCTCTGAGTGTTGTGCGTCCTGTTTTTCTGCTCAGAAGACAGTGGCGGTTATCTCCTGGTACCTTGAAAAGCTGGTGTTCCAAGCTATGGGGTCGGAGCAGAGACGTTTTCGTGATCAACAGGTTTTTCTACTAAAGGGCATCTTCTTAGCTTTGTTGAGTGAAAATCCATCTTCCCGGATGGCTTGGGTTTGGTTTGGTTTGGATTTTTCCTGGTTTTGTGTTGCAGGGAGAGAGCCCATGGTGGGGCAGTCTTGATTCTGCAGGAAGGATCATTTTTACTACTTGCTTCTTGGTTTGGGTGTTTTTGTATTTTTTTTTGTCTTTTTTTTTCATTGAGAAGCAATTCCTTCCTCCAAAGTATGGACTCTGTGTAATGACAGTCAGTATCTACACTCACTTGCATTTTGATATAAATATATATATGTCAGCCTGACATCATCACATATTTGACCACTTTGGCACTTCCAAAGTAATGATACTGAGGTTTTGGTTTTGGTTTGGGTTTTGGTTTTCCAGGTTATGTGTGTTTTCAGTGAAAGGAAACAGAACGTGACTGACTGTGGACCCAGCTAGGGATAGCGAAGTTGGGGTCCCCCACCTGTGTGCTGATGGGAATGTTGTACGCGGCACTACCCTTGGAGGGAGAAAACTCATGGGCAGAGACACAGGATTATAGAGTTTCTAAAGATTTTGGAGAAACATGGAAAACAGAAGACAATAATCCGATGCCAGCTGTCCTTTAGGTCTCTGTTTAAACACATCAACTTTGTATCTCTTTTGACATTGAAGGTCGTGTATGGTTTTTTGTTGGTGTTGGTGGTGTTTTGTTGTTGTTGTTGTTGTTGTTTTTGTTTTTTAAAGACCTGGTTATTCTTTGACGCTTGTGACCTGCTGCTTCTTCTGCTGCCTTAAAAATCAATGGCATCCTTTGGAGATAATTTTCTGTAACCTAAAGTAGAAGCTAAGCAAAACCAGTGTTTGCAGAGTGGCTGCTCCCCATCCAGCGAGGTGAGCATCTTTACAAGCATCTTCATCCCTTTAATTATAATATGAACTGGGAGGGGGGAGTGTGGGGGTTGCCGTCAGTGAAGCGTCCGACTCTTGGTTTCAGATCAGGTCATGATCTCAGGTTCGTTAGTTCAAGTCCCATGGTGGACTCTGCCAGGCCACTTGAATGTCTCTCTCCCCCCACCCCTGCATCTTCCTCCCCCAATGCTTGTTCTCGCTCTCTAAAATAAATAAATAAATCTTTATAAAAAACGATGAGCTGGAAGGCACAAATATTTATAGACAATCCTCTATTAAATTATAAATACATTTACCGTTTTATATTAATATGGTATATTATTAAAATAGGCTGTTATATAAGAATATAATTATATTAATTATTATTATTAATAATTAATATAATAACAACATTATTATAGGCAGTTGGTGTATTTGAAGAGTATAGGCAGTATATGGAGTCGACTATTCCTGTTATAATACCGCACACCATGTAGAGGGCCACACTGTCGATGGATATTGTAAGATTATAGGCTTTCATTTCCCTCAAGTCACCCAGAAACAAATGTCGTGAAAAGCTACGGCTCCCTCATGACTCGTCCTCAGTCAGCAGACACTACATCCTCCCCTCCGACAAAAGCAATAGGTGCACAGCGCTGCCGTCAACGTAATGAACAGTCACGGGTGACCGTGGCACGCGGCCATCATCTGATTCCATCCAGCTCCCTGACACAGGCTTCCGGATCCTCTCACCGTCGGTGCAAGGCGATTTTCTTCTCCCTCGAACTGTGCGAAGAGGAACACTGTGACTGGGTTTCTGTTCTGTTCCACGTTATTGTGTGACCGTCAAGGCGAGTGTTTGAAACACAGGGAACGTAGAAACAAGGGAAACGGGTAGGAAAAAAAAAAATAATTAATTAATTAAATAAAGGGTCTGGATGAGCAGAAGTATGACCAGCTGTGTGTCCTGAGACATTTGCCTCTTGGTTCTTGGGGTCACAGCAAAGCCCGTCTTTGTGCTGTGCACACGCAAGCGCCATCAGATGTGAACGCATCTGGGTGCATTTACCAATGGGAACGTACATATGTTGTCTCACCTCAAGGCTCATTCACCACAACAGTGTCACACACGCCTTCTTTCTGTTCACGTTGTAAGCTGTTATGGACTCGGAAGGATGACCAAGATATAAAATGTCCTGGGTTGAGGGGTCCCCACTATCAGAGAGCTCTGCTGAGGTGGACCTTCTGCTTCCTAGCCTCGGATCTGAGGCCCAGGCACACTGGAGGCCCCTCTGGCCTGGCCAATTGTGACAACTACTTTGTGACCAGATCCCAGCATTGCGATGATTTTTACTTTGGGGCCACTGGCCATATTGCCCTCACTAGGAGGCCCCAGTAGGGTTGATAATTTGGGGTGATTGATTATCCCATTAATGATTCTTTGAGAAGGCACAGTCTCGTTGTGCAAAACGGGGGGGGGGGTGGTGAGACAGCCACAGAGCCTCACAGGTGAGCCCCTGTTGTCTATGCTTGGGTGATTTCCTGCATGTCAGTCTCATTTCCCATGGTGGACATCATGCTTATATTTGATGATGGACTTTGTTCATTTATGAGGTGCTCCTTCTTGGGTAGCCACCCATCATTCCATGAGAAATCCATGTATGGACAAAGAAAGGTCCAGTATGGGTTGGATGGTCGGTGCTTGGGCTGACTCCCACGGGCAGGCAATGATCTGTGTATGCGATGAAATTTCCATTCCCATGCCTGGTACTGTGACTGTGTTAACTCAAACCAGAGCTCAGTTGTGCGTGCTTGTGTGTGTTGCAGGGGGTGTGGGGGGTGTGTCTGACGAGAACGTCAAAATGTGCTTTCACCATGGGATTTGGATTTCTCATGGAATGATGGGTGGCTACCCAGGAAGGAGCACCTCCTACATGAACATTGTGCAAAAACCAGGTGGAACCTGCAGGTCGTAGATGTCTACACAGCATCATTGGTGCCATGACCGATGGGTCCAGGAAGACACAGGCCATCCCTGATTCAAAGGGAGGGGATGTCCACCACCTCCTATCTAATGTGGTTGATGGGAAGGAATTAATGGGCGCTTTTTACTGTTGTTACACAGAGCCACACTCACAGGATTACCCCTCTACAATTTAACCTCCCAGCAAAGAAAAGCGCACCTCAACCCTGTTAGAAACAATGACCTCCAAAATTCATACCAGTCCTCAGCGGGCTTCAGGAACCCAACGGGGAGCTGGACAGGCACATGGGAATAGCAGACAAAGGTACTATGGGTTACTCTGGCATGGCCAACATCAGGCCTGCTGCTCTCCAGTGTCTTGGATGCTGAGTATTTCTGTGAGTACTTGTAGGAGGGCAAAGGACAGAGTGTGAATCATGCCGTTTCCTGCTAGGAGGAAAATGAGAATCTTTCAGAACACATTACCTATAGTGTAAGTTGGGTATGCAGATTTGTGCATTTTGAAAGATTTTAGTTGTAGTATGATGGGGAATGACAGGCTGTCCAGTTCCCTCTCTTACTCCAACTGTCCTGGTACTTAAATCAGGTTGCTCTACAGAATTATTTTTCCTTTCATGTCTTCTAAAAGGAAGTCCATTGTGAAAGAAATTTAAAGGGTTATGTTTTCACTTCCATACCATAAAGACATCGACATCCTAACCAGGCCCTAGGAGACCCAGATTTTGCACACGTTAAATTCTGCAGATTTTCCATGAATATACCCTGTATTTAAGGGTAATGTTTTGGGAAAAGAGAATCATTAAAATGTCTCTAAGCAGCTATGTAGAAATTTAAAAAGCACTCAAATCCAAGATGTATGCCTTATTATTATTTTTTTTGCAAGTGAGCTATGAAGATTATTTAGGATAGCCCGGTTATTACTGTCTGGTTGTAGAAGGACACATGGGGTCCCTGAGTTGTGTACCCATAACTGGTCATAGGAGGACATGTGATCTTTGAGTTGCGTACGTGTATGTCTATAAACACACACATATATATTGATGTCCACTTATCTACACACATGTATATATATACATATGTGTGGACATATATATATACATAAAACTTTAGGGTACTGCCCATCACACTATTATAGTAAGCTTTTACTTGATTTTAGACTTCAGTTGATGGACAACTCGGCTTGGTGAAGGAAGGCATGTTATATGGTACCCTTCCTTCCTCTTAGAACTTTGGATTTTGTAGACACTTCCTTGCCCTCACCACTCTAGGTGCCTATGAAATGTATTCCATGTCATGTCTTTTCATGAGACTTGGTATCTTTCTCTTGAATGCCCATTTGAATATTTTTGTTATTATTATTATTATTATTATTATTATTTTTAGTGTTGTAATTTGGTAATTTCACAGTGGATATTTCAGAATGGTTTTGTTCTTTTCTCTTGGAACAAAGAGTTTGATGATTTTTATTTCCCACCTTATTTTTAAGTCTGTGTTATATTCCATTTAATTTTGTGGGTTTCTATCCTGCTTCTCTGTCTTGGGTATGGGGGTTCTTCATTTGTGATGTGTTTATACGACAACACGGTTTCCCGTAGTGTTCGGCTGCACCTTCCATGCCTCTTCTGACCTGTCTTAGATCAGTTTGCCCTTTTTCTGGGCCCTTAAGGTTTTCCTTTGAAACAAGTCATGGTATTTGATAATCAGAAGATCATACCAAGTGTATTTTTATTTTGAGTGTGTGGAGAGCAGCCTAGTGAGCTCCGTTTCCTTATAGAGTTTAAACTGTGCCGATACACTTATACACAGATTTTTCTCAATAGCACTGTACAACCCTGTAAATGTATTTTCTCTTCTTTATGAGTTTCTTAGTGGTGTTTTCATTTATGCAGCTTACACCATTCTAAGAATACAGTACATATAACGTATCACACACGAACTATGTGTTAGCTGGTCGTTCATGTAATTGGTAAGGCTTCCTGTCCACAGTAAGGTCTTAGCAGTTAAGTTGTGGGGGGAATCCAAAGAAATTTAGAGAAGGGATTTTTGACTGTACAGTGGTGGGTACCCCTACCTTTGCGTGGTCAAGGATCAACTGTACAATTCCCTTTCTTACACGGGCTTTTCTCATCTACATTTTTCTTATGTCTTTGCTGTGGATTTCCTTCCATGAATACGGTGCTGGCTCCTTGATAATCACCACCCACCTTGGGATGGTGTCACCCAATGGCCCAGTGTTACGAAGGGTAAATTTGTCAGCCCACAGCCCGGGTATCCAATGGCATAGGGGTATCTTCTGAGGGACCTGCACGTTGCTATATAATTTCATGTGATTCGGCAACTGTGGTTGTAGATCTTTGGGGGAAATCTGAATTCTGGCTGAAGTTTATAATCGCTTAGGTTTCTTCCTTCCTCCGTATCTGAAAGCCCATAGCCAACGGGGCATGCTGTACCCTGTGTGGCTCACGGTGTCCACTCTTTTAATTTTTTCTTTCTCTTGGCTTCCTAATAACTCCAAACGAAAGGAAAGGCAAAAATCCTGTCTCATTTTTTCTTTCTTAAAGAATATATGTTCTAATCTCAGGTGTTCTATGTAAGCAATAATAAGAAACAAAAGCCCATATTTAAACGTCCTAAATAGCTGACACGTTATAACCACAGCACTTTCCTTTGTAATTTTGTCTTTGCAACATCAGCTCAACCAAAAAGTAGGGCACATGAGAAAGAATAAATTAAATAAAAAGTAAAAACTAAAAAAAATAATAGGATGCATGAAATGCCACGGGGTTTCTGTGGCAGCAAGACAGACACTTTTTGGAAGAGATCGTTAGTGCTGGGTCTCTCCAGGTCCAGTAGGTCCTACCACGGTTTCTTTCTTCCTTTTTTTCTTCTTTTTTTTTTCTATTTCTTGATATGACTGGACTTTCAAGTCATACAGTAAAGTCCACTTCTAATCTTTATACACACTTTCTCCTTTGAGTTTCCATTGCTTCTACTTTTGTTTTCTTTCCTTAGAGAAGCCTTTTTACTTTTTATCTGAGATACCTATTTGTGTCAGTTTATTTTGCTCTCAAATAATTATCTTGAACTAATCTTCTTTTGTCTTGTTTGTTTGGTTTCTTGCTTTCTTTTCACAGACTTTATATTGTATAGCAGTTGGAGGTTTGCAGGAAAAAGTGAGGGGAAAGTAAATAATGATTGAGGATAATCTTAAGAATTACTAACTGTTAATAATGACTAAAAGTGATGCTTTGGAATAGAAATAGATATGTAAGGGTGTGTGGGTTTCTTGTTCAGCACCTGCCTTCAGCTCAGGTCATGATTCCAGGGTCTTGGGATTGAGCCCTGCATTGGGCTCCCTGCTTAGTGGGAAGCCTGCTTCTGCCTCTCCCATTCCCCCTGCTGACCGGCAGGGTCTGAAGTCACAGACAAATGACAGTTGCCCCAGCTAGAACCTTGCTTCCTGGCAAACTCAAAGAAGGTCTATGTTCCTCTGAATAAGTACCATGTCATGTGTCTGCCTACATAGGTTTGAATGTGTTTTTCAGCGTTTTCACTGGTTCCTCCACCATATTTTGCTAAAATAAGCCTAATACCAGTAATATAAAATACCAGTCTAATACCAGTAATATAAAGCTTGCATTATTAAGGCATTGTTCGATGATCAACATTTTCTTTCACTAATATCACTGTAGCTATGTTTTTTTCCAGGGTCTACAAGTCATTCTCCAGTTAGTGTATTACATATTTTAAGAATTAGTCTGTTGGTATGTTTGATGTTAATACAGATTTATTTTTTAAATTTTTCAATAAATGTGCATTTTATGTAACTTATGGAAACCTTCAGGAAGGACCTGCGTCATCCTGTTGTTCAATTTCTTGCTCCATTAACCCACGATGCTTTTACACTTGATCAAGGTGAGTTTCTACTTCCTGAGATCTGTTTCTGTCCTGTTTAAATTCTGGATGTGTTCAAAATTTAAACTTTCTGTTGTTACTATAAAGTTGACATTATCTTCAATTATATATTCTAAATTCGTATGGCTTAAATAGGTAAAAGATACTGTTATAATATTTGTGTGTGTATAACCTATTTTAACATTTCTTTAAATAGGTTCTCATATCGTAGCACCTTACTTATGTTATACACATTACTGTTTAATATTATATAATAATAAGCATGATGATCTAGACGTCTGTTGGTCCTACATGACCAAAACTCTGCATGGATTGACCAGCACCTCTCCATTATTGCTCCCCCCTGTCCTTTGTGGCCCCCTTCACATGATCTGAAACTTCTGTGCATTGGACAGCTGTGGGTACCTTGTATGAGTAGAAACATACACCATCTGCCCTTCTGAGACTGACGTACATCATGTAGTACACTGCCCTCCAGGTTCATTCCTGTTGGTGTCATATCACAGCATTTTCTTCTTTGTATAGCTCCATAACCTAAGAGAAGAGGGCTTGCTGGATCCTACAGTCATTCTATTTTTTTTTTTTTGAGGATTTTATGCATCTATGTTTTATTTTTTATAAACATATTTTTATCCCCAGGGGTACAGGTCTTTGAATCACCAGGTTTACACACTTCACAGCACTCACCAAAGCACATGCCCTCCCCAATGTCCATAACCCCACCCCCTGTCTCCCAACCCCCCTCCCCCCAGCAGCCCTCAGTTTGTTTTGTAAGATTAAGAGTCACTTATGGTTTGTCTCCCTCCCAATCCCATCTTGTTTCATTGATTCTTCTTCTACCCACTTAAGCCCCCATGTTGCATCACCACTTCCTCATATCAGGAAGATCATATGATAGTTGTCTTTCTCTGCTTGACTTATTTCGCTAAGCATGATACGCTCTAGTTCCATCCATGTTGTCGCAAATGGCAAGATTTCATTTCTTTTGATGGCTGCATAGTATTCCATTGTGTATATATACCACATCTTCTTGATCCATTCCTCTGTGGATGGACATCTAGGTTCTTTCCATAGTTTGGCTATTGTGGACATTGCTGCTAGAAACATTCGGGTGCACGTGCCCCTTTGGATCACTACGTTTGTATCTTTAGGGTAAATACCCAGTAGTGCAATTCCTGGGTTGTAGGGTAGTTCTATTTTCAACATTTTGAGGAACCTCCATGCTGTTTTCCAGAGTGGCTGCACCAGCTTTCATTCCCACCAACAGTGTAGGAAGGTTCCCCGTTCTCCGCATCCTCGCCAGCATCTGTCATTTCCTGACTTGTTGATTTTAGCCATTCTGACTGGTGTGAGGTGATATCTCATTGTGGTTTTGATTTGTATTTCCCTGATGCCGAGTGATATGGAGCACTTTTTCATGTGTCTGTTGGCCATCTGGATGTCTTCTTTGCAGAAATGTCTGTTCATGTCCTCTGCCCATTTCCTGATTGGATTATTTGTTCTTTGGGTGTTGAGTTTGCTAATTTCTTTATAGATTTTGGACACTAGTCCTTTATCTGATATGTCGTTTGCAAATATCTTCTCCCATTCTGTCAGTTGTCTTTTGGTTTTGTTAACTGTTTCCTTTGCTGTGCAAAAGCTTTTGATCTTGATGAAATCCCGATAGTTCATTTTTTCCCTTGCTTCCCTTGCCTTTGGCGTTGCTCCTAGGAAGATGTTGCTGCGGCTGAGGTCGAAGAGGTTGCTGCCTGTGTTCTCCTCAAGGATTTTGTTGGATTCCTTTCGCACATTGAGGTCCTTCATCCATTTTGAGTCTATTTTTGTGTGTGGTGTAAGGAAATGGTCCAATTTCATTTTTCTGCATGTGGCTGTCCAATTTTCCCAGCACCACTTATTGAAGAGGCTGTCTTTTTTCCATTGGACATTCTTTCCTACTTTGTCAAAGATTAGTTGATCATTTTTAAATCTGGCTCTTTGTTTCTTTCTTCTTCTTCTTCTTCTTCTTCTTTTTTTTCCCACTGAGGTGCTATTGAGTTGTACGAGTTCCTCTTACTCCTTTTACTCCTTTGCATTGGTACTGGAATTTTTAGTTCCTTTAACACAGGTAAATTTTGCTCTTAGTAGTGGTGTTAGAGGTGTGTTCTCAGACACCTACTTTTGAATTTTACCTATAACATCCAATATGGAGCCTGGTTTCGCTTTTCCGTTTCCTCACCTCCACGTCATTTAGAAATAGCGTCTCCAAACCTTCTTAATGCTTCTTTGTTTATATTTTATTGAATTTAATTTCATGTTTTGCTTGCAGGCTCTGGTCCTTTTTTGCTTTTCTTTGATTTGTTAATTTTCTTTAATTTAGGGTCTTTTTTGCTTTTCTTTAATTTCTTAATTTTCTTTAATTTCTGGTCTTTTTTTCATTTTCCTTGATTTCATCTCCCATTCTGGGACAGTTGTTCTTGGTTACTGAGTTCCATCCATTTATGATCCATATTCTGCTGGATTTTTCCCATCTCTTCCTTGAGCTATTGTATTTTGACTTTATTTCCTTCTTTCAGGGAAGGAAATTCTCTGCTGAAGATGTTGAGGTGGTACAGAAAGCAGTATATATATATAAAATGGATGGTCTGTAAGAACCCTTAACCATTTTTTGCTTGTATGAGCTCAAACCCTTACTCTCAAGAGTTATAGTCTACAGGGAAGAGTGCAATCACACACTTCGCTAAGACTTCTGACATTAGGTCCCATTTTTATTTGTAATTCCCTTCTGCTTCTTTACCGTTTAGCCTGCCACCACAATTATCTTTCTAAAATGCCCAGAGCTATCCAGCATCCTCAGAATCTACAGGATCCTTATTATGAAACCCAATTCCCAGAGCTATCCAGCATCATCAGAATCTACAGGATCCTTATTATGAAACCCAATGAAACCCTGTGAAATGAATGAAACCATGAAACCCAATGAAGTTAAGATTCAACGGTCAAATGTACCAGGAGATTTGAAACTGGGCTGCTCATACACACGGGTCAACATTGTTTTCGCTATAAATTAGGAGCAGAATAAATAAAAAGGAAGAGATGGTTTGCAGGCTTGATTTATTCACTGGGTGAATTTCCCTTTCATAGGAACAACCTTGATTCAATTCACCTTGTGGGCCCCTCGGAGTATCAGTGTGGTTCTCTGAGGTGCTGTGCCACCCAACAGGGCTTTGCAAAGGTGATTACATGTTTCCTACGTTGTGTGCTTGATTCTGGACTGCTCTAAGTGTAGTGTACAGTTTTGTTCCAGTTGACAAATATAGCAGTCATATCTCTGTCACTCATTCAGCAATTATCATTTCAGTGATCAATAAAATGTGAGTATTCATATAATGTCTTCTTTTAGTCTCTCAAGTAAGAAATCTAACAGGTCTGGGGTTTCTGCCTTCAAGGACTATAAGCACATGCTCAGGTAAAATACTTATTTCATTACAATACTGATATACTTTTTGCGCTGGAGGCACACATGTAGAGAGGGCTCCCTAAGGGAGAAGAAAGCATAAGCGAATATTTCTGAAAGAGATTACGGTTGACCCAACTCATTGAGAAGGGCACCCAGTAACCAGGGAAGGATGCCTAATTCACTGGGCAAGGGCTCAGTGTGCTTCTCGCCAAGACAGCCTGAGACAGCAAATCTCACTGACACAGTTTCTAAAGCTTGAGAAGCCAGTGGGCGCCAGGGCAAGCATATGAGCACGGGGACAAACACGTGAGCAAAGGCAAGGGGATATGAGTAGCTGTAGACTTTGCAAAATAATGCACAGTCCATCTGAAGTTTCTGAGTGACCAGACATGATAAAACGAGATTTTCGACCCATGTGCCGAAGGCATGCATTGGGGAATTTGGCCGGAGACTATAACGGTTGCGAGACAGGTAAAGGAGACCATTATTTCATTTATTTATTTATTTATTTATTTCATTATTTATTTTATTTTATTTATTATTTTTATTTTTAAGGGAGGGAGTATACACATGCCGTGGGGGTGGGAGGAAGGCCAGAGGGAGACAAAGAATTTTTTTTTTAATTTTTTATTTTTTATAAACATATATTTTTATCCCCAGGGGTACAGGTCTGTGAATCGCCAGGTTTACACACGTCACAGCACTCACCAAAGCACATACCCTCCCCAATGTCCATAATCCCATCCCCTTCCCCTAAACCCCCTCCCCCCAGCAACCCTCAGTTTGTTTTGTGAGATTAAGAGTCACTTATGGTTTGTCTCCCTCCCAATCCCATCTTGTTTCATTGAGCGTATCATGCTTAGTGAAATAAGTCAAGCAGAGAAAGACAACTATCATATGATCTCCCTGATATGAGGAAGTGGTGATGCAACATGGGGGCTTAAGTGGGGAGACAAAGAATCTTAATCAACTCGGGACACCTGGGTGGCTCAGTTGGTTAAGCAGCTGCCTTCGGCTCAGGTCATGATCCCAACGTCCTGGGATCGAGTCCCACATCGGGCTCCTTGCTCAGCAGGGAGCCTGCTTTTCCCTCTGCATCTGCCTGCCATTCTGTCTGCCTGTGCTCGCTCTCTCCCCCTCTCTCTCTCTGATAAATAAATAAAATCTTTAAAAAAAAAAAAAAAAAGAATCTTAATCAACTCCACACCCAACATGCGGCCCAACATGGGGCTCGATCTCACAACCCTGAGTTCATGACCTGAGCTGAAATCAGGAGTCAGAGGCCCAACGGACTGAGTCACCAGGGCACCCCCCAAGAAGAACGTTCTTCAGTGGTCTTGAGGTGTAAGGGGGTGGGCAAATCGCTATATGAGATGCAGGTCGTTGAAGGCCACCTGTGGAGAAATGGGAGGAGAGGGTTAAGGTGCGTGTTGGTGCTGGGACAAATTGTGTTGTGATTGCTGCCATTTGGTTTCGAGTTGGTGGCGGTCTGACATCAGACAGGATCTGAAAAAAATCTATTAAGCCAAAACTGGTAGTGTGAGTTTCCAGCATTTGGAAAAGTGACAAGATCTAGATGACAGAGATAGATTCTGAAAATTGTAAAGGTAGTTTGAGGGCAACACCATTTAAATAATTGAAACAGATCTGAACACTGGATGTGCCCATTAGACTCAAGTCCTGGCTTGCAGGCATTAGTGGAAATGAACTGCTGACCTTGCAATAGATAAGGTGTCTTGAGTCATTCTCAAAAAAAAATCATGCTCTTTTCACTCTTCAGCAACAGTCTGAAAGCAATGGTGGTGCGGACAGAGAGCTTTGCCTCTTTGGATGTAAGATCCCCCAACATCAATGGGTATTTTGGAATACGTATCTCTTGGAAGAAACAAGACTGAGATGTTAGGAAGCAAAGTATGACAGGTGAATAGAGGGTAAGTTAAAGATTATGTAGGTAGGTAAACGATAGGTCGATGATAGATGAAGAGACAGGGGTAAATGAAAAATTCATATGTGTGAATTTACATAAATTAAAATTATATTTCTATAAGTAGATGTCTATGAAATAAAATTATATAAATTTATATATATATATAATTTATATATATAGAGAGAGAGAGAGTGAAAGATCTGCCATGTTCTCTTATTGTAACACTCAAATTCAGAGAATGCTAATGAAGATGTAAATTATTCCTGATTTGAACAGACTAAGAGTACATATACATTTTTTTTTTAATTTACCTTTCATGGGGCGTCTGGTTGACTCGGTCGATTGAACGTCCTACTCTTGATTTCAGCTCAGGTCACGATCTCGAGGTCCTGAGATGGAACTCCATGTTGGGCTCTGAGTTCAGTGGGGAGTCTGCTCTCCCCCCGCCCCACCTCTGCCCACCCATACTCCTCTTCATGGTCTCTCTAAAAAAAAAATTAATAAATCTGTTAAAAAATGACATTTACTACTGTACATTTTCATTTTCTCCATGTCTTTCTCATGGGCTTCAAAGCTCATTTCTGTGTGGCACTCGGTAATATCCCATTGTCTGGAGGGGCCACAGTATTTTTTATCCATTTACTGAAGGTCGTGTTGGTTGCTTCCAAGTTTTGGCAAGAACAAACGAAGAATGCTAGAGAGGCTACATACAGTCCAAGTCTCTGAATTCTGGAAAAAGGCAAAACACAGAGGCCATAAAAAGATGACTGCTTGCCAAGAATTGGGGGGCAGAAGGAAGGAAGGGGGGTTCATAGAGGATTTAGGGTCAAGAAGCCACTTGCTCAAGATGGTAATAGTGGACGCGTGTCATTGAGCATCTGTCCAAACCCACAGAGTGGACAACAGCAAGAGTGAGTCCTGATGGGAACTGCGCACTCTGGGTGGTCCTGATAGGTCGGTCAGGGCAGGCTCCTCAATTGTAATGAATGCACTGTTGGGTCGGTAGGAAATGTTGATAATGGGGAGGCTCTGCGCATATGGGGGCAGGGGTAGGAATCTAAATTTTCTCTCTCTCTTTTTTAAAGGTTTTATTATTTATTATTTGAAAGGGAAAGACAACACGAGAGGGAGGAGGGTCAGAGGGAGAAGCAGACCTCCTGCTCATAGCAGAGCCCAACATGGGGTTTGATGCTGGGACCCTGGGATCATGACGTGAGCCGAAGGCAGATGCTTAACTGACTGAGCCACACAGACATCCCAGAACTCAAAATTTCTGTACCTTCTTCTCACTTTGACTGTAAGCATGAAATCAATTAAAAAATATCTTACTATACATACCGGCAATCCTTCTACATATTCCTCAAGAGGAGTCTTTTGGTTAAAGGACACACACAAAGATTCATTCAGGTGTACTCAAGGCTGCTTCACGGGAAGGAGGTTGGCCATGCAACCAAATGGGGCCGAACAAAAAGGTACTTTACGTAGACAATTACCAAGGGGCTTATGCTCAGAAATTATGAATACACTGATATTCCCAGCTCCGTTCTCAGAACCGTACACTGAGCCAAAAAGACAAAGATGGAAGAGAACACGCTGTCTTGTTTCCCCATATATGACATTTTGAAAAATGTGTAATCAAATTTACAGCAATAAAGAACATACTGTTGGTTGCCTAGGGCTTATTACAGAAGGAGGATTTGACTGGAAGGGGGTAGGAGGTCATGTTCTAGGATTATGGGGACATTCTCTGCCTTGATTATGAAAACCATGGGGCTATGTTGAGGTGTGTTGGTTGCCTAGGGCTTATTACAGAAGGAGGATTTGACTGGAAAGGGGCAGGAGGGAAAGTTCTAGGGTTATGGGGTCATACTCTGCCTTGATCGTGGGAACCATGGGGTTATGTTGAGGTGGGGTTACGTTGAGGTGCATTGGTTGCCTAGGGCTTATTACAGAAGGAGGATTTGACTTTAAAGGGGCAGGAGGGAATGTTCTAGGGTTATGGGTACATTCTCTGCCTTGATCATGAAAACCATGGGGTTATGTTGAGGTGTGTTGGTTGCCTAGGGCTTATTACAGAAAGAGGATTTGACTGGAAAGGGGCAGGA
The DNA here is from genome assembly GCF_022355385.1 of Mustela nigripes. Taxonomy (NCBI): domain Eukaryota; kingdom Metazoa; phylum Chordata; class Mammalia; order Carnivora; family Mustelidae; genus Mustela; species Mustela nigripes. Next base: position 121,393,040 of record NC_081575.1, on the reverse strand, counting down.
GGGAATGTTCTACGGTTATGGTGACATTCTCTGTCTTGATCATGGAAAGCATGGGGTTATGTCAAAGTGTGTATTTTCCCCAATTCACTGAACTGTATGTTGTAAATGGACGTTGTTGATAGTATGGATTGGACCTCAATAAATTAGGAAAAGAAAGAACTTAGATATGTGAATTCCATCTATGTAACACAGGGACTGGGTGACCATGAAAATCCACCATTGTGCTATTATAAGAAATGTGTATTAATTATAGGAATGCCACACATTCAAAATTAACAAAAGGCTCTGATACACCACACAAGCCCGGTTCCTAAGAGAGCTTAGTCACTTATGTGAAGAGCAAAGTTGATTTCAGAAATCTATGAACCAGCGTAAGAAAGGACATCTCCTAATGATAAATGGGTCCAACGATCAAGACAACAGATATCTGATTTCTGTTTGATTTCAGAAAGATTTCAAAATTGATGGGACGTCACTGGAAGTCAACAATGGGTGATTCCTTAAGGACAGACTCAGTATGCAAACGTCCTTGTGAGCTGAGAGAACTGTACCCAGAGTGTAAATAACCACTAATCTAGTAAATAACTGATCGAACAAAGAGATAGAGTGTAAATAAGGTGATCATGGCATGAGTGCTTGTGTCACACAGTTGTAGGGACTGACCTTCACATACCCAGGGGCCATGGAACAGAGGACCCTGATCTTCAGGGGCTCCTGAGTGCCCACCAAGACAGACCATTGGCTGGCCCACAAAATAAATAATGGGACATTTGAAAACACTGAAATCCCATCAAGTGTATTCTCTGATCAGAAGAGAATTAAATTAAAAAATCAATGAAAACAATTATCTGAGGAATCCCTGTGTATTTGGCAGTTCAAGCCAACTATTTCTGCACAGCCCATGGGTCACAGAAGAAAGTCTAGGACGTATTAAAAACCCTATTTAAAATGTGTGGGATGTAGCTGACGTGGTCGTTAGAGGGATATTTACAGCTTTATAGGCGCATATTAGATTTTTTATAAGGATTAGAATCAATGTTCTCTCTATGAAGGTAGAAAAAGAGAGGACAGATTAAACTCAGCATCAGATGAAGGAAGCACTAAATATATGAAAGAATAAATCACTCACATAAATCAATAAAGAATGTGTGGGATTTTCACAATCATTGTTTAAGGGCTTTGTGCTTTTCCTAGGGAGAAGCCTGGGGCTTGGGACATCATTGCTAAATTTAACCGGGGTTAAACAGGTGCTAAGGGAAGGGTAAACAATAGAATTCAGCATGGATAGCCAGGAAAAGGTTTAAAATGTATGACAGAAGGACAAATTAATTATGACTTGTTCATTCTTGGTAACCTACCAGTTCACCTGGGACCCCCTTGAGAAGCCCACAGGAGTCGTCCTCCTGTGGGATCCAGGGAAGGAGAGGTTTTCTGTGTCCAGATGGCCACGTGTGGAACCCCAAACCTGTGTGGATGCACCGTGATAATGCAGGGAGATCTGGCGGACATGTCGGCAGGGGACATGGGGGTTCTGAAAACCATGGCTGCACACAGGAACGTGGCAAGCAGCCAGGCACAACAAGGTAAGGGGAGGCTTCTATCTACTGGTAGGCATGGGGGCAGACTGTTGGGAAGGCTTTGATGACCCTCTCCTGTCATGTCAGGTGTGGAGGGACAGCACATAGGAAGCACAGAGAGCTACTGACGTTGGCTAACGAGACTTGAGCAACCAGAGGAAGCCCACTCCAGACAGAAAGACCCATGCACAATTAAAAAAGTGCATCAGAACACTCTGCTGGGAATGGTTTGCAGAGGAACAGAAGACAGGTCCCGGGCTGTCACTGAAGGGCTCCACCATGGTGGATGGAATGTGGGGGTCCTGCAACGTTTGATGGAGGATGACATATGGTATGGGCAGAGAGGGGGAAGTGGAGGATGGCTGGGGAATGGGGGGGGGTGGACCCCAGTTGGACCTCCCAAGGCAGAAGATGCTGGGGGACAAGCTGTCTCTAGGAAGACTCTGGAATTTTGCAAGTATTAATAATGCACATCTCCAGATTTGTCTGTGGTCGGTGGTCATGATGCTGGGTTTATTGGGAATCCTTGTGTCCAGGCGACGCCTTCACACAGAAGTGCCCTTAAAAGAATTGTGCAGTCTACAACAGGTATGCCTTTTCAAGAGGTGCGTCTCTACATCCTTTGCACTTTGGCTGGGCCAAACCTTGCCATGAACATATTATGGAGAAGTTCGGAAATTCTTTTTAGGGTCTGTTGTATGTCAAGTATGAAGAGAAATCTATGGGATGTTTATTTTAATAGTCATTTCTTTTCTTTCTCCCTTTCAGAAAATAAACAACCGTGTTCAACTAATCGGTCCTTCATTTGAAACAATGTTCTTGGCCATTGTGGTCACTACACCTACAAGTGGAATGCCGACAAAATGTTTAAACCAGACTTACGATTAGAATTTATATTTTGCATATGGCGCTAACCTTTAAATCATAAGAATGTCTGCTATACAGAGAAAACTGAACACCATCCCGGATTCCTGGAATTTAATTTTTAAGATAGTGATGATTTGGGCAAGTTTATTGAATTTCTCTCTAATACTGTTCTTTTTTGCCAGCAGTACATAGACATGAATTTCAAGTGAGAGCTCGTCATTTTGTTCCTTTTTATAACCATAAACACCCATGGAAGTAAAGTAAAAATAAACAGTCTTTTATTGAACTACATTTTTTTGCGGAATGGTTTATGGGAAATTTTCATACACATAGAGAGTTTCATTAAAAATAAAAAGATGTATGCACAATATTCAAGAGTATTTGATGCAATAAAGACAGTCACCAAAAAGTGCAATTTCCAATAGAATGAAAGGGGAATATAGAAATTTGTCCATTTTTGACTTCTCAAGGAAAGAGGATTTGAGAAGCTATTTGTATCACAATAAAAAAGGGAGTTTAATTTTTTTTTTTTTAAAGGAAGCCATAAGAATAAGCCCAAACAAGCATTTGGTGAGTTTGTAAAGAAGTCTTAAAAGTGGAGGAGCTTTTATTGAATGAATTTGGGAAAGCCAACTCCGGTGGATACAACATCTTGCCTCGGGAGCGAGCTTTAAAGCAGCTGTTTCTTGCTGTGAATTCTGTGGTCAGGTGAGGTCCTTGCAATAAAGATTTTCACATTTGTTCTAATCTAGAGGTTGCAGAGAGAACTCAGGGAATTAGCAAGGCGGGCAAGCTTTCTCCATGTTGTGTTTACGGACTGTTGTTCTGACTCCGGCAGTCTGCTCCCAGAGTTACAGACATAGCTGCCCACATGACCGACCCTAACATTCATGTATATGTACACAAGGGATGGAGATGTTCAAAGGATTTTTCCAACTGTGCGGAAATTTGATATTAGGGCCCACGGAGCCATGGCTAAGACGTGCCTGCTTGATCCTAACGCTCAACAGAAAACAGCAGTTTTATGGGATTGGAAGTACTTTTTTTTTTTTTTTTTCTGCTTGACAAAGAAACTGAGGCCAAGGGTCTTGTTTTCAAAGATAATTTCAATTCACATGTTCCCATCTTGCTGTGTAGAAAGTTCGTCATGCATATGGTCAAATAACACCAAACGTTGTTCTACTCTTACTGGGATCAGGGCCACCAAATGGGGCCTGAAGATGCATTTTGTAGACAGATGGGATGTTTGTCATTGAAATGGGATATTATGCACTCTTGCTAAGTTCCACAGGAGAAAAATCTTCTTCCAGGTTTGAAGTCAACAATCTCATTGAAGCCACCATATTGTTACCAGAGTAATGTGTTATACGTACAACTGGTCAACCCGTTGGCAGCCCCTCCTTCTGGACAATCCATTAGCCTTGCACCAGTGACATTTACCTAGCTGACTTCTGCTCAACTGCAGATTTTAGCTTAAATGTCACCACCCAACGTTTACTGTTGATTTAAGGATTTGGGGTTTGCAAAAATAAGGATGTGCTTTACAACATATATTCCTACTCTACTTGATTATTTCACTTTCCTGAATTATGTGTTTCTGCAGTGCTACTAATTTATTTTGACAGATTCCTAACTTTTAAAAAAAGTTACTTAGAATATGTTTCTGTCCAAATAGACCATGTTTTCAGCTTTTTTCTTGCAAAATTTTTCAAGAGAGTTGACCCATGGACTCGTGTTTCTCCTTTTCAAATTTCTCCTGAATTCACTCCAATGTCTATGAGGCCTACAAAAGGAGCCTAGGTGAGCCAAAATATGAAGAAAAGTTGCCCCATGACTCACCAGGGTGTACCCACATTTCAAGTTCCTCCCATGGCTAAATGCAATGAGTAGTGTCAAGTTGTTACCTTAGGAGAAGTTCTACTGCAGGCATGCCTAGTACCAGCCCTGAGAAAAAATATTAAACAAGGTTATGGGGCTAACCACTGACTCCTGTTCTTTCCCTCTGCATGAGAATGGACATATGCTACATAAAGGGCTAGTCCTCATCGTGTGTCCTACAGTGAGAAGACACGCACACTCATGTGGCCATGAGAGCAAAATAAAGATTGAGTCATGCAAAAAACACCCAACACTGGGTGTTTGATACACTGGTCAAGTTGTTCATAACAAGGTCCAATCTATTTCTCCCTCGTGAAATGCCCAAATATGAGTTCAACATCATGTGCCCCAAGCATACCCACGTTGAGTGACTGAGTAGGAGAAGTTTCCAAACTTCCAAATCGCGTGATGCTCCTTGACTAGTCGTCATCGCTAATGAGTTATATGCAAACGTAAGCCGATCGCGAAGGGTGTACTTGAAAGCGTTTGCAGAAAGCAGACATCAGTGGTGAGGAGCGTCATGACCACTCAGCTGTGCTAAAACTCTCACTTCCATGGATGTTTCCACAAGACGGAGAGTGGTCTCCCTGGAACCCCGACCCAGCAACTGCCAAGAAATCATTTACAAACGTTTGTTAAAGTTTAAGTCGAACCATAGGATTTCCCCAGTCAAAATGCATGGGTAACTTTAACTCTAGGATGAAGGCCAGGATTTCCAAAGTGGTTCCACAGGTCTCCTGTGTGTACCTGATTACACAGATATAAAGCAAAGCCCTAGGAAATTACAGCCAATTATTGTTAAAGTGGCTTAGGAATGGCCCCAAATTAATTTTTATGATGGCTTTATGTACATCTTTCCCCAATGTGAGAGCTGTGTTTGATCAAGGGACCTAAAGTTTCTATACATTTCTTCTTCATCTGTCACTTTGGAGGTAATTAGTCCACTGGCTCCCAAGGGTAGTTAAGGAATCTAAAAAGAAATGTGTGATGCATTTAGACCAGGGTTTCATTTCTAGCTTTCCATTAAGTTCAAAATATTTTCAGATATCCATGTCATTTTTCTTGGATGCATTTTTTGAAACACATGTTTCCAAATTCCAAGTGTATGCACATTTTCTAATGCCCTTCTCAGCTATGAGACAACCCTCAACCACATAATAATCTGTATGACTTGACTCGTTCACACGTCTTCCGACGTCCCTTTCGTTGAAACCGGTGAAAAGTTCTGGTTTGCCTTTCGAAGCACGAGAGCGCTTGCACGGTCCTGCCCAATGTTTTAGATACATTAATTCATCCGATTTGATGGATTGACAGAAATTGTCTCCTCTCCCTGTCTCTTGTAAGACCACTTAGCCATAGAAAATCCCACAAATCTATCTATGCAGAGATGGGAAAAAGAATCCATAAACCTCCTGTGACATATTGGATGGTCATTCTAACTCCAGGACACACACGTAGAAGATAGTCGTCGTAAGAATGGGTGGTTGGTAGGACTGGAGTAGATCTCTCGCATTCCCGCTTCAAATGTCTGAGGTGGCAGCTTCCTGCCCGAAGGAAAGGTGGTATTGGCTTTCTGGGGTGATATCGCACAGAGTGTCGCTCTTCATTGCAATGTATATTGTCTATAAACTGTGGATTTTTTCTTTTTCCTCCTTCCCCCCAGAGGAACGGTTCAACATTATCTCATCTCACGTTTGAAGAAAAACCCTCAATCAGCGCAAATAAATCCCAGTGGAAATGTGTGAAGGCTCCTTTTCAAAGCCTTCCTAGCAGGATATACAGGTGCACTCAGGAATAACACCTTCCCAAATGGTAGCCATGTATCCGCGGTGTTAGGAGACAAGCCCGTTATCTTTTGGAAGAATGGGTGTCTCCAAGTTTTTAAAATTAACTATTAGTAAGTCTAGTGAAGAGCAATGTCGTCATTCATCCCCATGTATACTGACCCCCCCAAAAAAGTGTATTTGCACAAGTGCTTAGAGCAAGTATTTGCTGTGCCATCAGTAGGTGTCTGTTGAGCTCAGACCAGGTGAAGGCCATTGTTGTCGGTCTGTAGCAGACAAAACAGGAAATCACACAGGTATGATTCCCAGAGTTTCTGTTACCATGAGGGTAAACAGGAAATAAATAAATCCTCAATGGACACCATTACATATTGATGCACGTGGAAACATAACATAGGAAGCCAGCCAGGGAGTGGTAGAGGAGCATTTAAGCAGAGATCCAAAGAGAGGCGAAAGAGGCAGTTATCTGAGTAAAATGATTCCAGAACGGAGGACTAGTGACTCCATTGTTCTTTTAAATAGGAATTTTGGTAAAACATACAGGAGTTACAAGTTACCATCCTAATCACTTTTTTAAAGATTTTATTTATTTATTTAACAGACAGAGATCACAAGTAGGCAGAGAGGCAGGCAGAGAGGGCGGAGTGGGGAAAGCAGTCTCCCTGCTCAGCAGACAGCCCGACGCAGGACTCGATCCCAGGACCCTAAGATCTTGACCCGAGCTGAAGGCAGAGACTTAACCCACTGAGCCACCCAGATGCCCCCATCCTAATCATCTTTAAGCATACCATTCAGTAATGAGAAGTACACTCCCATTGTTATGCAACTACCTCCACAATTCTTCCTTCGGGCAGGAAGCTGCCACCTCAGACATTTGAAGCGGGAATGCGAGAGATCTACTCCAGTCCTACCAACCACCCATTCTTACGACGACTATCTTCTACGTGTGTGTCCTGGAGTTAGAATGACCATCCAATATGTCACAGGAGGTTTATGGATTCTTTTTCCCATCTCTGCATAGATAGATTTGTGGGATTTTCTATGGCTAAGTGGTCTTACAAGAGACAGGGAGAGGAGACAATTTCTGAAGAGGAAAGGGCATGAACAAAGGGGCCGATGTGTGTTTGGCTGTTGCTGTCTGCATTTGGAGATCTGAAGTTTACCCCGTCTGTGAATGATAGGACTGTGGGAATGCAAGTAGTGACTCATCACTTGCATTTTCTCTAGCACGCGCTTTCTCCGTGGGGGCAATACTGCCCAGCCAAGAGAAAAAAAAGTCCTTCGAGGTGGATGAAAAGAAAATGACATTCTTGAATGTGCAAGGTCTACATGTACATAACGTCCAAGACCAGATCTGCAGTTCCACTAGATCTAGAAGCTGTACAGATCGAGATTGGATCTACAGAGCAGATCGACGAAAGGCAGAAAATTTGCTCTCTCTCTTCCTGGCATCTAAACGGGGACACAGCTCCTGTGCCCTTGGACTGGGATTTACACCAATTGGCTCTCCTGCATCTCCAGCTTTCTGATTGTGCCTCTAGGGACTTGTCAGCTTCCATAAGCCCATGAGCCAGAATCAGTGAACAGAAATGCACAAGGGCAGTTCCATTTGAGTTTGAGATCAACAACACAGCTTTCTCTTTCCAGAATAACTATGTCCACCCTATACATGAACTTCAAATTTAACGAGGCAGCCTGTATTTTACCTGTCAAGCCTACCCCCTCTGACATGCACCAGGAAATTTTGGGCACTGGAGCTTCAGCACAAGAGCACAACACAAAAACATAGCTGGAGCTGACACTCCTGTTTAAGGACAGAGACTGTGAGGAGAAGGTAGTAAAATGGGGGAGGAGAAGGTTAATCTTGAAGCACTTAAGTTTGACAACGGTTGTCCAGTGACAGTGGCATTTAGACTCAAGGATTGCTGGCCAACTTTCAGAGTCACTCAGGTGCCCGTGTATGTTTTTGAGGAGGGGATGGTAGACTTGTAGGAGGTGTGTAGACAAGCATAAGGTTGGCAAGGGGAAATTACAGAGTGCTTTGCAGACTTGGCAAGAAAAAAATGGCTCTTTCGCTACTGCCATGAACTGCTTAAACACACAGGTTAGAAAGCCATGCCACAGATCAAGTGACCCAGGATCTCTGTGGGAAAGTTTGGAATTCCCAGTGGTTAATCACCACTCTCAGGACAATCGATTGTCCTCATTGGCTTGGCCCTGTGGGCTTTCCTGCGATGTAAGAGTGCCAGTGTGAAACCCAGCAACACAATCCCAGGAAAAGTGGGATGAGCCGGTCACCTGAATGCACTGAGTTCAGGTCTCAAAAATGTGAGTAATGATCATCCATCTGATTTTGAACACCTGGGTGTTGGTGGGGAATCCACAGAGAACTCACATCAAGACTTTTGTATGAAAAGTGAGATGATATGTAGAGAAATCAAGGTATCTTTTAGACGTTCACCTTTTCCTGTCCTTTGTGTGAAGTAAGGCCAGTAAGCTAAGGGATTTGGCTAAGAGTGTCAGCCTTTCAGGACAGAGTAGACAGGTGTCTGTTTAATCTTTTACCCATGAATACATTAGATAAGAAAAGGCAAAAGGCAAACAGAAGAGACGTACGCTCTGAAACATAATCCTAAAAAAAGATAAGAATATTGAATTGATTGCCACAGTCTTGATGGGTATCCAAAGAAATGGAAAACCAAAGACTCTAGACGACCAGAGTCCTGATGGATATCGAAAGAAATGCGAGAATTAGAAAGCATAGAACGTGTGGGAGGGCAGGGTGTGGGGCATGCCTTGTGGTTTGAAGAGTTGTCTCAGATGTCTAAAACAGTCCAGGGGTTTGCAGAAGTGAGATATGGAATCCTTTGAATATTAATAATTGAGCCTTCCATGTCCCCTACTGTACTTCAGTGTGCACTGAGTGAATATACTAGGAAATTTATATAATTAGGACCCAAATGGCATGTTGACAGGAAGTGAAGTATATTTTGAAGGAACTCAGAGAACAACATTCATTCAAATATTAAACTCAATCTCCATGTTGACTAAAGACAGAGTTGTATCCATCTCATAATGTTCAAAATGGATGGAGTTGGACAGAACATTGCCGGATACAGAAATGACTGACTTCCTTTTCATGCCAAGAGGCAAGTGCTATGGGACGATCCACAGGTGGGGAAGACAGAACACAGAAAAGTAACAATGGCTCCAAAAGCAGAGAGAGACAGATGAAAGAATCCAATTCAATGACCCAAACTGGCCACTTTTAGAACTTCAAAGGGAGCAAAAGGCCAGCTGGTGAAGTGGGAGTCTGAGACACCTTCATCAAAAGGTGACAAAACGTCAAAGCCAATGTTTGGCTTTGTCTCTCTCAATGAGACAATCAGTCCAAAGGAATGACTATCTTAAACAGAGTCTTTTGAGTCCATCTCATAGGTAATTAATCACACTCTTCTGGCAAGGAAGTTTCTTAGCAGTTGTCTTTGTTGTGTTTCGTAAGAGACCACAAAGTATATTTCAAATCAAGAAAAGAACTTGTGAAATCAAGAGTGAACAGACTGTCCTGTGCCTAGAGCATAAACTGATCTCTGGAGGAAGGAAGACCTCCCAAGAATATGGAGACCTCATGGTTGCTCCAAAAGAATAAATCAAGTCAATAATTTTAACCTGTCACTGTTTCCCATGTCAATAAAAAAAAAAAAAAAAAAAAAAACGTGAGGAAAACTAAAAAAAAAAAACAAGGAAAATCCATTGCTTGTCTTGTCCTTTATTTGGCTGAAGGTGCTTCTTCATTTGTAGACGTGGTCTTCCGACAACTTCCAAGAAGCTGGCATGAGAACTAGAGCTCTCATGCCCTATTGAGTTCTTAGTCTCAGAGAAAAGAGGGTCTTCCATCAGTTCAGTGGGCTCAGGCAGAGTTGGAAGGACGTGGCAAGGACCTTAGCTATGTGGCCCAAGTCATAGTTGATATCAAATCCTGAATGCATAAGAGTTTCTTAGGGATACTGTAGAATCAATCAACCCGTCAAAGAATCAATCAAAATGGGTGGCTTAGAGCAAGAGAGATGTATTATCTTGGAGATAAGGAGGCCAGAAGTGTGAGATGGGATGTGGGCAGGGCTGTAGTCTCCATGAAGTCTCTAGTCGAGGGTCTGCTCTATGTCTGTCTTCTTGCCAGTGGAAGGTTGCTGCTTTGTGACAGCATCACCCTACCTTTTCTGTGTGCACGTGCATCCAAATTTTCCCTTTTTAGAAAGACACCAACCATATTGGATTAGGGGCCCACCCTAGTCCACCATGACTTACTCTGAACTAACTATAGCCAACTACATCGTCACAGTGACCCTATTTCCAAAGTATATCCCATTCTGGGGGTCTGGCAGATAGGGCATCAACACATGAGTTTGGAAGAGGACACAAGCCAACCTTTCATGAGGGATTAGTGCCACTGCCTGTGTTTTATACCTTGTTTACCCTGGTCTTATCGTATTTAAAAAGATACTCATTTATTCTAGGCATTCCAGTCTTTCTGTTCTTATCCCACAGCCCCCTATTCTATTTCATCATTAACCAGATGTGAGCAAAAGAATCGCAAGATACCTGTTTTCTTGTTTCACTTTATTAGCCTGTAAGGATGAGTGGCAAGTTCATTTAATGTTGAACAAACCAATGATGGTAGCAGCTTCCTAAAAGGCTCTTATTTGATTGACTGGTTCACTGGTTTTCTTCAAAGATATAAATAACAATTTAAGACCTATTTTCTCCAAGCTAAACACTCTCCTATGAGCTTTCCGTAGGTATATAATTATCTGATATTCATAATAAGCTCAGAGGGACAGACACGCTCAGGACTGTGTCCAGCTTTGTCTATGAAGAGCCTCAAAGTGGTTTCACCCTCAGCTTGCTGGGAAAAAGGAAGACCAGATGTCTCCCAACCTGCATGTTGGCATTTGTATTTATGAGTTGGTCTGTGGCAAAGCCCCCACGTCCATCCTTCCATATTTTCACAAGGAACAGGGAACACTTGTGCTGGGGCAGGAAGGTGATCTCCTCACAACGTATCCAACAAAGAGGGAAGGGCACATCTCTTTTCCCCAAGAATGAACGAGGGAGTATCCACATTACATGAGATATGCAGGCTTGATCCAAACAATGGTACAGGCCAACCGAGCTTCTGAATGTCTTTTCCAGAGTCGAGGAAGAAATGAGCAACTTGCCCCAGATCTCATAGGTCTTTGGCATACATCACCGCCAACCAGGATGTTGTCAGTGTTACACAACGCTCCCTTGAAAAGAATGACAAATGACAAATAGACAAACATTGCCACATCCACAGACATGTGCTATATAAAGCAATGAGAATTCAGAATCTTAGCAACCGGCAATCTACTCAGAGCTTCTTCAGAGGAGGAACCAAGACGTGCTGGAGACATGAAGATCTTACTGTTGTCTCTTGTCCTGGTTGCGGTTTGCGACGCCCAGCTACCCTTACTTAATGATTTGGCACAGGTACCAGAAACTGGGTGATCTGACAAAGAGGTCTTTATGTGTATGTGCATGTTTTGGGGGGGTTTACTATGTCTATCTAATTGATATGTGTCAGGGTTAGCCATCTACCTGGAAACTGAGAACTCCTCTGTAAATAGGCTTCTTACACATGTCTACTGTACGTGTCTCCTAGAGTCTACTAACTGGCCCTTTATACATCTCTAGTGTACTTGTAAAAGAGGACATGCAACAGCCCATGAGCTATCAGGGTGGAGGTCTTGCATTGGGTAAGAATGGATATGCTATTTTAGGACTATGTCAAATGTGTTGATTTGTTGCCGACTTGGCTTTTTCCAGTAGTTTATAAATCCTTCAAAAAGTTAGTTCTGTGCTGATGCAAAAGACAAGGCATAACCATATGGAATGATGTCGGAGAAAATAAAAAGAAATTGAATAAAGTTACTGATAGGACCTTTGCCTTTAGCTTACAGGACAATGGCAGACGATGTACATGGCCGCTAGCAACTTTGAGAAGCTCAGGGAAAACAGCCCATTCAGGGGTTATATGAGACGTATTGATGTGGACGTGCCAAGAAGGAGAATCTTATTCGATTTTTTTGTCAAGTAAGTAAAAATCACACAGAGCAAACACACCTGTTAATGCATCTGAGCTCCATGTTTGCAATGTAATATCTGCATGGCCTTGAAGTCTCAGTTCCTTATAAATTGAGCACAGCCTTCTTGCTCTAAGGAGATGGTCTTCATGGAGCTTCTGGGACTGTAGGTTTCCTGCCACTGGCTCTATCATTCTCTACCCTGCAGATCTCACAAGTAGCAAATTTTGAACATCATCAAATTGTGACCTTTACCAAAGCCTTTGCTACTTCAACTATTAGTTATGAAATGCCCACTATAGGATAGGCATTTTACTAAGAACTCAAAAGACTAAGAGAAGATGAGAATTTTTTATTTATTTATTACCTTCACTGGTAAAATAGAGTCTGATCCAGATCTCTAAACTCCTAAGAATACCACAATGAAATTCTATGGTAAGGGTAAGGTCTAGATGGAAAGAGACCCCCTGAAAATGGCCCGTGATTGTATGGTGGGGGTTGGGGGGTGTTCTATGAAAGGTCACAAGGAACAGGGTATGTATAGGATGCCTTTGAAGATGGAACTGGGAATTTTCCAACAAAGGAGGAAGAAACAGGACACGTGTTGGCACACGGATGAACAGAAAGGGCTTTGAATTGAAGGAAGGAAGCAGGAGGAATCATTTAAAAGAAATATAGGGCATCCCAAAGCACAAAATCATGCAGACAGAGCCACTGTGTGTAAGGTTAAAACCGATGTTTGCAGGGCACGTGGAAAGGGAATTGTTAATCTTTACTGTTTGCAGTCCTTCCGATCCAGGGAGAACTGCACTGGAAACGGATGATGGCTTCATAGTCGGAAAAGTTGGCAGTGCAAGAAAAGTGGCAGAACTTTGCAAACGGGGCCTTGAGGGAGATGTAAAGGAAATAGTACGAGGCTTAGAGATACCCGGCAAGGTCCTGGCGGGAGAACACACAGGAGCCCAGGACTGAAAATGAGGAGAGAGATGCGTTCATCTGTTAAGAGTCGGGGAGAAATTGGAAGGGGCTTAGAGGGGAGGGTGATTCTTCCAAGGATAAAGGGGTTCAGGACATGCGTCAAAAGTCGTGCCTTATAAGAAACTGGGTGAGGACCTGTCTCTCTAGTTTCCACACACAGGCACAGGTGCTGAAGAACAAAAGGCAAAAAAAAGATGAGCGTGGAGAAAGTAAAATAAGAGGGTTACGTTCGGAGAGATGGGTTTATACATATACAAATGTAATTGATGTAATGGGTATGGAAATATCACAAGTGAACATGTTAGATAATTATAAACGTGGTTGGCAATTATAATATATAATAATATATAATACATAATATATAATATAATATTCATAATATATTATATATGATACAATTATAGCATATAATAATATGTTATATAAATATATGATATATAAATAATATTATATATAATACATGATATGTAATGTATATTATTACATAATAATGTATAATACAAATATATATATTTTTACATATACAAATATAATTGATATAATTGATGTACAAATATCACGAATGAACATGTTTGATAACTATAAACGTGTTTTACAATCATAATATGTAATAATACATAATAATTTTAATATATAATAAATTATAATATATAATAACAATTATTATAATATGATTAAAATATATAAAATGCATAATCTATACATGGTAACATATAATTATTTTATATATGTATGACAGCAGTAGTGCAAGCCTTCCATTAATAGTACTGGAATGCTTTCTGATCTTAGTCATGGATAAACTGCTATATATAATACAAAATAATTATAGTATATATAATGCTATGCAGGTATATAATTATATAATTGATATATAGTTGACCAATACAACTGCTATATAATTAATTATATAATTGATTACATACACTCTACAATGTGGTTGATTATGTGTTATACATACACATAATCAAATGACACACATATCCTATCCCGATAGATATAGAATTGATTATGTATAATCTACGATACTGTTGGTTAGATGTTATATATACATATAATGAAATTACGCAGACATCATAAGCTAATAAGTATATCTGTCAGTTTTCCATATTTTTAAAAATATTTTTAAATATTTTTTATTTATTTATTGGACAGAGAGAGAGAGAGAGATGACAAGTAGGCAGAGAGGTAGGCAGAGAGAATTGGGGGGGAGCAGGCTTCCCACTGAGCAGAGAGCCCCATGCGGGGCTCGATCCCAGGACCCTGAGATCATGACCTGAGCTGAAGGCAGAAGCTTAACCCCCTGAGCCACCCAGGAGCTCCTCCATATTTTTTTTAAAGAATCCCCTATGATGTTTTGGGGTCATTTTTATACTTTTATATCCGTCTGCATTTCTTTGACTTTACTTGGGGCCCCTCATTCTGCAGTCAGGTCTACAGAAATGTCATGCACGTGAGATCGCAGGCGTGCACGTGAAGGCATAGTGGGTGCGTTTTCACACACACACATGTACGACCGTTGGTCATTGCTAGTCAAGGGATGGGACCTTTCCATCGCCACCGCAAGTCTGCTTCTCTCCCAGGGTCTGCCCGTGTGGCCCCTTGGAGAACTTTTCTGACAAGCTTTGCTCCTCTGTTCCAGACCATCACACAGGGGAATCGCACACAGTGCGTCTCCTCTGGCTTTTCTCAGCCGCCATAAAGCTTTACCCATGTAGGTACAGGGTTTTACTTTGCACGTCCCTAATGACTCAAAGTGGGGACCTCGGCTTCCTGGGGCCCCTCTTTTGTGACCTATCTGTTCAACACCTTGCTTCATTTTAGTCGGACTCTTTCCTGTTGAATTATTTGTGTTGTACGCAATGTTCCTATTTTTCCAAATACACATTTTTTGGTCACAGAGACACACAGACTCTTTTGCTATATATGGGACACATAGATGACGATTGTTTCGAATATGCATTTACTTTCCACATATCACATACGTGAATCATGTGGGCTTGTGTGTGTCGGTGGGTGTGTGGGTGCAATGTGTTTATATATATATGTTGTTCGGTGTTTCGTTTTCTTAGGTTTTTTGTTTTTAATGGAAGTTCGTGGTTCTGATTAAATTAAACCCATATTTCTTTGTTCTTTTTGGGGGGATGTGTTTTTGTTTTTTATATTGGGTAAGAAATCTTTCCCTGTGTTGTGAGAATAGCTCAGGCGTGTCTCGAGAGCTATTTCTCTCTGTTACCAGAAAATGTTTATTATTTTCTAATATTTTAACAACTTTCCAGTATTTTGGATTTTTTATGTATTTTTTATTATTTATCTATTTATTTACTTATTTTAGATAGAGAAAGCACAGGTGAGGAGGAGGGTCAGAGGGAAAGGGAGCAGCAGACACCCTGCTGAGCAGGGAGCCCGCTGGGACTCAATCCTGGGACCCCAGGATCATGATCTGAGCCAAAGGCAGATGCTAAACCATCTGAGCCCCCCGGGGGCTCCCTCATATGTCTTCATGTTTAACTGGCTTTAAATACGACGTGTTTTGTATGTCCTGTCCTTAAAACGACTAGTCTGATGCCAGGTGTAGACAAAGACATCCTTGCCAGGTGACCCTTGATGGTGGGACACCTATTTCTCTTCCGAAGGTCACGTTGTTTACCATGGTTCCTAGGCACTGACGGGACACCTCAAATAGGGTTTTCTGTGGCCCAAAGAACAAAGATGTTCATTACGGACCAGGGTTTCACGGTTTTCGCCCACCCACTTAAAGACATTTTTGATTTTTAGGCAGAATGGAGAATGCCAAGAAAAATCAATCACGGGAACAATAGGACTTAACGAATTGATCCGTGTCGATTGTAAGTATCATCGGTTTCCGGATATTTTAAGATTGAATTCTTCACCTCAACTTTCTTTCCGGAACACTGTATTCCTGAATTCTACTTTGATGAACGATCAGAAGTATGACCGGGCACAATATCCCTAAATCTTCCGAGCACTTTATTTTGTCATGCACAGACAGTTCGATCATAGGACATGGGTGACTCCTTCCAATTACGAGTATTATTAAGGGAGTGGTCAGACCGTGTTTAGATGGTTTGTTTCCTAAGGTTCTCAACTGCATGAAAATGTTGCCAGATAAGGTAAAATGACCTTAGGAACTCAATCTAACGGGTCTATCCTGAGCTTACGTATTGATGTCATTTTGCTTTAATGGAATGCATTTTATTTTATTTTCACAGACTTTATTTATTTGACAGCGAGAGATCACAAGTGGGCAGAGAGGCAGGCAGAGAGAGAGGAGGAAGCAGGCTCCCCACTGAGCAGAGAGCCCGATGCGGGACTCGATCCCAGGACCCTGAGATCATGACCTGAGCCAAAGGCGTAGGCTTTAACCCACTGAGCCACTAAGGTGCCCCAGTGGAATACATTTTTTAAAAAATTGTCTTAAAGCCTCTTATACCGTTCCATGAGCCGGCGATTAACTTAAAATCCAAGGGAATCAGTTATTTCCAACACCAGGCACATTTCTTCATAAGCTCAGCTTCTGTCGAAAGCCATGTGGATGTCGGTTTAGAATCACATCACTAAGCGCTTTCTTTTTTTTTTTTTTATTATAATCTTTTTTTTTTATTATAATCTTTTTTTTTTTTTAAAGATTTTATTTATTTACCAGAGAGAGAGAGGGGGAGAGATCGAGCACAGGCAGACAGAGAGGCAGGCAGAGTCAGAGGGAGAAGCAGGTTCCCTGCTGAGCAAGGAGCCCGATGTGGGACTCGATCCCAGGACGCTGGGATCATGACCTGAGCCGAAGGCAGCTGCTTAACCAGTGAGCCACCCAGGTGTCCCCACTAAGCGCTTTCTAATGACCCTAAACAACGTTCCAAATTTTAAGTGGCCTCATGTCTAACTATCATATGAGAATGTAAATGTGTAAATCTGTGGTTACAGCCCTTGTCTGAGATAAGAAACAGCACAATGAGTATGTAGTTAAGTAGAAGATACGGAAATAAAGTCAATTACATGCCTGTCCTTCGGCCACGTCTATATTACCAGGAGATTTTTTTTTAAATTATGATTTCATTTCTCTTACTTGTAGATGATCTTTCTGTTTTCTTGTGCCATTGATGTTCTCCATCACCCTTTCTTTTATTTTCTGCATTTCTGTAGCCCTTTTTAATGGGATTTGGGCACGGCAATTTAAGGCAGGAGAGAAAGACCATGAGCTTGACTTACTTTGAGCTGACTTTGGGAACTAGGATTTGGAACCTACCCAGGTCCGTTCTGGAGAAACCAAGGGACCAAACTAGTGGTGGCCTGAATGTATTTAATCCCACCTCTTCCATGACCTGCGTTCCCTTTATAAACCAACTTAGTGAGGTTTCCTGCAAAGCCTTCCTTTAGGACATCGTCATCCAAGCAAGTGGTTACCGAAAATCTTTATAGAGATGCACAAAACCATATTTAAATTCTTTCACCTAACCCCAGACTCTTGGAGCTAGAGTAGGCTTGGGCAAGGCTCAGAGACTTGTCCGGGAGACGGTGAAGTTCCGTCCGGGGCTCCTTGGTCTTTCGCCGTGGTAGACTAATGCTAGTTCAGTGGGACACACAAACCGGCAGAGTTTCAGGTAAAATCTGGAGCAGTGGTTCCAATAAGGTGTTATGTATGCTGTGGTGTGAAGGGAGAATGGGTGTGGGAAGGTTTGGTGAAGACATGATGTGTGGATCGGTGGTGTTTTCTTTTTCTTAGAAACGTGGCAGGATGGATGGGAACAGCCAGAGAGGAAGGTGCCCCGTGCTTGCGGGATCTGAACCGAATGTTGAGATTGTCCCCACCCATGATGTGCTCACAGTATAACCAATAGTCATAAAAATGGGTGCATTTGTGGAAGTTTTCAATGTGTTCACCAATACACCTAGATGAAGGGGAAGAGTGAATGCAGACTTTGGTGTTAACCAAAGGCCCGGAGGGTTGCCCCATGCAGACTAGACACTCAGCATAAGGTTATGCATAGTTTTGAACCGCAGCTGGTCTAAAGACAGGTCAACTCCATTGCTGGGATATGGCCCATATGAAAAGATTTCAAACTTGTATATGATAATATGCTATATAATCCCAACGCATGTTGTTTGAAGACCCTTGGGTGTCATGGCAACCATTTTAGGGACTGTTTTAGTAACCCTGGGAGGTGTGAAATGTTTCATTGCCGAAGAAGGTAGCACTAAGGAAAAGTGTTCCCTACCCTTCTTGTTTTCATTGTCATAAGCAACATTAATGTTTATACTACACCGCCAAGGGGACGCAGAGTCTGGTACGAGAATGTCGTTACCCATATGCCAACGACGTCACAGTAAAGCCAATCTACCATAAATTAACAAAGGCGAGTCTTTATAGACATATATAAATTTTATATAAGTTTATACAAATTTTACATATATATATATTTTTTTTCTCCCTCACAGATGAGGGGACCAACGATTTCCAAGTTGTCAGGATAACCCCAAACGTTATGCTGGGGTATGATATCAACATGGACGAGGAAGGACACACCACAGATCTCGTTTTATTGGCTGGTACGTAGGACATCCTAGCGGTGGTCCTGGCCGTATCATATCGCGACTGTCAGCATTTTCACAGAGAAAATCAGTACTTTGGGACACGATTCATGATTCTGCCAACCAGGCCAGAGTCTTCATGCGCATTGTGTCAAGGATTCTGGAATGATTCGAAAAAGAAAGGTGTCAACAAAAGTCAGGAGAAGACGGAGGTCTTTAAAAATCACTCCCATTTGTTAAAATGGAAAATTAAAAACAAAACAAAACTGAGTTTCATTAGAAATAGTTTCGTAGCAGGTCAACTAATTTCAAACCTCAGCTTTCTTCACGTTGACCCCAATCCTTCAATTTACAACCCCCTCCTTTTTTTTTCCCAAATCCACTGACCAGCCTCGGGACAGAGGCTTTCAAAATAAACCTTCATTCTATTTCGTCTTTCTAATGCATTGTTGTTGCCAACACGGACTATTTCAATCCCTGAATAACACACAAGTGTGTGGAGATGGGTGCTAGAGTTTCTGAGATCCTGGGTTTCAATCTGGAAAAAGGCATTGGAGTACTGTGGTTTAAATTGAAAAACAAAAAACAAAAAACAAAAAACAAAACAAGATGAAACAAGCCATCTCTGAGCCTACGTGCCATGGGGATGTTATTTGTCTGGAAGGTGAGAATCACCTTTGTAGTTTGGGTCCAGAACCCAACGTGCGTGTCAGACACAGATTCTGAGGCAAAGGTAGACACACCATAGATTGGATGTTCTTGATGGGTTGGGTCCAAGATTCATGAAGTTCTTGATGTGTCCCTGGGGTCCTGCAGTCCTGGACAGCTCATGGCCATGCAATCATGGAGAGTTTAATGGCTCCTATCCACCTAAGTCGGACAGCTGACATTGAGACAAGGTCAATGGTAATGGTCTGAGACTCAGTGAAAGACTAGATTTCCCCCTTCGTGCTTCTCGTTCTGTATTCAGAAATCCCTAAGGGTCTAATGGGCAATTTCTGCTTTACGCCTTGTGATTTTCAGGCAGAACAAATCAAGTCAATGAGGAAGACGTTGAGAAATTCAAGGAGTTGGTTAGACAAAGGAATATTCCGGAAGAAAATATTTTAAAGCTCGTCGGTACCGGTAATGTGATATATATATATATATATATATATATAATATTTTTTTAACCTGAATATATCCCTTACCTGATATGTAAATAAGTTACAAGAAAACAAACAGATTTTTTTTTTTTTGTATTTTCTCTTCCACAAATTATCTTTTATAAAGCCCTTCCTTTAAAAGAAGAAATCATGGGGCACCCAGGTGGTGAGGTTGGTTAAGTGTCCGACTCTTGATTTTAGCTCAGGTCACGATTTTAATTTTAATTTTAATTTTAATTTAAAAATTTTAACTCCATGCATCAGACTCCACACCCTCTGTGCTCCTGTCCCCACTCACTCTCACTCTTGCTCAAACAAATGAAATATTTTTCAAATTCAAATTAAAAAAGAAGAAGAAGAAGAAGAAGAAGAAGAAGAAGAAGAAGAAGAAGAAGAAGAAGAAGAAGAGGAGGAGGGAGAAGAGGGAGAAGAAGAAGAAATCCTTACAAATATTGGGAAATGGTCATGATTGGTTGGTCCTTTTTTTTCACTTTTTGTATTTGTTTTGTCCCCAGACGACTGTCCCACCAATTAACAAAACCAGTGACGCCAGCTCCTTCTAAATATTGTAAGTAAACATGACTCTGTTGTGAGGGTTTCTATGTCAACTAGCCCAATAATTATGTCAGTAGAGAGCTTTTTTATGAGGTTATTGTGTTTACCCCGAGTCCTACTGAAATTGCAAATATCACATCCTAGTACATTCATGCTAAAAAGCAGTGTTGGTGACAAAGGCTTATCATGCAAGAATCATAGCAATCACAGTTCTTCCGAAAGAAGCAGGAGATGGCAGAAGTCGGCAGGGATGACTGGAAAAACAATGGGTTTTTCATTCAGTCTCAGTTGAGGGTTGTCTACACACGTCCCTATTCCCTCTGCACACTCCTACACACAACAGGTATGATTTCACATCATTGTAATTGCCACGTTGGAAACTCCCCCAAAACGCTACATGATACATGCCTCCCAGGTGTGTTCTCCTGCAGAAGGAGATTCCCTTAAAGTGTGATTTTTGAACTTTCTATAGTAAGATGAGCATCAATGCAAGATGCTGGTGTAGGCTGAAATGTACCTTTTGTCGCTGTTTTGGGGAAGAAACAGAGGGAAAAAGAGCAAACAGAGACATTAGCTTCCAGGCTGAATACAACATCTTTAAGCCATAAAGCTTTTAGAATTAGAAGAGCAGAGGGTAACTCCATCAAAGATCCTGTAAAATCCTTTTGGATGGGGGGTGCCTGTGAACATGAATTCTGAAATTATCAAAGTCCTGAAAGGGATCCTAATCATGAAAGGTCTCATTCTATGTACACGCATGGAAAAATTCCAGTGGCTTCTTCCATTTTATAGGGATCCTAATCATGAAAGGCCCCATCCTATGTACATGCATGGAAAAATCCCAGTGGGTCCTCCCATATCACAGAGATGGAGAGTCTGACATTCCCCGTGGAACTTGTGTGCTGGGTTAACTAAAAGCTCTCCCAACCCTTATACTCCCTGAGGCTCACCCCTGTCAGGCTATCACACAGTCCAGTCAACTCAACTTTCTGTCCTGTTTTCTCCTCCTGTAGCCGCGTCACTGAGAAGCGGACACATCCTTTTCTGCATGGAATCAGGATCAACAGTATGAAGAAAGCCTTGCTTGATTCTGCTTGACATCATCCTTTTCTCTTAACATACTGTCTTTCCCCATTTCATCACTCTCCCTCACCGTTCACATGCTGTTTGGAGTTACTGAATTGTCAAATGATTAAATAAATTGGTGATATATGCATCCTGTACATATGTGTTTGTGCAAAAATTTGCTTAATTTTTAAAAACACAAATATCCGCTTTAAATACAACTATCCAGGAAATTACATCTATAATAGGGTCAACATCCCATCAGAGACAATATACATTAGGATTCAATGTGCTATAGATGTATGACAAAGAGAGGGAGAAAAACATCTAAACCATCAGGGAAGAGAGGAAATGCTGATCGATATTTTGACTGTAATGGCATGAGGTAGTCTGGTCAAGGAAAAAAGTTCCGTGAAGCATCTTATTCACCACAAGGAGCATGTGCGTATCTCCCTGAGACTTATACAGGGACCGTCTGTGATGCCATGAGTCATAATCAAGGGAAAATGCCTACTATGACAACAATATCACTCATGACATTGAGGGGAACAACTGGTATTTCTTTACAACAGGATCACTGCCCACCCAAGATGGGGCACCGGCTGAGACCTGGTCTACCCATAGGGTCGTGGAGTCAATGTAGTGCTTGCACAAACAATCAGGCTAAGAGCTCAATCGGGAAGATGTAAAGTGTGCCATTCCATTGTGTTTCAAATAGTGGTATAACCTGGGATTTCTAAGGGATGGCCATTCCCATTGTAACAGGCAGAACACATTGATCACTTATCTATGAAAATCCAGGGGTTCACTACCAAAGAGATCAGCTCTCAGGATGCAGAACTTAGTCCAATGTTTGATACAGAGTTCAGATATTCAGTCCAAGCTCCAGGAAAATAAAAATTAAAAAAAAAAGTGTTTGAGGGGTGCCTGGGTGACTCTGGGTTAAAGCCTCTACCTTCAGATCAGGTCATGATCTCAGGGTTCTGGGATCGAGCCCCGCATCAGGCTCTCTCCTCAGTGGGAAGCCTGCTTCCTCCTCTCTCTCTAGACCTGCCTCTCTGTCTACTGTGCTCTCTCTCTGTCAAATAAATAAATAAAATTTTTAAAAAAGTTAAAAATGTTTGAAATATTATTCTTGAATAAAAGAGGGTATGGATTTGGAGTTCTGACTCCTATCATCATAGTGTATCTGGAAATGCTGTGAATTCATCTTCACTCTTGTAAGGATGTTGAAAGGTGAACCGTGGCATAAATGGGTTTAAAAAATCATGAAATATGACACACACACACCCACATACGATTGCGTGTGTGTGTGTGCATATAATACATTCCCATACACATTATGTTATAAAAATTACAGAAAACTTGCAAGAAGAAAATGCAGAGTCTGCAAAATTTTTTGCCTACTCTCTCTCATAAATGCGTGTACGTGACCAATGTTAACAAGGGAAGGAGGACTGTCACCACAAATATTACAGATACAAATATTTGTATTACAAATATTCATTAATAGTGAATTAATGAAATTAATTAATGAATGAATTTATGAATTAATCAATGAATTAATTAATTTAATGAAAATTTAATGAAACTATGCCACTTTAAAACTTTTTATTATTGAAATTATGTCACTTTAACACTTTAAAAAAATATATATTTTATTTATTTATTTGACAGAGAGACAGAGAGAGAGTGCAAGCAGTGCGAGGTAGCATAAGGAGAGGGAGAAGCAGCATCCCCGCTCAGCAGGGAGACGGACATGAGGCTCAATCCCAGGACCCTGGTATTATGACCTGAGTCAAAAACAGATGCTTAGCCAACTGAGCCTCCCAGACACCCTACCACTTTAAAACCTTTGGTGGAATGAATACATTTCTTGTAAGATAGGTTACCAAAGTTGACACAAGAAGAAAAAGAACATCTCTATAGTCCTTCATCTGCTAAGGGAACTGAATTTGCCCTCATAGTACTTTCCATAAAGAAGCTGCTTGTTCAGAAGATGTCAGTAGTAAATCCTTTCAAACATGAGAAGAACAGAAGATCACTCATCTTAGATAATATCGACTCATATTCAGAGAGACGAAAGGAATTCAACTGTCCTACGCTTTATGAGGTCAGCATAACCTAAATCCCTAAAACTCACAGACATCAAGAGATATGTAAACATATGAGGAGCTCATATTAAAACATTTCCCTGGACACCGGGGTGGTGCAGTCATTAAGGACCTGACTCTTGATTTTGGCTCAGGTCATGATCTCAGGACTGTGAGATGGAACCTTATGTCAGGCCTCTGCACTCAGTGTGGAGTCTGCTTGGGCCTCTCTCTCTCCCTCTGCTCCTCCCCACCCTTCTCTCAAATAAATCTGTCTTTAAAAAAATGTTTTCCCATCCCAGTTTGCACCTTTATGCCCATTGGCCAGCACGGGATACTCTCAAGAGATGGGTATAAATTCTGTTTTGCACATAGGCATGCATTGTCATGAACACAGAAACATACTAATATATTGGAAAGCAGTCTTCATTTTATGCACACAGAACATGAGAAAATATAGAGAGTATCATACTTTTTTTTTTTTAATTTAGGGAGTAGTATTTTTAGAGATTTATCCATATGTTGATTCACTGAGATCTAACTTACTATTGTTAATTCCTTATATTTTCCATTTTGAATGTGTCCTAGCCAACCAGACTGCTGAATTTATTTTTAAATGTGCTGACATCACAAACAACAAAGCAGTGCACAATTTTTGTACATCTCAATAATTTAAAAGTTTCTATAAGTGGGAATGCCTTACCAAAGTGAGGGCACATTTGGAATTTTGGTGCATACAACCAAATTAGTCTCTTAAAACACCTTTACATTTTTCTATTGTAGGTTCCCAGCATGTTCTTCCCACAGAGAAACATTTAACTTATTCTTCCAACTATCATCAGAGCTTTGCTCAAAACCCTTCTGTAGGGAACAATGTCTCCTTTCGAAATAAGACCCCAGCACTCTCAGTGTGCCTACCTGGCTTTCTTTTTCAGCCTACAACTTGGGAACAGGTTATGTATGTGACGATTCCTGTTTAGTTTGTGTTCTGTCTCCTTTCACAGGAGGATGACTCCGTGCATCACGAGGAGCGCCTCTGTGATTCCTGCTGAATTGTGAGGTTTGGGCTGTTGTTGGCACATCAAATACACTAACCAATATTTACTGAATGCAGTCAAACACTGGATAGGAGCGATCTTAGGGAAGACACGTTCTTCATAATGCAAACTTGGATATTAAGTTTACAATAGAGGTGAGCCTAGGTGACTCAGTCACTTAAGCTTCCGAGCCTTGGTTTTAGCTCCCGTTGTGGCCTCTGGGTCATGGCTTCACATTGAGCTCAGAGTCAGCCTGTCCCTGTCCCTCTGCTCTTCCTTCTACTCACTGGTTTTCTATCTCTCTTAAATAAATAAATAAAATATCTTAAGAAAGCATTTACAATATCTTGGACTGTATGGTCATATATGTTCTGGTAAGATAACAAAATAATGAAGTCATTTTACAGATGGTTAACAAGTCTCATTCTGCGACGGAGGGCCTCGAACTTGAGATGAGCTAGTACGTGATTCTCTGTTGCTGGCCTCTGCTTTCCCTTTGATGACAGCAATAGGTCATCATCACCAATAACTCGGGCCAGGGGCACGGCAGATAAAAGCAACTCGTGTCTGGCTGACACCAAAGCTTTTGATGACAGACTATGTTCAGAACCTGACAAATGAAGATGTCATCGGGGGAATCAAGTGTCTGTTTAGTAAAACAAACGCACGCAGCGAAATCAGGACAAAGAACAAACAGAAGCCGACTGAAAACCATCCACGCACAAATGTAAAAGGAAAGCTGAACAGCGGAGAGAGACAATGGAGACTTTTGTTTCTGGACGCTGTCCTCTCTGAACTTTATAGGGTATCCTTCCAGTCTCGTCCATGTCCATATCTATTTGCATATATAAAGTTTCCAGAAGCTTACAAGAGGATTAAGAAGATCTCGGGACATGTCACATTTTTTTTTTTTAAAGTTTATTTATGTAATCTCTACAGCCAACACAGGGATTGAAATCGTGACAGCAAGATCTAGAGTTGCATGCTTTTCTGATTGAGCCAATCTGGTATCCTGGATTTTTATTTTTATTTTTTTTTTTAAGATGTCTGTTTTTCTCTCCAAATGGATACATTTGAGGGATTCTCAAGGCTAAGATCAAAAGATGATCCAAGAGGTGAGAATTTCTACTGGAAAAAAATCTGATTTATTTGTTCTTGGCCTGGGCTGTTCTCCCCTACAGAGTGCCTATAAGCAGCATGACCCTTCCTGGGAAACTGGTGATGCTTTCCAGGTCAGACGATGAGGCGTCCTTGGAAGATGGGCTAGTGCGTACTACCTGGGTAATTATTTAATAGGGACATCGTCATTTTCTGTAAGATAATAACATTGCAGCTATGTGGGGACTCCCCTAAATAGCAGTTTCTGTGTGTTTCTTCCCTCTTCTGTACATTCCCGTGCGTGTTATTGAACTCCGCATGACTACTTTTCCCTTTCTTCGTGTGTCTCAGACACAACTTCTCACAGAGCAGAGGATGCTGTGGGACTCCCACGTCCTTCTGGACATGCCTCCCAGACCCTTGCTTCATTGCCTAACTGACTGGGCGGTTACCGTCTCTTCTACGGAAGCCATACACCGAGGAGTTTAATCCAATGACTACGGGACGTGGCTCTGGATTCTAGGTTCTTAACAGATTGTTTGGTATTTCTGTTCAACAAGACATGCTTCTCTTCTCCACAGCACCAGGACTCAGATTTATCCAAACAAACAAACACAAATCCCCAGGGACACACACAAACTCACTCATTAACCAGTTGTAGGCACCAAAGTCCAAACCCTAAGAAATGGTGGCGCTTACACCCTAGTGAAGACAGACTGTCTATAAGTAGGAAAACAATACCTTAAACCATTACTTGTTGGGTTGTAAGGTGGGAGTGGGTACCAGGGCTCTGTTCTTAACTCATCATTCTCTTACCCATATTTTGGGTCATATGAATGAAAGACAGTTGGGATCTAAACTTGGCATCATTGTTGAAGATGAAAATATCTTTTCAGAATAACTTCTACTTAATTTCTTGCCGATCCACAGTTAGAATGCGCTTCCAAGACGGGAGGACCTTAGAGCTGCGTTCCCAGGAAACACGTGTTGGTAAGATACAGTAAAAACAACAACAAAAAACAAAAAACAAAAAAACAAAACAAAACAAACAAAAAACACTACAAAACAAAACAAAACAAACACCAACCAGGGATATTAGAGACACAGAAGAAAGGTACAAAGGGTAGTCATGGGTGGAACCCATCATGAGCCAGGATCCTTATCCAATTCAGGGAGACAATGGAGAAAGTTTGCCAAGACGTTGGAAGACGTGAAAACGATTTCAAAGCTTCACAACAAGACGTTGCAAAGAGCAGTAGAGAGAGGAACTTGGGAAAGAAAACAAGACATAAAACTAAAAATCCTGAGACCTGAAGAGAAGGTGACAGAAAGCAAAGGAGATGATCCTATGGCAAGAATGGTGTTGGGGTTGTTTTGGGGACACACCAAGATGCTGGGGCTGACATCGGCGAGCCAGTCCTCAGGGCGTTTTCACTCCCAGGACATGGCCACCATCAATGTGCTTTTACGGTCCAAGCAAAATATGCCTCCAAGATATTTATCTGATATGTTTCTAAGGAAAGAGAGTGAACATACATGGAAACGTGGACCAAACAAACAAACAAGCAAAACCCAAAAACAAAAACAAAAAAGCCAAACAAACACACAGAAGAGGTTCTCTGGCTGTTTCTACGTCCTTGAAAATCGCGAGATGTACAGAAATTAGAGGACGTTTGTTTTCTTTCTTCCGAACTTATACAAATCAGGGAACAAGTGTTATACGCTTTTTTTTTTCCTTGCTTGGAGATATCATTGAGCCAATGGATATATATATATATATTAAAGATTAGATCGTTAAAAAGCTATTTAGAAAACAGAACAATGCAGATGAACTGTGGGTGTGTGTTCTGATGAGGTGATCCGGCATTCACACAGAAGGTCCTTTTCATAAAAAGATCGAACGTGTCTCCTTTGGGGAAGGAGGTAATCAACGTTTGGTGCTGATAGGGTCGCCGTCTTGGAGGAATGGGGGACTTGTTGGGGGTCTTGGGAAACCTGAAGACTCTCTGGAAAAGGGAATAGATGTCATTCTAGGAGGTTGTTGCAACTGGTTGGTCTTTGGAGCCCAAGTCTTGCTTTATTTTATTCCCAAAGAAAGTCATATAACCTTCATGACCTAACTGCCTTTTATTTAATATTCCCCCAAATTTACCAAGGCAATAGGAAGAACCAGGAAATCAAGCTTCTGGTGGGGTTGGGGGGGGCAGGAATATAGAATGAATCTTTAATGAAAATACAATCAGTAGGTGTTACATGCACGTGATGAATCACTAAATTCTTTTAAATTTAAATATATATATATATATTTTTAAAAAATCCATCTTTCTGGTAGCTACGTTTGCAGTGAGCTTTGCATAATGTACAGAGCTGTGGAATCGCTATGTTGTACCCCTGAAATTGATGTAGCCTTGTTGGTCAACTCTCTTTGAATAAAAAGGTAATATTAATCAAAAAACAAAAAAAAGCACAAAGGAAATCCAGTTGAAAATTGTATTTCCCTGATATTCTGAGGACAAGTTTCCATGATAAGGTGAACACTTTCATGCAAGAAGCAAGCATTTATGGGGGACCCTGGTGGCGCAGTCATAAGCGTCTGCCTTTGGCTCAGGTCATGATCCCAGGGTCCTGGGATTGAGTCCTGTGTCGGGCTTCCTGCTTCCCCTCTCCTCTCCAGCTCGTGCTCTCTCTTGCTATCTCTGTCTCTCTCTCAAAGAAATAGATAAAAATCTTTAAGAAAAAAGGAAGTAAACATCTAGGGAACGTTTATTCTATTGGAAACACTGTCTTTAAATACATGTTATAAGAATGAGAAATATATATTAAAAAAAAAATGTGTCTCACCTTGACACTTCAAAACTCAATCAAGGTCAAGGGCACCTAAGTTAAAGAAAGAACAAAAATCCCGAAGGATAAAGGTCACGCAGAAGCAGGGAAACTTCAACACTTGTGTTTGAGTCATGAGAGTGAGAAATGGTCCTCACAGGGAAATCATTTACTCGCTGAACACGGAATAAAACCTTAAACCGAGCATCGCACAAAGAGAAGAATCAGGGTGCACAGAGGCAGAGATCTGGAACAGGTCATTGTGAGTTCAGCGGATGTCGGATTCTCAGCGTGGTCAGGTACCACCGGGAAGACGTCGGTTGCAAAAAACAAAGCAAAGACTCGGGCTTTGTTTGGGACACCGTCGTATGTCAAAAATGTTAATTTTAGATCCCTCACGTGGGAACCCAGCACGGATGTAGGTTTAAAAGTAAGGGGATATTAAAATTCAATAATTGTCAGTTCACGATGAACTCCTACGGGAGAGACTGTATTCCGGGAGATAACTTCGGGGAATTTTAGCAACGGAATTAAGTGATCATGGGGATGAGTGAAATGAACATTAAAAAAATTGAGACGCTGAATAGAGAGTTTAATTATCAAATTCGATGCTAAGGTTTGAATTAGTTTATCTGTAGAAAGGAAGATAGCACTAAACCAAGGCAGAGAATAACATACCACATGCAGAAAATGAAGCGTTTGGGAGAAATGATAATAATGTGGGCAACCAATCCGTTGGACGTGTGAGTAATGCACATTTAAGCACCAGATCTGGGCACAGTGTGCGGATATTTAAGGTTTATTTTTGTCTGTGTCCGTGTCTCATGCTGTAGGTGTTTCTATTACCGGGGACAGCAGATCCTTGAACACAGCAAGGGCTGGGGTGTGGACGCCCCACAGAGTTGAAAGTCTGGGTGTAACTTCTGAGTCCCCCAAAAGGTAACTACCAGCAGGCTCCTATGAACCAGAAGCCTTACCAGTAAGGGATACAGTTGACTAGCATAGTTTGTGTCTTTGTATCTTGTAGTGCTTTGCTGCAACAAAGTAACAAAAGTGGACCAGCACCGTTCAAACCACTGCCGTTCAGGGTCTACTGTGTTTCTATTTCATTTCTTGTGAATAAGGGTAATCTGATTTACCCCAAATGGAAGCCTTTGCTTAGACTGAGGGTGCTGGTCTATGAAACAGAGGAGAAATAAAAGGCGGGGGGTGTTTTTTATCAAAGGAGTAAGCAGCAATCTTCAGTGTGGAACGAGATTGTGCCATCGGTGGCCAGTGGCTGCCTGGAAACATGTGCGGGCTGCCCTGGTGAGGGTCAGGGGCTGCTGATCTCGTAGGTGGAGACCAGGGATCCTTAACATCTTACAGTGCCCAAGACTGTGACCCCATAAAATGTACCAATACATGCTGAGGTTGAGACTCCCAATTCACAGAGTCATGAAGGTACCGAAGAGTATGGAGAGATGGGGTGAGTGTAAGATTGAAAACATCTACTATTTTTAGCAATAAGGCAGGGTAACCTTTGCACTTCCTCAAGGCTTAAGGAATGGATGGGGATTAAAGATGGTTTTGTGGGTTTGTTGTCATTATTAAGGATTCATGGGACGTGCGCCATGCATGCAGCACGGGCAGTGAGCAAAGAAAATGGTATTTACGGGTGAGCTGAGAGAGCGCGTTCTCTTCCAATGAGTTCATACGATCAGAGCGAGCGCGTGTTCAAGTTCATGATCTTAGCTGTATGCAAGATATCGAGATGCCCAGATCCTAGAACGAGATCTAAGTCCACGGAGGCAATCTTGCGAAAGAAATGTGATTTTCCAAAAGTACATTCTGTCCCACGATGTCGATGTGAGGTCCATGTCTAGCAGGTTGCTCTTAATGGGATGTGAGACTCAGTCCCCGCACATCGGTTTCATGCATTCCTCAGGCATGGGGAAACACCGTTCCAGCGTAATCTAGACTGCCTTTAATTAAACGAGTTTCTTCAATATTAAAAGTTGTTTCATGAGAGAAAGTGTTGGGGAAGGTGGATCAGATTCACGTAAATCTCCCAAATGGTACGAGCGTGGTTGAAATGAAAGCTCTCAAACCCCTTCCTACGGAATGTGTGCTTTAGTTGAAAACAATGAGGGGGTCAGAACCAAATTCTATACGCACCATTTAAAGTAACTGCAAATAATCTTCAAGCCCCAATGCTGTACCATTCCGGGGCCAAATGCCCAAGTGTTTAATTTTTATGGAAAACAATGCACAAGGTAGTGTTCTCATGTTGGCCTGACGAGTTTGTTTTTAGGTTGGAACTTGGAGCAAGAAGATGTAGTTGGAAGATAATTCCAGAATGTGTGTGTGCAATGTTGTTCTACAGCCTGAGTGGTACATCTCTTGAGACTTTCTACGAGGCAGTGGTATGTCTTGGTGTGTATTGACCTCACGATTTTGGTATGACCAATTTAGACGTCCGTTTACAGAATTGGTTTTAATAACGGCTGTATCCGACGTTGGGGTTGCACAATTCTTTAAAATTTAACCCCAAGCTCTCATGAGGAGCTTGGAGAGGGTTGTCATATGCCTACAAATACAGTAGATGGAGGGTCACTGCTACTGACAATGTTCACATGGAGGGGGAATCCTGCCTGCGTTTAGGTGGGTTTGGGAGACTGTAAATCTACGTCATGTGAAGAAGATGTAGAAAACATTGATGCAAAGAAAATCTGTTCGGCAAAGACTCTTGATAAAAGAAATGTGAAAAATAAAATGCAGCTAATCATACTGAGTTTAGAAAATGCTGCTTTTTCTTTCACTGTCTTGGGAGAAATTTATACGCAAGTTAATGTTCGATCAAATCGCCATCTTGGTAATTTATGCTGGAAATGTTGATCCGAAGACAAAGGCGTGCATCTGACTGATGTCTTTGGTGTGTATTGTAGCTTATTCTATGCAAAATAAACATGTTAATATTACCTATGTTATTTATATTAAGGAGAGAAGTAAGTAAATGCAATATATTTCATTAAGCACTCGGGTGCAGAAATGGGTTCACGCATGAGAATCTCGAGTTCTGGTCAACTTAGGGAGTTGTACTGAAAGTTGTCCCCCAGAAACGATGGAAAAAGGCATCCAGAATGGGCTCTAGCAAATGACTTCTCTAAAAATTGTAGACGCTTATTCTGGAGATCCCATAAGTACTCTATGAGGACCATAAGGTTACTTCCAGATACACACATTGGAAAAGTGAGGTTCTGTGACCTGAGTCCGGATTCAGAATTTGCATCCTGCAGAGGCAAACCAATGTCCAGTTATGACCACAAACTCCATAAGCACATTACTTGATGTTGTCACAGTTGTTAAAAGGGCCCCGAAGATGAGCACGTGTTACTCCACAAGTAAACACAGAATCGTGCGGCATCCTGCAAAGGAAACAGGGAATCATACTCTACCCCGCGAGTGCAGTGTGTAAGGTGGTAAACCATACATATGGCAAACTGCATGAAAACCAACAGATATGTCCCAGACACACGTGGGGTTCCATGACATCCTGTGGACTAGTCTACACAGACCTGCAGGTGCATCCCATACACACGTGAGGTTCTGTGACATCACAGAGACTAGTCTACACAGACCCACAGGCTCACAGGTGTATCCCAGACACACGTGGGGTTCCATGACTTCCTGTGGATGAGTCTATACAGACCCACAGGTGCATCCTATACACACATGGTGTTCTCCAATATCCTACAGAGTAGTCTACACAGACCTGTAAGTGCGTCCCAGACACACATGGGGTTCTGTGACATCCCGTGGAC
>NC_081575.1:121183713-121360679 GCF_022355385.1 Mustela nigripes | reverse complement strand
TAGTCTACACAGACCCGCAGGGGCGTCCCAGACACACGTGGGGTTCCATGACATCCCACAGTCAGTCTACACAGACCCGCAAGTGTGTCCATACGCATATGTGGGGTTCCATGACATCCCGTGGACTAGTCTACACAGACCCACAGGGGTGTCCCAGACACATGTGGGGTTCCGTGACATCCTGTGGACTAGTCTACACAGACCTGCAGGTGCATCCCATACACACATGGGGTTCTGTGACATCATAGAGACTAGTCTACACAGACCCACAGGTGCATCACAGACACACATGGGGTTCTGTGACTTCCCGTAGATGAGTCTACACAGACCCACAGGTGCATCCTATACACACATAGTGTTCTCTAATATCCTACAGAGTAGTCTACACAGACCCGCAGGGGCGTCCCAGACACACGTGGGGTTCCGTGACATCCCACAGAGTCAGTCTACACAGACCCACAGGTGTGTCCATACGCATCTGTGGGGTTCCGTGACATCGTGTGGACTAGTCTACACAGACCTGCAGGTGCATCCCATATACATGGGGTTCCATGACATCACAGAGACTAGTCTACACAGACCCACAGGTGCATCCCATACAAACTTGAGGTTCTGTGACATCCCACAGAGTAGTCTACACAGACCCGCAGGTGTATCACAGACACACGTGGGGTTCTGTGACTTCCCGTAAATGAGTCTACACAGACCCACAGGTGCATCCTATACACACATGGTGTTCTCTGATATCCTACAGAGTAGTCTACACAGACCCATAAGTGCATCCCAGACAGACATGGGGTTCTGTGACATCCCATGGACTAGTTTACACAGACCCGCAGGGGCATCCTAGACACACATGGGGTTCCATGACATCTGACAGAGTCAGTCTACACAGACCCGCAGGTACATCCATACGCATATGTGGGGTTCTGTGACATCCAGTGGACTAGTCTACACAGACCGACAGATGTGTCCCAGACAGACATGGGGTTCTGTGACATCCTGTAGACTAGTTTACACAGACCCGCAGGGGCATCCTAGACACACATGGGGTTCCATGACATCCAACAGAGTCAGTCTACACAGACCCGCAGGTACACCCATACGCATATGTGGGGTTCTGTGACATCCAGTGGACTAGTCTACACAGACCCACAGGTGCATCCCATACACACGTGGTGTTTCCTGATATCCTACAGACTAGTCTACACAGACCTGTAGGTGCATCCCAGACACACATGGGGTTCCATAGCATCACAGAGAGTAGTCTACACAGATCCCCAGTTGCGTCCCATACACACGTGAGGTTCTGTGACATCCCACAGAGTAGTCTACACAAACCCGCAGGTGCATCCCATACATATGTGGGGTTCCGTGACATCCCATGGACTAGACTACACAGACCCGCAGATGTGTCCCATTCACACATAAGGTTCCATGACATCCCACGGAGTAGTCTACACAGACCCCCAGGGTGTCCCATACACACCTGGTGTTCCCTGATATCCCACAGACTAGTCTACACAGACCTGCAGGTGCATCCATATGCATGTGGGGTTCTGTGACATCTGGTGGAATTGTCTACACAGACCCACAGATGCGTCCCATACACATATGAGGTTTCATGACATCCTACAGAGTAGTCCACACAGACCTGCAAATGCATCCCAGACACATGGGGGTTCCGTGACATCCCATGACCTCGTCTACACAGACCCGCAGATGCATCCCATACACAGGTGAGGTTCCATGACATCCTACAGAGTAGTCTACACAGATCCGCAAGTGCATTCCAGACACACGTAGGGTTCCGTGACATCCCATAACCTTGACTACACAGGCCCGCAGATGCGTCCCATACACATGTTGGGTTTCATGACATTAGTGTCTCATGAGAATGCTTCACCATGTTCCCAAGCAATTGCTTGGTTTATCTTTCACATTGTTGGTGATAACTTTTTATTACTATCCATCAGCTCAGTACATTTTTCAATGTTTTCTTCCCATACTTCAAGATATGATGATATCAGCAGTAGAAGCACAATCATACCCCAGCACATCAGGACTATCGACATGAAAATAGCCTCTTCTGACCATTCAGTATTCCTTCTGTCCCAGAAGTGCTGATCTGGACCTCATGGCCTTCCTACACTCCCCTTCTATGTCATTTTTGAAGTTACTAGATTCCTAAATGATGAACTAATTCATTAAGACACACCCTTGTGTCTGTCGGGACAGGTGTCACACTTGCAGTGTGCAGAAATCGTTGCTAGAAGGAAACGTTCCGTAATACTGCATCAGGAATGACCCAGGAAATAACTGTGCTTAGGGCTAATTGCGCAATTCCTAGGGGTATCTAGGTGAGAGAAGAAAATATGATCTAAGACATTATTATAATATGTTTTTTCTTTGGTCCTTGTAAGTAAATCACATTAACCCTCGCAAAAAAGAAAAAAAAAGGGGGGGGGTAAGAAATAGCATTTGAGAGGGAAAGACAAACACATTGGGAAAAAAGAAAAAACAACAACTGACCAAGCCTGGACATTGAAGTATGTAACCAGTAAGGGCTGGCTACCAAGGACACAGAACGAGTTATGAAATTTTAAAATAATAAGAAGCAACCAGAACTAAGAGAACGTGGGAAGAACATTTGATGAGAAAAAGGAATTGAGGAAAGATACAAGTATAAGGGAATGGGATGTTGGTGACTGTCCCAAGCCGGTTTTCCCAAGCGCTGTCTGTAATGAAGATTAGTTTTCAGAAAGATTGTTGGGTATTTCTGAGGCCAAAAGTGCAGCTTTCAGCAGAGTGAGAAGCTTAACCATGATGCAGTCATAACAGGGACCAGGGACAGTGCCATGGGGACCTTGGAACCTGAGGTGGCCATTCAGTAGTCCCAAGGTTGGTTTTTCAGCATAATCTAGTGTACCTCGAGGGTGTGTTCCTCATCCTATAGATTGTGATCCCATTGTTAAGGGCATCATGTCCAAGCCTCTGAGCTGTATACCATGGTTTAATGGCAGAATAGAACAAAGCAGGGGTTAGCAGTACAGATGCACACACGCACAGATGAAAACCCACAAATAACTTTGGACTCTCCCAAAAAACTTGACTAGCAACAGCCAACTGTTGACCAGAAGCCTTACCAATTACATAAACCATCGATTTAACACTTTTTTGGTATGTTGTAGGGATTACATGCTGTATCCTTACAATAAAGTAGGCTAGAGGGGCACCTGGGTGGCTCGGTCACTTACATATCTGACTCCCGGTTTCAGCTCAGGTCGTGATCTCATTGCTGTGAGATCGAGCCTCTTGTTGGGCTCCGTGGTGAGCACAGAATGTGCTTAAGATTCTCTCTCTCCCTCTCTCTCTGCCCCTCCTCCTGCCATTTCCATGCATGTTGTGTTTCTCTCTAGAAAAAATTCATAGATAATAGAAAGTAAGAGAAGAGAAAATATGATGAATAAAATCATAAGGAAGAGAACATACATGTACAGGACTGTGTTATTTATTTTAAAAAAAAATGCTAGTATTAGTGTACCCATGCGGTTCAAACCTGTGCTGTTCAAAGGTGGCCTGGAACTCTTTTTGGAAGGTGCATCATTCTCCATGGAAGTAGTAGGGAGAGAGAAGTAGAAGGGAAAGAGAGAATCTTAAGCACGTTCTTACCCCAATACCCAAACGTTTGATGAAATGGTTGTCCTACTGGGGTTTCCACAGATTGCACACAAGTCTTTTCCCACACAAGGAACGTGAAGGCCATGACCACCCCAAGTATGCCATGATCTTCTGCAAAGTCTTTGTACTCAGCCAGGCAGCTTTACCTAACTCTTGGTGTGTGGGTCAAAATCATCAGTCCCCTGGGGAACATGCTGGAGGCAGAAGCCATGTTTTGAAATGGGACAATTTCATTGGAATGGAATAATGGACCACTTATCTTGGAGGGGAGGTTCTCACATGCTCCCGACGTGTGGATCCATAAAAACATCATTGGTCTTGGGTGCCCGTGGATGGTTTTGGTGTTCATTCTCCCTCCCGCTAGAATGAGTAAGTCTTACAAAGCCTCCAAGGTAACAGTCAGTTCTTGAGGTGTTGGTCTGAAGAGTATGATGCCATGGGCATCACCTACTCCTATGATGACTGGTGCGATATCCAACAGACCAGAACCATGTTATGCCAGAGGCAGGAAAGAGGACAATGCACAGGGACAACACTGATCTCTGTTCCAAGTGAAGCAGAGTCATTTTAATTCTTCATTGTGATAAAAAAAAAAAAAAATCAATCAAACCTACGACATCCCACCAAACAATAGTCCCATACTGGGTAACCTGAACTAGGAGAATCTGCTTTCAGAAAAGTACTTTTCCCTTCACCAAAGTTGTGATTAGAGCTGGTAGTTGTTTGGGTTTGTGTAATCCACGGTCCTCCTGCAGATTCACCTGATTTTTATAAGGTCTGAAGTGTGACCGTGGGAGCACACAGAGGAAAACCACCTATGAACTCCTCATATCTTCAAGTGGGGCATGATGTGTAGAACTCTACCAAAGTCCCATCAGTGCCCCCATTCAGAAACGTAGCTGGAGGTTTAGTCACAGATTTGTGAGAAAGATGGAATACTGTTCCAATCACCACAAAGGAGCTTGAGAAATCAGCTCGATTTCAGTGGTCTCTGTTTTATTCAGTCTTCTCAGTTGTGAGTTTGACTTACTACCTCACCGCCTTACTATCTGTAGAATTAATATTGTTATGAGATTTGATTGTCACACGGATAAGCTGTAACACTACATTAAAAAATTATCCCCAAAGGATACCCCCAATAGACTGGGAACTAAAGCTACGGTACATCATTACATAAGCCAACATTCCAAGGTATTCTAACTTAAAAAAGGCCATGCACTTCCATCGAAACACATCAAGGAATTTGAAAATATATTTTGCAATATTCCATACAACTAGACGGCAAATTTAAGATTTATTCTGTAATAACCCGTACAACTAAACAGGTCCTGTTGCTTAATCGATGTTTCAGCAACATTAGATAGCATATTATGGAAATACTTGGATGAGATTTGAAATCTTTGCCAGTGCAAGAGGTTGGCAGTGAGATGGTCCTTCCCTGGCTCAGACTCTCATAATCGGTTCCAACGTCTCCTTTGTAATGAGAGTCGCTGGTGAATAAGAACTCAGGGAACAAGATGTGTCTACACAAGGCAGTGAAGATGATTTGGTTTCATGGACCAAGGATCCTAGAAGCTAGACTTATGAGAAAAGGGGCAGAAGTGGTCAATGGCATGTTAGATTTTCCCCAAAAACTTGTATATGTTTACAAAACTTTGATATGTTTCTATATAAATATACATAATTATTTATAAGTAATATATAAGTACTTGTATATTTATATGTAAATACATTTATAAATAATAACTAAGCACATGTATTTATTTATACATACTTAGTAATACATATATAAAATATCTATACACATATATGTGTAGGTATAGGTTTATATGTGTGTATATAGGTGTGTATGTTTGCATATGTATGTACACATGTGTTCATATATATAGACCTATAGACACACATGCATAATTGTCCTGGAGATTCATGTGTATTTATTGTGTGGGTCACTCCACGGGGACACCAGTGTTTCAGAGGAGGGTGAATTATATTATTTAACTGATGTTGGGATTGAAAGTAGGTCTGTAGCTAGAAATAGCAATGGACCATCTGATTTCCTGCTATAATGGCTCAGAGATATACACATATATAACTTACTTTAATCAATGAACTATACGACATTAAATTGGCTCTTCCACGAGGAATTTCCGTGTTCTCACACGTGGTGGTGAACTCATGGCATTTTATCTTTCAGAGACAAGTTTCTGTCTCTGATGGGGAGGCTTCTGTCCTCACCATGACGGAGACCACTATAATTCCTGGTAAAATAGTCTATTTACTGTCTAATAGCTCAGCCAGCTTAGAGCACAGCATGAATGGGGTCTACTAGTAGGTAGAGAACCAAGGTAGGGTTAGGAAATTTGAAAACCCACGTCAACCCTTCATGCAGTCCCTGGTGCAAACTCAGGATCCTGGAAATTATTTCAGGAAGCACGGGATCAGAGATGCAAGTGGTCTTTACTTTTCTCAGTAGTATTAGGCTCCGAAAAATGGCAATGATAAGAAGGGAAACTGTTAAATATTTGGTTTCTGTCAACGTGTATCACCTGAGACCAGATTTCTAACTTTCCTAGTTCTCATTTGCCTAACTGGAATGTCCTAAAGATTCTAAAGGACAATCCACTGCATTATCCTGTGAAAAACGCGTTCAAAGGAGGTCGTCAGAAAGAATAAGAAACAAAAGATTTCATGACATGAACTGAAGGAAAAGATAATATTTTAGAAGCCATCAAAATAGGGAAAGTCACTTTAACTTTTCCTAAAAGGATGTAGAATTCATTTCACATGTAAAAAGAATGACCAATATATATAATATACAATACACATTGTATATATTGTGTATTATATAATATACATTGTATATTATATATGTTTGTATACAATATATTATATATTATATTGGATATTGGATATTATGTTAATATATATAATATTTTATTTCAACCTTCCTTACCTATAGAGTATCTTTGAGAAAGATGTTTAAAAAATTAAAACATCAGAAAAATCTCTAAACATGCGGTAATTAAAAATCACACTCACAATAATCTCTGCCTAAAAGATGAAATCTCAAGGGAAATTTAAAAAAAATACAAAGCTCAGTGAAAACAGAAATATATCAAAATTTGTGGACGGTGCCTACACTGTGGCTTAAAGAGATATATGTAAAACCAAGTATTTATTAGAAACTAAGGAAGTTACCAGTTAGATAATCTGTTTCAATCCCCTGAAACCTGTTAAAATAAATTGCAAAATAAATCCAAAGCAAGCAAAGTGAATGAAATGAATCTAAAAGCACT
The DNA here is from genome assembly GCF_022355385.1 of Mustela nigripes. Taxonomy (NCBI): domain Eukaryota; kingdom Metazoa; phylum Chordata; class Mammalia; order Carnivora; family Mustelidae; genus Mustela; species Mustela nigripes. The sequence goes on along the minus strand of NC_081575.1, from coordinate 121,353,702 downwards.
GACATAAGAAAGTCAAATTGAAGGCTGAAAAGGAACACAAAATATTCGCTATCACCAACAATACTATCACCAAAAAATCCTACTGATTTCTGAAAAAGCCAGACTCCTGGATCTAGTGAGTTTTACTGTAGCAGGTAGCAGAATTCAAGATTGACCAAAAAAAAAAAAAAAAAAAAATCCATCCTATTCCTTATCCTAGCAATGCACCAAAACAAAAGCCAAACACAGTTCCATTCACCTTTGTCCAAAAGGATAAAATACACAAGAACTTGTCTAACAAACCATGATCCAGAAGTGCATGCTGACAACAACAGGATCCTGATGAAAGATTTCCATGAAGACCCCACTAAAAGGAGCGTCATCTCCTGTTCAGTGGACTGGAAGACTTACAATACTAGACCTATTGTCTCTTCAAATTGGTCTTGGATTCAACACAAGTTGTCTTCTATGAAGCTCCCAACAGTGATGGCTGCTCCTGTAGACTAGTTTGTCTTACAATTTACATAGAAAACAAAAGAACTAGACTAGATAAAGAGCAACATTGAAAAGGAACGAGGAATTTGGAGGACTCACATGACCTATATTAAGACTTTCTGTAAAGCTACACTAATTTATAGAATACGGTAAATGGGCATACACATCAACAGAAAGAATGGGAAATGTAAAAATTTGCTCACACAAATGTACCCAACTGTTATTGGGAAAACGAGTAAAGAAAAAAATAACAGACTTTTTCAACAAATTCAGGCAGAGCAACTGGAGAAAAACACAATTTGTTCCCTTGCAAATGCAAACCTTATACCTTATTGAAAGGTAAGCCCAGTTGATCTTCTATGTAACTGTTGAGTCAGTACGCTGTACCTCTGAAATCAATATATTATATGTGAACTATGCATCCACTAACTTTTCTTAAAAAATAAAAAAATACTCAATACAGATCATAAATATGGTAGTAAGACAAAATAATGAAATTTTTTTTAATAAGGAAAATATACAACCTAAAACAATTCATAGAGTTTGTAGAATTAACACCAGAAATCACAATTTATAAATATTCTACAAATGATGTGAAAAAACATAATACTTTTGGTAAGGGAAAGATACTGTTCAATGAATGCAAAATAAGTGACAGGCTTGGGAAAATATTTCTCCGTCCCATAACTGATAAAGATGTGTCTCTTTAATAGATAAGGAAGTCTTTAAACTCAACAGTAAGTCAACCAGAAAACCCAATCACAAAGTGGGCAAGAGACTTTAATACACACTTCATCAATATATATGGTATAGGACAGACCCAATCATCACCACGAGGTATCTCTGACACCTCTATCAGAATGGCTAAAATAACAAATACTGATAATACTTAAAGCTGGTGAGCAGACATCATTGCTGGCTTCGGGAATACAGCAAATGATATTTCAACAGCGTTGTATGGTGACAGAGAGGAACCCCCCCATGTGGAGCCTCATATGTCGTACAGATTTGTGAATCACTATGGTGTCCACCTAAAACGAGTATGACATCATGCGTCCATAGTACTCCAATAAAAAATAATATAGGGGCATCTGGGTGGCTCAGTCGGTTAAGGGTCCCGCTGTTGATCTCAGCTCAGGTCTTGATCTCAGGGTGGTGAGTTCAAGCCCTGCCCTGGGTTCCCCGCTGGGTGTGGAGGCTGCTTAAGATAAGATAAAATCAAATAAGAAAATAAAATAAAAACAGATAAATAAATAAATAACAAATAAAATGATGTGAATGACTGGCCTGCAAAGATTATGATTTTGAGTCTATTGGTGAAAACACGGATAATGGGAAAGATAATCTCAGAGTAGTATTATTGATGGTGGCTCACTGTGGGATCAATTAGCGAGATACGGAATGTACCTAAGCCTGCTGACTCGCCAAGTGAGTGTAGCAGAGTCAATATTTGAAACATTTCAGAATTCTCCTTAAGATTTATAGGAAAGGGTTTTGGAGGGGAGGAGGGGAGGGGGTTAGGGGAGCCTGGTGGTGGGTATTAAAAGAGGGCACGTATTGCACGGAGCACTGGGTGTGGTGCATAAACAATGAATCTTGCAGCACTGAAAAAATTAAATTAAATTAATTTTAAAAAAGATTTATAGGAAAGAGTTGACTCATAGGAACACTATCTGGAGGGTTTTTTTTTTTTTTTTTTCCCTTAATGTATCTAATATTTTGTCTTTGTGGCCATCAGACCACATGCTCCGCCAACGCCACAAGAAAGTAGCCACAGACAAAAGGCATACGTGACATGTTACTGTACTGTGTCCGTGGATGTCCACCTTGGTGCATTCTGAAACTGATGCTTGTAAAATATCCCACAGGACGGGCACCATCAGGAAAAGTTTCAAGTGGCGGAGAACGTTCCATACAGAGATAGACATTATCATGTTCCACCAGTGAACATTATCATGTTCCACCTAAGTTCTCTAAGGATGACTCCCAAGCTTTAAACCAATCTTTCTCACCTTTACCCCATGATTGCCATGGCAACAGTCCATCTCCTATTTTTTTGCTATTTTGTTCACATGCTTACATGTAATAATGACATGAAGAGAGCCGCAACGTCCTCTTCTCCTTGACATCAGAATTATAACGTGGAGAAGAAACTGCTTATGTTTTCACCCAATTTCTCTCCTAGAAAGCCATAGTTTGAGGCCATGACATTCCTGCTGGTCATATGACCTCTTCTGCTCCACGTTACTGAAAACTAAAATGAATCGGTGTACTACGCACTCCACTCATGTGGGTTTATGCAAAAATCTGCCTTCTTTTAAGGTTAAACTGATATCTTCTGGATAGACAAATACCTACAAAAATTACAATTTTTAATTGGCATAATTTAACCTATATTTTTTCTAGATGAAATCAGTAGACCATTGTGGCAATTTCAGGAGGTGTTGATAGCAGATATAATGGACAAGGAGGAGATACAAGACAAATACTATGGAAGCATCTTCATTATTTTTTTGTAAGTTTTCAAGCTGGTGTCACATTGGAAAACAGGAAACATGATTGTCTCTCTCTTTAAGACATCTCAGTGGTTCCTAATGTCACCAACAATGCTGGGCAGCTACAGACATTATAAGAACCATAAACATGCTTTTGTTTGGTAACAACTTAAGATGACCCACTCAGGAGGATTTTATGAATTTGGGGAGATAAATTGTTTTAAATAATAGTATAAGGAACTAGTGTTTTTCAATGTCACCAAGAATGTTGGGCAGCTACAGACATTATGAGCATCACAAACATGTTGCTGTTTGGTAACAGCTTAAGATAACCCACTCACAGGATTTTATGAATTTGGGGAGATAAATTTTTTTAGATAATAGTATAAGGAACTATCTTGTTTAAGTCAGTTACTTGGAGTATGACTTTGTTTGGGCTATCTTTTGTGATACCAAAATTTAGTCTAATTATTTTTACTGTATTTTATAGCTTGTGCTTTTAAGGAGTGAAAACTCTCTAAAGAAACCCAAAAGGTGCACATCTGCTATCTTCTAAGAATTATTATCATTTTGCTTTTCACCTTCAGCTCTTCAAAATCACCTTGGAGATATTTTGGGGTATGATTTGAACCAGAATCTACTTTAAAAAATATGGACAGGCGACTGTCTAATCCCAGCTATTTCACACTCTAAGCTCTTTTGATGTATTTCCAATACGGCCTCACCGACCTTGCAAATCTCCTTTTTTCCCTAAGTTTTTATGTTCTTTATTGTGTTCCCTCCCTCTCCGTCCTATGACTGTAGATGTCCTTGACCAGATATTAAGGAAGCAGAAGCTTCTTTACAATCTTTGCTTTCTAGGCATATCTAATTAATTCCACTTCATACACATTCGATGAAAGTGAGAATCTATTCATTCCATGTCCACTCATTCTGAAATTTTTTCATGCACACACATATTGGCATGATATATATTATCTTTACATGTTAATAATAATAATAATAATAATGGTGTTTCCCCATTTGAACATGATTTACATGAGAAAAGGACCTTGGTTCTTTTTGATTCTCCATTTAGAGAAATAAGACAGGGCCATGCTGGACTTATTTTCTATGAGTAATTGTTTATATGATAAAGACTTCTGAGCAGCAACATAAGATAAGTTGGACAGACAGGCACATAAGCATCTTGGGAAAAGCTATCCCAGCGGAGTAAAGAGACCCTATGAAATTTAGTTCGAAACACAAACATGGTGTCATGGATCAAAATCAGGAATAAAGTTATATTGTAATAAAGAATTTCCATTGGAATCTCAAGAGTTCCTGAGCTAGATGGTTACAGAAATTTGGAGCCGTTTGGTAGAGGAGGATGTAGAAGATCCGAAGACATTATCTGAAGCTATTTATTGGTTGAGATGATAAATTTACCATTGTCGGAGATGCCTGGGTAAGAATGGTGAAGTGATCTCCTGTGAATTTTAGGATAATTTCACTCAACTTGGGAAATGAGAGGGACCAAGTTTGGATCACTGTCTGACACCAACATTTCCCTCCTCGTCCTTATGATGGGCAAAGGCGTACATCGAAATATAAAAGGTATCTTAAAAAATAAAAGAATTCTGAGGGGTGCCTGGGTGGTCTAGTTGGTGAAGCCTCTGCCTTCAGCACAGGTCATGATCTCGGGGTCCTGGGATGGAATCCTGCATTGGGCTCCTTGCTCAGTGAGGAATCTGTTTCTTTCTCTGCCTCCCACCACGTGTAAGCTGTCACCTTCTTTCTCTCTCTCTCTTAAATAAATAAAATCTTAAAAAAAAATTAAAAGTCTGAATCTGAGAGCAGATGAAAAGAAAATTAGGACACACCCAGAATGAACATGAGTCCTACTATTTCGGATAGTAAGGGGACAAGGTATAAATTTTAATCGGGTGAAACATTATTATTATTATTTTTTTATCTTAGTCCTCTTGAAAGGTCAGAAAATAGACACATGGGGTGATTCCAAGACCTTGGAGACGCTCTGGAGGATGATCTCGTACATCAATACAGTGGAATCCTATAAACATTTCATGGAAATTATTCATCATACAATCTTTTTTTTTTTTTTTTCATCACTGAGGAGAGAATGAAACACTCTTTGCCTGATACTAAATTAGGCAAAAAATAAGTAAGTAAACGTGAGCATACAAAAGTAAGTCTGCAAATGTTTCTTTTTTCCCGGTTTCCATTAATCCAGCTTGATCTAGAAAGAGGACAGATATCTCTCCTCTTTTAACTTCCAGAAATTGGGGTGATAACACCCCTTTCCACAGTGCGGTGGGGCAAGAGTTGAGTCCATAGGGAGCGGAGTATGTTGTGTGCTACAAATTATAGAATCCTATACAGATGTTAAGGAAATAGGAACATCTATAGAACTTGATTGTGTATCTCAACAACTTCAAATAATGTGACAAAGCATATAGTGACATGACCCCAAAGAGGCTGCTTTGGGGGAACAAAGAGAATTGTAAATCTCTTTCCCTTCTGAGACCGTAGCCTCAATGTAACGATCAAATTTCCTGCATTCATTCATGATGTTCCCAACCTGGGTGAGGTGTCCAAGTCTTGACTGAACTGTTAATGAAGGAAACGGAGGATACAGGGGAAATCTAGGGGAGATTTGTCCAAAACATTGGCCCTAGGGAACTGCAAATGTCGTGTTTGTTTTGTTAAAAATGATAGTCATTTGGGTTGAGAGAGGGTTCATTCTCCTCTTCCTCATGTAGACTCAAGAATTCTTTCCTTACATTTAATACGTGTCAAACCACGAGTAAAGAATCATAAAGATGCTTTGTCCTTTTTAGGAGCTTGTAAGGCTGAACAGTAAGCTGATTTATGTGGGAAGAAATGGGCATCCGGGCTTCCCCAAAATAACTTTCTTATTCTTAGAACTGATCTGCTGGCTTTCCTAATAGACAGAAAATATGTAGCTTTTAGAGGATTTTCTCTCTGCCAAGCATTTAATCTTTATATTAGCATTGGGACCAAGTTATATGAGGGGATACAACATATATATGCGTCAACTCATCTCCAACAAAAACAATTAGAAAACCAGGTTTGGGGCCAAATAGAGCGTGGAAACAGAGGGAGGCTTCAGCAGAAGGGTCCCCAAAAATATCATCTCCAAAGTAGCATACGCTTGGGCAAGCGTCACACTCTGTTCTAACTGTGGCGGGTAACTGCAGACTATGTGCTGACTCCCTACTGAATCTGGAGGCTGGTAGGGCTCAGGGAATTCCTGGTTCTGTGTGCCATTTAGCGAGAAACATAAAGGAGGTGGGCTGAGGCATCTCTCTTTGGTCCACTAAGGTCGTCTGCCTTGAGATCTCTGTGTTGAAGAGTGGAGGAGGAGGTTTCTTAAAAATGGTGTACACCCGTCTTGCTGAGGTACGATGGAATGAGAAAGAACCGTGGGTGTCAGGTGAGACACGCAAAGTCCTTTCCAGCCCAAAGTGCGGCTCTTCTACCAGCGACCAGGTAAGGGACAACTCCTAGAATTAGGATTCTGCACTGGTCCTACAGGGGCATGCTGGGGCCAGCTTCACACTCATGCTGCCTTGCAAACCCAACTGACCTGGATGCCGGAAATGTCCCCATGCGTTGAGTGATTTGGCATCTGTCACGAAACCTTCAAACGTCTATGCCATGGGTTTTCTTAGCTATGGGAATATTGACCTTTGGAGTTGAACAATTTTTCTTGGGTTTTCTGGGTAATGTAGAATGCGGATCACTGTGCTTGACCTTGACCACCAGATGTTGGCAGTGACCAAAACTATCTTCTGCCATGGCCGAACATCTCCTGGGAGATGGGCACTCTTGTCCCCAGTTTGAGGACCCTGCTTGAGTGTCAAACTGGTCTGGTAGCCTGCTTTATGGATGGATTCTTGGGAGAACCATGTACCAGAAAACAAAGTAAGACAGAACATCTCTTAACAGAGAATAAGATCCAACGTGCACACATACACTATGATAGGCTTGAGAACATGGACTTGCAACCATGGCTGACTGGAAGTTTCATTCCTGGCTTTCTGCAAGGGCCAATGCACCCTCTCCTATGGATAATGGTGGTATGAAGCCTGCATACTGAAGCATGGTGATCTGGGCTTCAGAAGACCAAAGGGCATGGATTGTTGGTGTCTCCTTTCCTACCCAGCAGTCTCTTAACACGTGGCAGTGAGCTCACCTTCCCACTCTCACCTCGACTGAGGACTCACCATTCTGGCCACGGACCACCGTCTCCAGACAGGTTCTGTGGACAACGGTTTTGATTTCTACCATTTATCCTATCCCTGGAGTGTTTCTTCAGCCCATATTGCAGAACCTGCTCCCTTTCCAAAGAAACAGAAAATGACAAAAAGTAAATCTATGTTTTGGATTCCAGTTGAGTAATGGTACCACTCTTCACACTCTTTATCTATATATAGAGGACTCCAGCACTGAGGTCTCCCTAAGGATAAATGAATCTGGTCACTGCGTCTTTATGTGACCTTTCCTCTGTACCCATAAATCCTGGGCGTCTCCTTCCATTTCTTGTACGTAGACCCGCCATATTGGATTGGGGTCCCATCTTCTGATCCTATTTTACCTTATTGTCTCATGGGATCTATCCCCACATATGGTCACGTTGGGCTTTAGAAATTCAACATATGGGTTCTGGGGGTATAGAGTTCAGCCTGTTGCAGGTGATCTGTACCAAGTCCATGGTCAAGGAAGACTATCTACATGGAACTGCAAATTCCTGGGTGACCCTGGATCAGACTGTCGAACTATCTCCTAGAAAGTGAATGCCCCAGTAGAAAGTTGTCACTCTGGAACTTAGGGAGTGTCGCTCCTTCAAAGCTAGCAATTCAGAGAGACAAAGAAAAAGGGAGAGATGGAGGGAGAAAGAGAGACAGACAGAGAGGAAAGAAATAGAACAGGAAAACCTACAAAATTGAAAAGTAGGAATGTGCTTGAAAATAAGTCAGGGACTAGATTGTTCTTTTGCAATTGCACAAAAAAGGATTTTGTCTAGAAAGGGATGATTTTTCTTCTTCTTGCTATTTTGTACAATTTTTGCTCTCTCCCTGCCCCAGTGGTTTTGCATGGGACCAATTATTTTTGGTTCTGATTTCTGTCTCACCCTGAGTTTCAGATCTGGGAGAAGAGTGAATTGGAGCAAGTCACTTGCACTTTGAACACCATTTTTCTCCAATCTCTGTGATGTTGACACCAGCATCGGAGTCATCCTACAAGTTCCGGACAACGATACAGAGCATGACACATTGAGTGGTATAACCTAGATGACATTTTTTGTGGTTGTATTTGACAGTGAACTTGGGTCAGCTTTGCTTTCCAGGGACCGTGACACAGTCTTGAAAGGGGCAGAGGTAACCGAATAGGAGGGATGGCTATAGGGTTATCGCCAGCTGTGAGCGTACAGCTCCGACTGTGAAGGGCTTCAAACAGACATCTGTGTCGTGGTGTTCCAGTCCACTTTCTGCTGTGAATTACAGGTATTAATTCCTCTGGCAAAGTCCTGTAATCTTCCAACGGCTCATGATTTCTTTTTCATTTTTAGAAGGGTGCAGGACATGACCGTTACAGTCCTATGACCTTGTTTACTCTGAGTTACTAAGAACATACCCCAGCAAAGTTATTTCATTTGATCCCATTATGTAAAAGAGAAGAACTTAAAGACACACTAACTTGTCCCATAATGTAAATAAACGACTCCTCTTTTTTCTTTTTTTAAATTTTTTCTCCTTTTGCCACATAAAGCAGTGTTATGCTAGAAGCTGCATTTCTGGGTAAAATATGGAAGGAATCACATGATCATTTTTAAAGCTTATGATAATCATAAGAATATCAAGCACATTTTATATGCATTTGGCACTTTAATAAACACAGTGAGGGTCTTAATTCAATTTTGTCTGTCGTTGGTATGAAGCAAATGAAGTTAGTTTGTATATATTTCATGGCTGAAAGAGCCATGTATGTTTAAATACTTGATAAAAAACAGAATGTGTGCAATGCGAGGTAGCAATCCTTGCCAGACATAAGAAATTTTAAAACACAGTAAATAAATACGCAGTAGCAAAAAATAGAAAAAATACAAATGACTAAGAGTTATGGGGGATGTTTTGCTGACTCAGCATTTACATTTTGCCGACTCATCATTTAACTACGTGAAGACCCGCTCTGTTTTCTTTTCACCCATATTACAGTTTCACTTCCGTTTTTGTTTCTCCTGTTCCTATATTAATTCATGTCTATGTGATGTATTATATTCATATATATAGAATCACCATTGTTTAAAAAACTATAGCTCCCTCCTATTTTTTTCTCCTTTATCCAGACTTTTGACAGCAATGCAAGAAGGGTGGGTCAGCCAATTAGGTGGTTTTATTACCCAAAGATCTTCCTTAACTGAGAATGCCCAACTTCTCAAGTCCATTGGGGAGAAAGTAATAGGGATCAATAAGGTACTCCAGATAAGTCCAAGCCATTGCTGGTAAGGACCCTTTCCATGAGGTCTGCATCCCCCTTGAATATTCTAGTGCACGACAGTGGTAACTGTATGCACTGTGCTGTTTACAGATGTGCACGGTAGAGAGCATACCCGTGCTCAAAGGCAGGTCCCTATTTTTGTCCCCCCCAACCACGCCCCAGTCCCTGGCCATCACCGTCAAACTGGAATCAAGGTCTCCAGGAGATCCGTGTCCATTGCATCGTGTCTCACAATAGCCAAGAAGGGCTAACAATGTGAGTGTCCCTTTGGGGGAAGATAAAAGAAATGATACAATAACAATCAGTCTTAAAAAAGATGTTTCTCCTTCTTCTCCATACATGAAGACAAGGATGACGCGTAAAGTCATGATGCTCCCATCACAGAAGGATGCATTCTGTACAATTCCCTGTAGAACCTGCATAGAATCGACCCGAATCTTGGAGAGGTATCGGCAAGAGCCAGCAATTCCTCTGACATGCAACAAGACCCCAGCCAGATCCAGCACCGTCTCCTCCGTTCCCCCCAACACATCATCTCTTGTAGCACTGGTTCTCCAGACCCTGTCCTCTATTAAAGCACAGTTCTCATGTGTGCATGGTCCCATCCCAGAAATTCATCTTACCTGAGCACTCACGGGTCCCCAGAGCGTCTCGAGAGATCAAGACCCAGAAGGTGTTTGCACGCAGTCTTTCTGCGAGGTTGGGGATGTGGAGAACAGAAGTCACACTCACGTGTTGCCTGTTGAAAGGATTTTTGCAGAACAAGCAATGGGGGCAGATGGAAAAGACAAAGTCCAAGGGCTGATCCGTTCAGGGCCCTCACCATCAGACTCAGAGAGAGACGAATAATGCAGTTGAGAAAGTCAGAGGAATGTTTGCCCTCCTGCCTATCGGGATGCAGCAGACAGACTGAGTTTATGAGAAATGTAGAGGATGCTTCCTGTCCCAGCCGGGAATACGTCCACATGTGGGGAGTGGGGAGACCGATCGCTTCAATGCCCCATGTTAGCACTGTCCGAAACCCAACCCGATCAGTACCTATGACCTACTGCCCTATTTTTAAGTACTAAAACCTACATCTAGCAGGGTTTTTTTTTTTAATTTTTTAAAAGATTTTATTCATTTGGCACATAATGCTAGAGCACAAGAAGGTGGGGGGGGCAGCAGGCAGAGGGAGAAGCGATCTTCCCGCTGAGCAGGGAGCCTGATGCAGGATTCAATTCCAGGACCCCGAGATCATGACCTGAGCTGAAGGCAGATGCCAAATCTACTGAACCACCAAGGTGTCCTGTAGCAGGTTATTTTTATTTAAGGGTAAGTTCATTGTGTGGATTGAAAAGCAAACAAAACGTAGGAATAATACCAATGAACACGATCAGGATAGTAAACCTATGCCTGTTGACTGGGCATATCTGAAAGCAGGTGAGACCTGTCCCCAGAGGGCTAACAGAGCCAATGGCAGCTGCAGACATTCATAAGTTCAGCTTCAACTTTTTATCCAGATCTTCCTCCTTCTACCTGTAAGTTTCCTGGACCCTCCTCCTTTGGAGAGGTGGATTTAAGCCTTGCCCTCCCTTCTCCTGGTTTGGCTGGCTCTCGAGCAAACCCTTTCCTTGCTGTGTACCGCAAGTCTCAAGGGATTTACTCTCTGCGGAGCAATGCACAAAGTGGCGTTGGCTTCTCCGATGGCAGGTCAGACTTATCCAGGAGTCATAAAGCTCATACAGAGCTCAGAAACCATGACGCACCACATCATGGCCATTTGTGGTTATGAAGAATTCAGTGATGCAATTCACAGAATACTCATTGACGGTTGTACAATGTAAACTATCCTCAGGGCGTCGACTCCTTCCCTGTGTTCAGTGGGTCATTTATAGGCAACTGTTCACATGTTTATTTTCTTGCTAGACCATATACGGTTTGGGATAAGGTTCATTGGAACAGTATTGATATTCTTCTAATAGCAGTGCTTAGGAAGAGCAAGCCTTTCCCTCCATAAAACAATGACTGACTTTAGTACTGTTTTCATTGTTTTCAAACTCCCAAGAGCTAAGTTTATGTCAGCATATTCTAACATATTCTGGCATAATTTAGCATGTTCTGCAGGAAAATGATTCTGTAAGACGCTCATTTAAAGAAGCGGTCATTGGCCACATTTCGCAGCTCCTTTGGGAAATTCTGTCGACCATATCCTTGGATTGGCCACCATTCCCTTTCTATATCCTCAACCCTTGATGCATCATATGAATTATTACTCCATCAGAAGCCCAAGTGTATTCCCGAGGCAGCTGGAAGGGTTTATCTCCTGATGTAAGTTTCCAACTACATGAAATAGGGTAATTTCTGTGTTTCTACAAATAAACCTGAGGCTTGGAAGACAGAGTTACAAAGATTTTTTTTTTTTTTCCCTCAGTTCCTAACTTGATGCACAATGAAGTCAAGGGATGGCTGAAACACAAAGACCCATAATTATCTTTTCCCTACAGTTTACATGTCCTGTGCCCAATTCACATGGGGCAGTGTGCTCTGGGTTGCTGTGCTGTCCTACCTATACACCAAGGTCCTCTGGTTTCCTTCGTGAACTGACGAAGCAAGAGCTGGTAACAATGTCCTAGATGGTTAACCTACAGATGGGATATCCCATCTAGGGCTGTGACTCCAATTCAGGGCCCTGGTCCTAGGAGAGGTGTGTAATCCCTCCTATGCATTCAAGGTTTGACACTCTGGTATCCGCAATCTGTACGTGAATACAAGTGAGAAAGACATTGTAATTTAAATAGAAACAAGGAATCACTCATGGAGACAGTTGTTAAGAATCTGTTCGAGTAGAAAACATTCACGGATGTGTGTGTTTCTAAAGATCAAATGTGTTCCAACAAACGTCTTATGGAAATTTATCATAGTTGTGACCCTCGTACTCTTTTAGGGTGTGTTTGGGTCAAAGGAGAAAAGGCACTTGTGAACATCTTTAGACGCCTAACATGGGACCCTTTCTATCTACCGAGTAGGCTCAGACATAGAATTAAGGCAGTGTGTCTGACATACAGCTGTGTCTGTGTGGACATCACCTCACAAAGCAACACCACGTGCACAGGGAAGCATTTTCCCCATGCAAACTGGGAAGCTGAAAACTGGAGTATTTCATTCAAACTCATCATTGAGATGTTTACACATCACTGGGCCAGGCTCACAGCGGGCTGGGATGAAATCCGAGGTGGATTTTTAGCAATGTTCTTGCAATGGAAAGAATGCTTTAGATAGTAATGTTTTTCTTTGTTTTTTGGTAACTCTGGGTTAAATACTTCTTCCTTGTTGGCTTCAGGATTGCTTCTGCGTTTGCAGGATAGGAAGAGGAGATTCAGTAAACAGAATATACACGTGTACAGATGAGAGACTTGCCTAGGAGTAGTACCAAGAGTTTTGCATCAGCATACAGGGGTCTGGTGTTCAGTATTGCATCTTGTAGGGGGCAGGAGAGGTGGCCAATGAGCAGAATCATGGTTAACCAGAAAGAGCGAAGGTGGAGAGATTCACCTAAGTGCAAGGTTTCCAGCTACTCACCCGAGTGAGGCACATATTTCCAAAGAATCACAACATTCAACTATGACATCAGACCTCAGGTCTTTGTGCCTGGGTCCCACGGACATGCCACCACCCTCTCTAGGAGCTGTGGGCTCTTAGGTGTCAGATGGCTGACCACTGAATCAGAGAGGCTGAGCCTGAGTGACAGGCTGAGCCCAGTCTATGACCAAGGAAACCATCTTCATTCTTGTCACCAGGAATTTTGTCAAAAGTGGAGAAAGAAGCAGTGGACGGGTATGTCCCACCGGGTGAGCACTGTTATCCATAACTGATGATTTCTAATAAATAATTTTAGCAAATTCCATGGCCCTTAGATCATCTTTCCTATAGGGCTGATGTTGTACTTGAGTTTGAACTCACCATTGCACATGTTGTGTCAAAGCTAAAACTCGTTGTCACTGAGTAGGTCTTTTCAAGGTAGCTTACTATGCATCATGAAGATTAAGTTCGTCGTGAAGAGCTTATCACCTTTATTTCACAGAAAGAAGCAGATGCACGCTTCCCATGTGACTGGATTCCCATGCTATACTCTGTGCTTAGGACCCTGAAATGACCCGCATGTCCCTGCTCTCCTTAACCCCGAATTTCTGCCTTTAAGCTCTGCCTCTTAGATTCTTCTTTCTCCATAACTAAAAACTATTCCAACAGAGGATGCCAGTAATGTCTTACTATTTCACAGTGCCGCATCTGAACGGTGAGGTTAGCACAGATTTTCTTAATATTTTTTTTCTCATTTTATTTTGTTTTATTTCTTTTCAGTGTTCCAGCATTCCTTTTGAGGTTAACACAGAATTAAACACATTAATTTATTAAATTGTAGAGACAGAGAAAAAAAGAAAGGTGTCCAAATTATGAGAATATTAGAGATATCTGTATGGGACTCTGGAGAGTCTGGGAATTAAATTGTTATTTTAAAATAAGCAAAGTTGGGGCACCTGGGTGGCTCAGTGAGTTAAGCTATTGCTTTCGGTTCAGGTCATGATCTCAGGGTCCTGGGATCGAGTCCCGCATCGGGCTCTCTGTTCAGCGGGGAGCCTGCTTCCCCCTCTCTCTCTGCCTGCCTCTCTGTCTACTTGTGATCTCTGTCTGTCAAATAAATAAATAAAATCTAAAAATAAATAAATAAATAAATGATAAAATAAAATAAGCAAAGTATACACAAAACAGATAATCATGTCAAAAAATGGGCAGAAGACATGAACAGACACTTCTCCAAAGAGGACATACAAATGGCTATGGGACACATGAAAAAATGTTCATCATCATTAGCCAAGGGAGATTCAAATGAAAACCACATTGAGATACCACCTTACACCAGTTAGAATGGCCAAAATTAGCAAGACAGGAAACAACATGTGTGGGAGAGGATGTGGAGAAAGGGGAACCCTCTTACACTGTTGGTGGGAATGCAAGTTGGTGCAGCCACTTTGGAGAACAGTGTGGAGATTCCTCAAGAAATTAAAAATAGAACTTCCCTATGACCCTGCAATTGAATGACTGAGTATTTACCCCAAAGATACAGATGTAGTGAAAAGAAGGGCCATCTGTACCCCAATGTTTATAGAAGCAATGGCCACCGTCGCCAAACTGTGGAAAGAACCAAGATGCCCTTCAACGGACGAGTGGATAAGGAAGATGTGGTCCATATACACTATGGAGTATGATGCCTCCATCAGAAAGGACGAATACCCAACTTTTGTAGCAGCATGGATGGGACTGGAAGAGATGATGCTGAGTGAAATCAGTCAAGCAGAGAGAGTCAATTATCATATGGTTTCACTTACTTGTGGAGCATAACAAATAACATGGAGGACATGGGGAGATGGAGAGGAGAAGGGAGTTGGGGGAAATTGGAAGGGGAGGTGAACCATGAGCGACTATGGACTCTGAAAAACAATCTGAAGGTTTAGAAGGGGCAGGGGTGGGAGTTTGGGGTACCAGGTGGTGGATATTATAGAGGGCATGGATTGCATGGAGCACTGGGTGTGGTGCCAAACAATGAATAGTGTTATGCTGAAAAAAATTAAAAAAAAAAAAAAAAAAAGCAAAGTCAATATCATAAGCCATTCCTTAACAAGTGATGTTCAAGACCTATCCTGAACTACTGTGAAATTGAAAAATAATTTTAATAAAAATGGATTAAAAAATAAAATTATTATTGTACAGATGAACAAAGATATCAAAATATTACTAATGCACAAATTTTGATCAAAGGGATTATAACCCCAGGGACACCTGGGTGGCTCAGTTGGTTTTAAGCATTGGACTCTTGGTTTTGGCTCAGGCGTGATCTCAGGGTCGAGGGATTGAGCCCCACATTGGGCTGGGTGGTCTGGTTGGTGTCTGCTTGAGATACTCTCTTTCCCTCTGCTGCTTCTCCCTGACTTGCATTCTTTTTTATCTAAAATAAATAATTTCTTTTTCTTTTTTTTTTTTTTTGTTTTTTCATGATTTTATTTGATTTATTTGGGACAGAGCTAGCACAAGCAAGGGGATTGACAGAGGGAGAAGCATGTCGGTAGAATTCTTCTTGCCTTGTGGGCCAGGTGCTCTTCCAAGGCCATCTTGTGTCCTGTCACCAGGAGACTCTGGCCAGATGGGCTTTGCTTTGGGTCATTCTTCAACCCCTGCAAAGACTCGTTTGCATTTGTTTGCAGTGGCTCCCTGTGGAAGGAAATGCTTCATACAAGCAAAGCTATTGTTACCCCTTGGAAAGTTGATTTTCACTTCATTTAAAAACAGAACAAGAAAGAAAAAAAAAAAAAAGCAGAAAGAGGAGAACATGAAGACATGGCCATTTCTACTGTGTGAGAAAATGACAAAATTCAACAGCCGTTTATGATTAAAAAAAAAAAATGTAGATCATGGTGATGGAAGACAGTCCCCGTAATGCAACAGAGACAGTCTGCAAAGTACAGCATTCAGAAAACTGCAATGAATTGGGAAATGTATTTTTGTAAACCACGAAGAAATTCGGAACCACGCTATTCATGCACGTTTCTGGACATGCTTCTTAATGAAAGAATGCACAGAAAAACCAGTGCTATTCATATAGATTAGAAAGATATAAAAGTTTCCCCGTTCTGGGCGCCTAGGTGGCTTAATCATTGGGTGTCTGCCTTCAGCTCTGGTCATGATCCCAGGGTCCTGGGATGAGCCCCGCATCGGGCTGCCTGTTCAGCGGGAAGCCTGCTTCTCCCTCTCTCACTCCCCCTGCTTATGTTCCCATTCTCTCTCTCTGTCCAATAAATAAATAAAATATTTAAAAAAAATTAAAAGTTTTCCTGTTCAGATGACATTACTCAGTACATACAAAAATCTTAAAAGAATCTACAGACCATAGGACTTATTAACGATGTTGCAAGATTGTGAATAAGACTGCATTGCTATCACCCAGGGAAAAACAAAGAGAAATTTCAAAAGACCCATTTACAATGACATAAAAAAGATCCCATGACTGAAAAGATATGCGGTAATTCAGAAAGAGCTTAAATATTCTTGTTAAATGGAGAAAAATCCTGAAGTTTTGGGTTTGGAAGAATGAACTAAGTTCTGTAGCAATCTTAATCCATATATATATATATATATATATATATATATATATATATATATATATATTTATGAATATATCTATTTGTTATATACATATAAAAATATATAAAATATATTCCAAGCCACCAGAGCTACTGGCTAGGGAAATGAGGAGGGTCCCCGAGCATCAGTGTTTCTAGAGACAAGATTCCTGCTTCTGTTTTGTGTTTTTGTTTCAGAGATTTTGCTGTTTGGAGCAGGAGGAGAAGTGCTCAGAGAACTGTGCTGGGAGGTCCACATGCACCGTTGCAAAAGGGACAAGACAGAAAGGACAGGTATACCGAGACTGCAGAATGAGGAACCCATGGATTGACATGGGTGGCTTCAAAAGTGAACTTTTTCCATCTCCTTTGAGAAATAAGAAAAGCAGGGGCACCTGGGGGGCTCAGGGAGTCAATTCGTCTGCCTTCGGCTCAGAGCAAGATCCTGGGGTCCTGGGATCTAGTCCTGCACTGTAGTGAGTCTGCTTCTCCCTCTCCCTCTGCGTTTTCCCCTGCTCATGCTCTCTCTCTCTCTCTCTCTCTGTCAAATAAATAAAGTAAAATCTTAAAAAAGAAAAGAAAAGAAACTAGGAAAACAACACACAAAGAATGAGGCTGGTAAGAGACAGGAGGGGACCTTCCAGATTGGTCTGTAAGCAGACACCGTCTGTGCCTCTTTCCATTTGGAACCGGATTCATTTCAGTGAGGTTGTGACTGTGTCCTTCTTGCTGGTGGGGACATTTAAAAACAAAACAAAATAAAACAAAAAAACAAAAAAAAATGGGAATTACCTCTCTGTAGCTGCACCCAGGCTCAATAACAAGGCATTTGATGAACATGAATGGCTTGGGGTATCTTCACAGAAACATCCTTGGGGGATGCATTTGTGCAAAGGATCTTTTTTTTTTTTTTTTTCTTTTCTTTTAAAAATATTTTATTTATTTATTTGACAGAGAGAGAGAGAGAGATCACAAGTTATGCAAAGGCTTTTTTACAGTCTTCTGCAGAACCCTACCCTCTCTGCATGCTTCCCAGGAAAATGTGTCCAAGCAGGAATGTGTTTACCTATAGTTGATCATGTATACCCACATGGGATTTATTTATGTCACTTGACAGGCTGAAAGTCCTGAGAAGTGTCTAATGCGATCACTGATTAGTACCTCATTGAAAGCACTTGGCGAAACAGAGAACGCTATGGACCCCCACTCCTTTCCCGGGTCCGTCCAATTTCATTTACCAGTAATATCGTTAGTATTGCTGGGACCATGTTGCAAATCAAATGAGTCAACCAACTTCTTATGGCGTTTAGGGGACCTGCCGTCCCACCTGTCATAGATGTATACCGCTCACATTATATTTTATTATATTTCAGAGTGCTCACTGAAAGTCAACGTCCCGATTGCATTACTAAATCATGATCCGTTGAGGTGTCAAACGCTTTGCATGGTTTCAAGTCGCCCACACGTGTGAAATGGGTCAAAACTCTTTATTAAGTTCTCTTTAGTGAGCGGGACTGTAATTCCTTGAGTGACTGCGATGCAGCTAGTTTTTGTGCCAGTTGTCTCGGTTTGGGGTTAAAGACGAAGGGGACAATTCTGTGGTTGGTGGTCCACTTTATTTTTATGGACACGTGGCCCACGTTATTTTTTTATTATTATTATTAGTTTTTAAAGATTTTATTTATGTATTTGGCAGAGAGAGAGAGGGCAAGAGAGGGAAGCCAAGCAGGGGAGGGAGTAGAAGGTTCCTGCAGAGCAAGGAGTCTGATGCAGGGCTCGATCCCAGGACCCTGAGATCATGACCTGAGCTGAAGGCAGATGCTTCACAGCTGAACCACCCAGGTGCCCCAATGCAATCCACTTTAAACACTGACTAATAATGCACGATATATGAAGGAGGTTTCCTTTCCACCACAAAGGATTCCGACTTTGTTACACTTGCTACTACTACTATTTGCTACTATTCTCCAGAAACAGTTACTATGTTGTAAAAATCCCATGGATACAGTAGCGATACAGCTTTGGCGAAAAGGATTCTACGAAACATTGTTTCCCTCACTGGATTGGGCTACTGAGTTTTGCAAAGAAAAATTGTGTTGATCGCGTTTTTGTGGTCTGTTCATTCCTTGACATGCAAAATATTTTGAATTTGCTAGCATATTCAAAGGCTCAGAGAGGGGATGGTGGTCCTACACGTCCCGACTCTGAAATTCTTCTCCGTGGAGTAGGAAAATATAAATCACTGGGGGACGTTGTGAGGTGTGTAGCACACGGATTTGAGGATGTGTTCTAGGAGTAGACTTGAAGGTCACAGAGGGCACTAGAGGGTGTGTGTGTCATTACGTCCTGTGACTGGCCTTCCTTCCATGGGGTCTCATAATGATGGACACCTGAAGTCCTGTTTCTCCAGATCCCACTCTGCTGAGTCTTCCCATATGTCCTTGGGGATTAGTCCTGAATGTTCTTGTGAGTCAGCTTCACCATGCTGGATAGTTACAGGGATGGTATAACCAGGTCTCCTGTGGTCTCTTGCCAGGGACCATATTCCATTAGGCATCAACCATCTGTGTTCTCGAAGGCCTGACTTGTCACATTCAGGTTCCAGGTGCACACATTCTGATCGATCCCACATGTTGGCTCACATTGGCCATAGCTGTCTTCCTCGGGAACGTATGTACACACGTGTGTCTGTATTACGCGACTGTTGATATGAACACTTTCCCATATTATATATAAATGCATATGCACTTAGGTCACGAATCTGCAAATAATAGTTATAATTGTGTTCATCAGTTAATAGCTCCCATGTTGGACACAATTTTATGTTGTATATTCTGTTTCTAGAAACATGTCTGATGGATTATGTCCGCGACCTTTCGATGTACACATGATAATGAGTAGTAAATGAATTAATAAGTGAAATGTGCATGGTAATGAGGATTAAATCAATCTCTAGATTGATAAATGATAATGAGTATTAAAATACGCCATGTAGGGGGAGCCTGGGTGGCTCTGAGGGTAAGTGTCTGACTTGATTTGGGGTCAGCGCATGATCTCAGGGTCATGGGACTGAACCCCTGTGTTGGGCTCTGTAGTGAGCACAGTCTGCTTGGGATTCTCTCTCTCCCTCTGACCCTCCCCTGCCACGTTCTTGTACTCTGTCCCTAAAAATAAGCAAATAAATAGATATATAAAATATACCCTGTGATATAAATGTAATTTTATGGTATAAGCAATTATTTATAAATATTTAATTTACACAAAAATGGTAACGTGTACTTGTAAATATATTATTAATGTGTCTCCGGTTGTAAATCTGCTATCAATACTTAATAATGATGAGATATAAGCATACCTATATATACTTAATGCTTAACTAATTCTGCATAATTAGGAGTGGGAAACAATTAAATTCATTCAAATAAACAAATACAATGGTGAGGGTTTTTATACTTGGTGCAACTTTTAAATAAGTACTTAAATGTGTTTTCCATTGATGGATTACATAGCTGTATAGCTCAGAGATAGTTGTGGATTAATGTTATATGTGGAATACAGTTTAAGGCATATCCTAAATGTATCATGTCTGGTATTATGTGCAGAGTCTCCCGGTGTTTCCAGTGAGTTCCTAGGAGAGGACGGGAAGAGTACATTGCACTTGTCCCTTCGGGCAAGTTAATGAATGTGACAGAAAGTGTCTGAGCCCCAAGCACCAGGAGGAAGGCAGGACGTTTCCCAATACCGACAAAGCTTCCTATACGTAAAGCACGGAGCAGCCCAGTTCTGCACACCGGACATCTCAGGTGTCCCCCGGGATCCCACCAGGCAGCCTCACTATTGTCCCCGTTGTGCAAACAGTAACCGCGGTTAGGACAGCGTCCTGTTGACCTCTCTGCAAGGATATGTGGATAACATACTCTTTGCTGCCATAAATGCTTTATTCGTGGTGCTGGTCACCTCTTCTGTGCCATCTTTCTAGTTTCTGTCCTGCACAGACTATACATTCCTTAAGGTGAGGAATGAGGCTGTGCATTCTTTGCTTAGTGACGTTTTTCTCAACGAGACTGAATATTTCAAAGCATTTGATTTTTTATTTTTTGCAAGGAAAATAAGAACACTTGTAGTATTAATTGAACAGAACGGGATTTTCTTCTCCATTATTGTTGGTATTGCCTTGTGGATGGTCCGAAATGCCTGCTCTGAAAGCCCGTTAATCAGCCGGGGCCTATTGTCTGAATGTCATTCTGTGGGATGGTGTGGTCTTCATCAAATAGAAATCCCTCCTAACATTTTAAAATTCAGCATTGCACGACTTAATTAGTGTACGCCCCACATCCAATGCAAAGTACTTTTCCAAAAAAAAAAAAAAAAAAAAAAAAAAAATCCAGAATTTGATCCAGGCCTCTTTGTGCTATTTTATTCCCTGGATACCTCCTGCTGGCAAAGTCTACGGAAACGTGTGTTCCCCGCGGGGCTCCTATCTCTGAGGTCTTGGATAACGTCCGTGCACCTGTTGCATGAGATCAAGAGCATATAGATGGGACGCAGTAGGTCACAGGAGAGAACCTAATGGCAAACCATGAAGCAATGCTGATTTACTTGGCCATCGCCACACGAGCAGAGCCAGAACCCATGCGTTTTAATCACAAACCCTATTTCTTCAAGTCTGCGAGCTTGTCCCTGATTAAAATAGCAAGCGCTGTCGCTCATCGTGGGACAGATCCGTCCTGGCTGCCGTCCGCCTCCTTCCCGTCCCTTCCGAGCACATTAATCAACGCTCAGATAAACTGGATCCAGGTGCCCCGGAGACCTCTTCTCCAAAATTTGATAGATACACTGTCAACTCCAGGAAGGTCCCTGCACAGAGTTTCTCAAGATACAATGTTTCAAATGGTCCGGGAACCCTGAGGTGTTTAACCCTATGGTGTCCGAGGTGGTTGTGGTCGTTCCAACGGCAACCATATCCCTTAAAATCCTTAAAACCGTTGTAACTGGTTTGCGTCACTGGTAAAGTTATACCCATTCTGGGTCATCGTTCAAAACCAAGCGTAAGAACCTTGCTTTTCACTCAGGGAAAGGTAAATCCCCAGTGCAAACACTCAGAATCATGCTGTCTTGCACAAATCCTTTTTGGTTTTCTTTCTTGGGTCTGTTCATAATTCAGAGCCCCCCTATCCCCACCAAAAAAAAAAAAAAAAAATGTTTGTAAATCCTCCGTACCTTTTAATAGAATTAAAAATATTCTTCCACAGCTTAAATTCAATTTTCTGTTCCAAGGTTTTTGCGTAGTTATTGGTGTCCCTGATTCAAGTCTTTAACTCACACATACATTTTTTTTCAACTCCTAAATTAGGACAGTTGTCTGACAGTCCCTGTATGGATTCCTTTTTTCTTTCTTTCTTTCTTTTTTTTTTTATTTTGTTTTGTTTGTTAGTTTTTGTTGTTGTTGTTGTTATTGTTATGTAGGCTTTTTGCTTTTTTCTTATAAGTAAAAGCCCAGCTTGGGGCACCTGGATGGCTCAGTGGGGTAAAGACTCTGCTTTTGGCTCAGGTCATGATCCCAGGATCCTGGGATCGAGCCCCGCATCGGGCTCTCTGCTCAGCGGGGAACCTGCTTCCTCCTCTCTCTCTGTCTGCCTCTCTGCCTACTTGTGATCTCTGTCTGTCAAATAAATAAATAAAATCTTAAAAAAAAAAAAAAAAAAGCCCAGCTTTCTGGAGGTATAATTGAGGAGCCCAACAGTATGCATTGAAAGGGGTATGACCTGATGATTTGATAGACAATATATGGTAACATAACCCCCACGAACCAGGACAAATGATACATTCGCTGCTTCACAGTTACTTTGTATGTGTGTGATGAGAATGTGTAACATCTCCTCTTAGCCCATTTCAGCCGAACATGCAGTCCTATTAATTGTAGTTACCGCGTTCCTAAACGTGGAGAAGCTTCTTTGGGGAATGACAACCTAAAAAAAGTGGTTTTTGTTTTGTTGTTGTTTTAACATTTTATTTATTTATTTGGGAGAAAGAGACACAACAAGAGAGGGAACACAAGTAGGGGGAGTGGGAGAGGGAGAAGTCAGATTTTCTGCTGAGCAGAGAGCCCGATGCAGGGCTCGATCCCAGGACCCTGAGATCAGCTGAGCTGGAGGCAGATGCTTAAGGACTGAGCCAGCCAGGCACCCATTTAAAAAAATAATTTTATTATTTTTAAAAATTGAAGTCACGGTAAACTGTTTTTGAAGCTGAATGTTTGCATTTGTGGAAATTGTGGTGCGCTGCACATCCTAGGCAGTGACCCCACCATGCTTTCTTTGAACCTGCTGTGTTGCTCACACCGTGGGGAGCTCGGGGACGTGGCTGCCTCTGGAAAGCACACTCAGGGCAAGACGATTAGAGTCAACTCAGCAGTCTGACAATGACTCCCCGTGCTGTCTATGGGATTGGGACATGGCTCAGTCTTGGGGAAAAGGCTCTTTGTAAGAAGGTGACCTTGGATCTGGGTCTGAAACTGAGCAAAAACCATGTATTGGTGTTTCTGATTGCCCCTTGGAATAAAATCTGTAGGAACAGACATTCTTATAATTATCTATGAATGCGGGGCGCCTGAGTGGTTCAGTGGGTTAAGCTGCTGCCTTTGGCTCAGGTCATGATCTCAGAGTCCTGGGATCGAGCCCCACATTGGGCTCTCTGCTCGGCGGGAAGCCTGCTTCCCCCTCTCTCTCTCTCTGTCTGCCTCTCTGTCTACTAGGGATCTCTGTCTGTCAAATAAATAAAATCTTTTAAAAAAATTATCTAGAAATGTATCAGCGATTCTATTTTCACAAGCGTATGAACTGTCAGCAGTTCATGTTTTTGACACTAATTTGTCGAACGCCCTTCTTAGCATGTCTGGGGAAATTTATATTTTCTCCTTAAACATCAGATCTGAGTAAATATTTTCTGGTGTAAGGCTAACTGATCCATTCTGAGGTCAAGCTTCTGGAGGCATGAGCTCTCTATGCCAGCAAACCAAAGCCATCTAATTACAAAATACCCCATTTAGCCGTGTTCCAGTGTCTATTAGGAAACGTTTCCATTTACTTCCTATGTCTCTCCCCCAACCATTAACTGCTTGTCGGACTCAAGACTGAATTGGACCCTGTCAAAGTTCATTTGGCCGCCTACCACGGGTGAGCTCCCTCTGCTAAGTGTTTTCCAAGACGCTTGCAGGGCAATCAATTCGACAGTTAAATTAATAAGAAGCTCCCCAACTTTACAATTCTTTCAGCGGAGCACAGAATCAGCTCCCTGTCAACAGCCAGGGTCAAAGACACTGACGGGTTCTTTTTCCATTTTGGGGGTTTTGTTTGTTTGCTTGTTTGTTGTATAATTTAGTATCTGCAGGGCCAACAATGTCTTTCTGGGGTTCTAATAAGAGAAAGTCACTGAAGAACATATTTTAATTAAAATTTTGTATTAAAAAAATAACCCAAAAAACTAAAAAGACAATAGTAGGTGCCTGGTATTTCAAATGTTCATATCTTTGGGGATTCTTTTGTTGTTGTTGTTGTTGTTGTTTTTACCACCAGAGTCTAATTTTTAGTATCCTCCAGTATGGCAGTCATGGGAAGATATAATTATTTTTAAAGACTGGAAATAAAGAAGGGAACACATGTGTTGTAAAAAGTCCACCTTGAAACCCATAAAATTAGTTTTTCTAGGTTCTCTCTCTCATGCTCTTTGTACTAAAAAAAATGATCTTTCTCAATAACCTCAGCTTTCTGAAAAAAAATCAAAATCCCTTTAATTTCCTATCAAATATACTGTGTTTATTCTGGAATCAGTCTAGAAAAATAAAGTTTATAGAAACTCAGTCAACTGTTTCCCATAGGTACCTAATAGTATTAGGGGTCACTTTTCTTTCTTTCTTTTCTTTTTTTTTTTTTCTAATTTTGTTGATTTATTTGACAGAGAGAGAAATCGCAAGTAAGCAGAGAGGCAGGCAGAGAGAGAGGAAGAGAAGTAGTCTCCATGCTAAGCAGAGAGCCAGACGCGGGGCTCGATCCCAGGACCCTGAGATCATGACCTGAGCCGAAGGCAGAGGCTGAACCCACTGAGCCACCCAGGCACCCCTAGTGCTAACTTCTCAATTGAGTAATTTAAGTTAATTAGTGCTGATTTTCAATTGAGTAATACAGATTTGTGTGTGTACGACACTTTTCTTTCTTTCTCTTTATTAGTTTCAGAGGTCGCCTTTTACTGAGCTCATAAGGTCCTAATTCCCAGGAACACATCATGGTCTTAATAAACCCATCTTCCGCGAATGAAAGAGAATATGACCTAGGAAAGCCAGTGTCGGATGATGGAGACATTTCTGTCTATGGGATTGGGTGTAAACACTTCCACTTAAGCATTCCGCATTTTTCTATTTACGTAAAATAGCTTAAAATATTTAGGAGTTTCTGTACCATTCTTTAAATAGTGAATGCACTGAAAAGTTAAATGAAAAAAAGGATAAATGTCTGTGTGTCTAAATACATAAAAAACACAGTACATAGACATACATATGCATATATATATGAATAGATAAATGATATATGCACATAATACACAAGTACATAGAAGAATGTACATAATACATATTGTAATATAGGTATATATTTCTATCCCTATATATGTATATATTTATATTGATAAAAGTGGGTATTGATAGACACATATTTACATATTTACACAAAAATACTTATGCATGTATACATACTCCTGCCCGAAACTTTAGAATTACACCATACATTTAATTTTTCATTTTTTTATGGGCTTGTGAAAAGAAGATTTAATATTTAAGGTTTAACTTTTATCACCATTATTGAAACATTCCCCAAGGTCATCTTTATTTCTCCTCTACCGAGAAGTTCAAAACACACGAGTGCATCAGATACCGCACAAAAGTGAGCTATTTTCAAGGAAAAGACCATCTAGTCATTTCTAAGGAAAGGCGTGAGAGCCCCGGCACGCCTTCCTGTAATTTTAAATAACCTAAACTCTAGGAATCCGAGAGAAAGAAACACATTCAATATTGTTAGTCGTCTTAAAAACGATGTTGCAAGTTGGAATTTAGTAGAAATTACGAAATTCTGTTGATACAGAGAAATAACACGTCCTGCGTTAATGTGTAAATCAGGTTTCCTCAAGGGTGGAGATAGGAACACATATGGGGCTCGTGTTATTGGTGATGAGGCAAACGTGTTGGACGGGCTCCCGCATCCCGATGTGCTGGGGAGAAACACAGCAGAATATAGAAGAATCTGTTATACATGAGAAGGATCTGGTAACAGGGCTTAAAAGCCAGGACCGAAGTCACCCGGAAAACGTGCTCTCAAAGCCTATTTCCAAGTTTGCACCACACTGAAACCTCAGGGCAGACCAGCCAGAGTAAGATTTTTTTTTTTTTTTTGGTGAGTTAAGAGACATGTCCATTGATGGACTTTTGCCCAGAACCTGGGAGTTAGAGGTGGAGGAACTATTCGCAGGAGCCATGAGGAGACATGGTGAGGAGTTTATGCAGCAGAAGCCAGAAGTTCAGTTATTTGTGCGATTCTATTAACGGTCGGATCACAGGAGGACACAGCGGGCAGGGCAGGGGTGATGGTCCTGGAACCATGCGGAGGAACAGGGGAGGAGGGTCTGTTCCTAGAAGCAGGGACGCTGCAGTGACCAGGCAGAGAGAGAGGGGAGGAGGGTCTCATCCCTCAGATCAGGACAGAACAGGGGGTGATGGCTTATTTCCTTTTAATGTTCCTGAAGCCGTAGGACGACCATGGAGGCAGGAGACAGAGAAACCACCATACACATAGGCGTTATACATTTCGACAGCCAGGTTATGGGCAGGAGATGCCGTTTTTTACGTAAATGTTTCATTTTCGTACTTTTGTCAGTGCCCATTTTTATTATTTTTTTTTTGACTCACCTCTGTTGGAATATAACTGAATTAAAGTCAGCTTCAAGAGTTCCTGATGAGAGAGGAACAGAAAGAGAGAAACCCAGAGAAGGAGAATGTCCCAGGTCGCGTCCCGTGGCGTATTTTAGGTTCATCAACGGTACCAGAACGGTGTGCCAGGACATGGCTCTACAGGAAAACCTGGGAACACAAGAAACTGCACCCAAAGTCTGATGCAAAGACATACAATGGCCCCATGAAGCTACAACCCTACACATGACCCTTGGGCAGGCGTGAATAGTTCAATGACCCATCGATGATCCTAAAAATTATGTAAAATTCTGTAATAATTTTGAACACGATTCAGCCCTTTGCTGTAGTCATGAAAAAAAAAAAGTTTATATAGTCCCATACGGGTATACTTATACAGACTTTCAAGTTTTTAATTTCCTCACATATCCATGAATGTATTTTTTTTTAGATAAACCTTGTTTGTCATGTTACAAAAAAAAAAAAAAAAAAAAAAAAAAAAGCATGGTTTTGATTGCCAGCGTATCATTTTCTTATTTTCCGGAAATAAAACCACAATATTGTACCATAAGCTCCTACCAATATGACACAATCCCATGAAGTGTTTCTCCTTCTTCCGAATTCTTCACTAAACGTTAAGAGATGCCATTAAAAAAAATATCTATAAAGCATGCCTTAGTTCCAGACCATAGTAAGTTTTTATGAAAATATATTTTATGGATAATGGGCGCTGTTGCAGTTATATAACATTTCAGATGAACTTGTCCCTCTTCCTCTCTTATTTATTATACAATATTACAGGGGTGCCTGGGTGGCCGAGTCGCTTAAGTGTCCCGCTCTTGATTTTGGCTCACGTCAGGATTGCAGGGTCATCAGAGGGAGCCCTGGATAGAGCCACAGGTGCAACATGGAACCTGCTTGAGAGTCTGTCTCCCTCTGCCACTCCCCTTCCCCCTCACGCACAGGTTCTTTCTGTGTCTATAATCAATCAACCAATCAATAAATATTGATTACATTGTTAAAAATAAAATAATATATACCTTCTTTGCATAAACATAAAAGTAAGGCAACTATAAAGAAAAAAACAAAAAACAAAAAACAAGAGTCTTCCCAGCTCTAACCTTCTCAACTCCCTGTACATGGTGTGGCTGATGGTTGTCCTATGGATTGGGTAGTCAGGGATCGAGACACGGATGGTAACAGGTGTTTCAACGAAGATTTCTATGGAAAATAGAAATCGGTATTTCTATTTTGATGACTATCTCGATTTCGATTACGATTTTGATGACTCGACAGAGTAATCATCGTGTAATCATCGATGACATGTACTAGGGAGACACACACAAAGATAGGGTATGGTATGACATGGATCATACGGAGATTTTAAATCAGAAACCCGTGAGGGTACGGTCCCATTTAAGAAGCGTTAGGAAGGATGCCATAACGCTGAGCACTGGGATCGAGTTGAAAGCCGGCCAAAGGACGTGTGAGAGTCTATCAGGGCCACCGAAGAAGGAGAGAGGATGTGTCAAGCAATTTAGGTCTCCAGAACCGTCCTGGCAAAGTTACGAAGCGATATTTTTCAACCGTCTTCACAGAAATAGTTCAGTTCCCTATTAGAATACAAAACCCTAGTAGTTTCATATGGCCCGAAATTCCTCTGGAGCAAACCCTGGCTGTCTTGGACAGTGGCGTGTGCATCTGCAAAGTCCCACATCCCCACTAATGCATTAACGCCCATAGTTAATACGGCTTGGGGGGGTTGGGAATTGGAAAATAAGGTCATGCCCTTTAGGAATCTTGCGAGGTAGTGTCTATTTATTTTTAATTTTAATGTGTTTGATATAATATCGTGTGCTCTTCACACAAGGTCCTGTCTTGGAATGTCACAATGGTCCATCTGAGGAAAGCAAATATTGACTCGAGATGCTATGCCCATTGCACAGTATTCTTTAAACAACACTGAAAAAGTGTACACGTTTCATTCACTGGACGATTTTTATGACAGCTTTTCGAGACGCAAAGTGACACATTTTCTTTAGTCCAAGCACTTTAAATCTTGAGCCCACGGGACACGGAAGACAAGGGACAGAATTATAGACTGGTTTTCTGATCTCGGTATGACACGAGGCTTATCCATTTCAGACTAAAGTGCATTTAGAAAAGCGGTTACAGGGCTGCCTGGGTGGATCAGTGGGTTCAGCCTCTGCCTTCGGCTATGGTCATGATCTCAGGGTCCTGGGATCGAGCCCCACATCGGGCTCTCTGCTAGGCAGGGAGCCTGCTTCCTCCTCTCTCTCTCTCTCTCTACTTCTGATCTCTCTCTGTTAAATAAATAAAATCTTTAAAAAAAGAAAAGAAATGTGGTTACATCTCTGTCCAATAAATAATAATAATAAATATCCAAATAAAATCCAAATAAATAATAATAAATATAATAAATAAGGTTTTAAAAAATTTTAAAAAAGCAGTTACATCTCTCTGTCTCAAATAAATATTTTTTTTTTTAAAAAAGAAGAGAAAAGTGGTTATGTGTTACATTTATGTTATATTGTTTTTAGTCCTCTGTAATATCGTAACTCCTTCGTCTTTGTCAATAATTATCTTTCTGCTGGCTGGACAAAATGGGTCAAATGCGGAAGATATCAAATGGAAGAGATTCTTAATGAAAGGGAAAGAAACGCCCACAGGCCGATCGATACCACAATGCAGGTTGTTGCAAAATGTATTTCTCAAAGGAAAAGCCCCAAGTATACATTGTTACTATTTATAGAGACATAAACTCTTACCGATGTGTCAGTTTGATTAACGTCTTACCGGCATGCAAGCAGGGAAAGGATTATGTCTGAAATTAGAACGTAAGGCATTTATATTTGTTATACCGAGACGATTTTTTTTTCTTTGATTAGGTAATTTCAGGTGTAGACGTTTGCATTCATCAAAGGAAATATGCATGTTTAGGAATTCCCAATAAAAAATCCAAATTTACGCTGACAAAGCAAGAAATAACACCTGTGGTTTCCGTACGTCCATGAGGTCCACGTATACCAATTCTGGGCTTGATGGGTACAAATGAGGTAAATTACACTGCACTTTTTTTTTTTTTTTTTTTTTGGTCATTTTTTTCATTTTGCATTTTTTTAGTCATTTTTTTCTTTTTCTTTTTCTTTTTCCCTCTTCGTGTCTCACTGCAAAACTGTATGTGTTACTCGTTCCCTGCTTAGGTAGTTACGGCAAGTCCCGCATAAATTGGTAATGACCAGGGGTGAGATGCCGGGCATTTTCCTCCGATGCCCTGTGTCTCGGGGAGCCGTGGGAAATCGTCACGATCCAGTGCACAAGAATTTCCAAAATGGGCCGCACCAACCTTAGCTTCAGCCGGTGTTTCATGGGGAGGAGAAAGGGTGTCGTGCCCACATAACGTTGGGGAAACACCACACCCCAAATTCCATCCTTGAAGGGCCCTGGCATGTATGAGACAATAAATCCCAAAGCTCCAGAGAAGTTAAACGTGTCTGATGGGCAGAGCTGGAACCGGTGCTTCCCAAATCCATTTCATTACAAATTATTGACTTTTCTCCCCTCTAGTAATAGCTACTAACATCTAGGTACATTTTAAGAAACATTGCTTATATATATATATATATATATATATATATTTTTTTTTTTTTTTTTTTTTTTTTTTTTTTAACTTAGGAGTTTAAGTCCACGACATTCCAATGAGATTAAGTCTGGTGGTGTTTTTTTGTTGTTGTCTGTTTGTTTGTTTTTGTTTTTGTTTTGTTTTTCCTTCTTCTCAATGCAATTGAAACAACATGTTTGGGGTCTTCCCAGCAAACGTCATTAAACTTGAGATCATTTTACAACTTCCCGGCAGGGAGTAAGTGATAAATGGGAACCCTGAACATGGTAGAATGTTTACATGTAGCACTTAAAAAAACAAAAAAAAACCAAAAAACATAGTTATGTCGCTGACATGATAAAAAGGCGTATCTTGTTTCATTTACGATCTACACGGATGCTGTGGTATATGTGAAAATATATACACACACATATGCGTATGTAGACACTTACAGGAAATAATTGTCAGCCAAGTCCTAAGTTATATTTACTCTTACAGACCTGATTTACAAATTATCACCTTAATTCCCTTTCCACGTCTTCTGCTTTCAGGACAAGGGACAAGGCATTCAAACAGTAACTGAAGTCCTTTCTCTGCCGCAAGAGAAAAGCGGGGCATTCGGTAAGACTTTTCCATCGTTGGTGGAGAGCGTGGGCCGAACCACGTCCCCCAACTCTCCCCCCACAGAATCTGTATGTTGGTGCCCTCCCCCACAGGACCTCAGAATGGGACTCTATTTGGGAAAGGGGTCTTCAAAGAGCGGATTAAGGTGAACTGAGGTCATGTGGTGGGTGTTAATCCCATCTTGACGGTGTCCTGGTATGAAGGACACAGAGACCCCCAGAGGGATGACCTGGTGAGGACATGGGGAGAAGGTGGCGTCCACAGCCCAAGGAGACAGGACTTGCCCACCCGGATCTCAGTGTGCAGGACTGGGAGGAATCGGTGTCTATACTGGTTGTTACCACGGCCCTGGCAAGTTCACCCAGTTGGGAGAAAGAACCATTAAGGAACGAGACAACGTTTTAGACCAAGACGTGGTTAAAGTAGGGTTGCGTTGGGGTCCCCTGAGAAGGTCTGTGATCTTCTGGGCACTCTGGGATGCACAGAATCGGAAGGGCAGAGGACACAGAAGCCAGGGCAGGGTCACGAGACAGCCCGTCTCATGTTCCTCACTGTCCACATGGGTGTAGATTCCCTCCAGCAACCCCAGCCGGTAGACCCAGTGTCTGTCTTCTCCTTGGACCCATTCCTCGGAGAAAAGCTCTGTCCTGTCTTGCATGCAGGAGAGCACACGACCGCCTGACAGAGTTTCTGAGCAGAAGCGGGCAGCAGTCCTGAGATCAGGTCACTGCACCGTCAACGGGAAAACACACAAGATAGGATTCCCCACGCCGGAGGGAGTAGGTTGCCGTCTTAATGCCGGTGGTTTTGATTCCCACCAAGCGTCCGTCTGGGTCCCCTCCTGTTCTGCAACACGGCTGCTCGAATCCCGAAATGCCCCAATATAGGAGCCTGGTCACCACTGCCATACGAGCACAGACGCTGCTGTGACATGAACCATCTCATGGCTAAACCCTTTTGGGTACCAGAGCCACTCGGCCTTTCCAAATGATGACAAATTACCCCGAACACACGAACCACCAATTTTCTATCCAGCCATGAACCTCTCCGTGTTCATCCAGTGTCTGAAATAATTTTTACGAGCCAGCTAAGCGGTTCTCCGTGTTGGCTCCTTGTGGGTCATGGACTCTTTTTGGAGACCTTGACGCTGGGTAGACAGTGAACCTACCAGAAGTTTCTGCCCACGGCAGGGAGAACCAGTATTAATTATCCTTTCTTAGGATCCACGGTTTTTAGTTTATTAAGAAATGTCATCCGACGACGGGGACCGCCGGCAAGCAATGAGTTCCAAACACTGCGTTTGCAGCACGTGGGGTGAGCCGAGGCCGGAGATATTTTTAGAACCTAAGGGAGCGTGTTTTCATGGTTCTTGAGTTGGTGAGGTTCACGCAGATGTCAGCACTTATCAAAGGAGCACTTGGAGGGCGTCGACCAGTACGTCCGTGCGTTAGTGAGCTCCAGTGACTTGTTTGCAAGCGTCCTCTCCTGTGGCTGTTTCAATCATGCCTGGAATTGGTGAATTTCCCTAATTCATGTAATTTGTTGAGTGTCTACCTTACGCCGCACATTGAATGAACATAACCAAGTTATGATCATCTGAGCAAAGACACAAAAATATCACATTTTTTGGTGATATTTGGGGCACTGGATCGTTGGAGACTTGCCAATGTCACCGTAGGAATTTTGATTCCTGAACTAGCAGCTCCCCAAGTGGCGAATCCCAGTGGCCAAGCCAAAAATCTTCATCCTTGTAAGCACGTCTTCTTTAATGGGTTTGTAGCAAGGCCGTTATGCGAAAGGACAGAGGCTTTCCGGTTTATTTAACAGAAGGGACAGTTTCTCCAGTCCTGGCATGAAAAAAGCCAAGCATCCATTCTTTTCCTGAAGCTCTTACTTTTGCTACAAGATGGTCATACTCCTCTGAGCATTCAACGTGATTTTGTGCCCCAAATGAAGAGGATTTGTGCCATAAAATCATGTGAACCTGTTATTCTGTATTTATGATATTGCAAATGAGGCCAAACAGAATTGGAACCACTACCCCCACCCCAATTGCGTTGGCTCTAGCACAACGGATGGGAATCTGTTCTCAAAAAGGTGGGTCCTTACACGTTTTACCAAGTTTCTGAGGTCCTGTGCTCCATCGTGGGCTGCAGTTTGGACCACACAGGGCCGTGCACGTTGCTGCTACTTTCCTGGGGAAGAGAGACTCCCTGTGCACAATGACGGGATGTCCCATCGCGTCTCCTGAGATTAATGCATTTAAGTATTGCAAACTTTTTTCTGGTCATCTCTGATAAGGGTAAAAGACGAGGAAACACATTTCCCCTTCCTTTCCGGGGGAACGGAGAGGAGGGTCCTTTATTAGCTGTGACTCCCAGTGTCTACGCCAACCATGTCCAACCCACTATCCTGCGGGACCGTAATTCTGCTCTTACTTTCTGGGGAGCAGAAGGATCGACGCACAATGTCCAAGTCTCTCTCTCTCTTTTCTGTCCATCTCTCCCTCCCCATGTTTCTCTCTCCGTCTGCTCATCTAATCTCTGTTCCTTTAATCTACACGGTTTCATTTCCAAATAATATGGAAGTGAGTTATTTGCTTTTATCTCACCTGGAGCACGGAGGTCGACGGAATCGTATCTCAGATTCTGAAAGATTGAACAAGGGGTCTTCGAAGTCTCCTGCTCCAAACCCACCTCCACTCATCCACGGCCAACGTCATGGTTCCCTTGTCATGTCGCCAAGGAAGCGGCCCAGGTCTAGAACCAACCGTTCCAGGCAAAACACAGAGTTCCTACAAGAAAGTTCTCTCAGTCATGGAAGAACATCTTCTCTCTGAGCCTCCTTATTAATGAACCAACCCCCGCTCTCACACCCAGCCCCGAAAGACAATACCAAGCAATACGGAGTTTCCAGATAAGAAGATGTCCCGTTTGGAAACCTATCAGGCCAAGCCCTTTTATCGTAATTAATTTTAAATGAGACAAGCACATCCGTTTTTAAACCTTAGCTCATTTGCATGCAGATTGCATGTATATATATGCAGAATATGTATTATTTCTTTCCATTGCAAATTCTGTTCATTTATAGCTGCATATTTCAGGAAGCTAGACTTTTTTTTTTTAATTTTTTTTTCATCAAAAAAAGCATGATTCAATTAAAACTCTGCTCTACTCCTCACCAGAATAAGCTTTTGGAAAGCATCCTGAAATCGTTCCTACTTCCACTAGGAAGCTAATAAAATACGGATCCAAAACACACACACTCACACACAAATCTAACAAGAAAGATGCTTTAGGAGGAAAAAATATATATATTTTTATTACTTTTTGATTCGATATAATTTCTGCCCTTAGAAGTAATAAAGATGATTCTTTTTATTCGTTTTGAAATTTATGTTGCTTTAGAAAAGCGCAGACTCCTGTATTTTCATGCCAAGAGGAGATCTTGGTCAGTTCAACGCGGCTCGCTCTGCAAAGTAATTATACTGCATTTGGAGAAGAAATGATATTTATTTGATAATCTCCTACCCTGTCAATTCAGCACAAGGAGGATTTCATCCTAGAGGCAGGCATTCCATTTTGGTTTGGGGGAATACACTGTTATTATGGATATCGTCACTTATTCCATCAGAAATATTTTACAATCTTATTATTTTAATTTTTTTTTCTCACTTCTCTGTGTTTGAGCTTTCAACTTAAGCTTTATTCTTGTATGCTTGAGGACAGTCATAATTGAACAGTACATTGTTTTTTTCCTGAAAATCCAGTTGCTCTGAGCAGAACGTCGAGTCTCTGTAAGTGAGTAGAACCACGATATAGAAGAAAACCCACCGTACTGGGATCTTAGTTCTGTCCATTCAGTACGAAGGATTATCATCTTCTGGAAACCACTAAATGGAGTTCATGCTGCAATGGGGTTTATCTTCAAAACTGTGCATAGTGCATTAATATGTCCCAGGAGCACTTGACCACTCAGTATTTCATTTATAACTTGCTGTGTAAGAACAATATGCTTACGGGTGCCTGGGGGGCTCAGTGGGTTAAGCCTCTGCCTTCGACTCAGGTCATGATCTCAGGGTCCTGGGATCGAGCCTCGCCTCAGGCTCTCTGCTCCGCGGGGAGCCTGCTTTCCCCTCTTTCTCTGCCTGCCTTTCTGCCTACTTGTGATCCCTCCCTGTGTGTCAAATAAATAAAATTTAAAAAAAAAAATAAGATAAAAACAATAAGCGTGGTAAGAACATCACGGCTGAAGGAATGTATTCCGTAGCTCTCGTTCTTGAAATCCGGGGACAGTTACAAGCAGCCTGGTTTCTTCTCCAAGCTGAAAATGACCTCCTTCGATTCCACGTGAGAATCAGAGTCTGACCCGTCGTTTCAGGATTGGTGGACGTAGCTCAGATCCGATGCCGATTCTCAAATACGAACACGGGGCCGTCAATGTCTCCTGCCCCAAACCACAGACAACTGCTTTGTTCCCTCGTTGTGTCTCGGCAAACAGGAAGTGGCCCAGTTCTAGAACCAAGATTTCAGACAAAACACAGACCTCTAGGTTTAGCAGAGATGCTGCACTTGCAGAAGTTGATGAAAAATATATATATATATATACGTTTCTGGCCCACACTGTAAGAACTACTTGGTTGTGGGAGGGGTAAGAGATCTGGACGGATTGTGTTGTCTGTTTGATGACAACAGCAACAAAAAGAGGTTCATACAAGTGACCACAAATGAACAAGGATTACCAGTTTTTACTTCAAGGAATTATTACATCGTAAAGGAACAGACAAGAGGAAATTAAGATTTAAGGATCTCCACAGATGGATTATATGATGCACAATACATTAAATTTATTTTATTGATAAGCTACAAATATTTATGATTTATATTTATACGTTTTACCATCTATGTATTATGGATTACATGTACAATCTGATACAAGACAAATCACTAAAAGGAGCTCATGCTGCAATGGGGTTTATCTTCAAAACTGTGCATAGCGCATTAATATGTCCCCATACAATGTAATGTATTACACATTGTAATTTAGTATATATGTTACATATAGTACATGTTGTTTGGTATATATTATACATATTAAAAATAATGCATACTATAAATAATGCATATTATAAATAATGCACATTATAAATAATGCATATTATAAATAATAATAATGCATTATACATATTATCAATAAAAATTATGATAGATTCATAACAACATGTATATGTAACAGTACACGTTGCAGATTATGGTACATGCTACATATTACATATGTTCCATATTCTGTATTATGCAATAATACACTATATTGTATATTATGTTTTTTGATATATATGTATACATAATTTTGTAATTTGTGGATGAATATGCCATTTTGATATATAATTACATATTCTATATTATATAGCAACATTCTATATGTTACATATTCTGTATTATGCATGTTATACAATAATATTCCATATTCTATATTATGTAATGATATTCTACATTATTGTTATGTTATATGATATATAACTAATTAAAATATATAATTATAAGTTATAACCACAAGCACATTATAAATATATAATTATATATAATATCTATTATGCATATAATATGTATATATTATATGTATAATATGTATATATATTATGTATATATTATGTATAATTATATATAATATCTATTATGCAATAGATATTATATATAATTTTATCTATATTAAATGTATATAACATTTAAGAATGAAATATTTTCTGCCTAGGCTTGCTGTGTAACCTTTTTATACAAAAAAGGATAACTAATAACTGACTGATAACTAATAAAATAAGAAAGTTGGAGTCAAAGCGTTTGGAGTCAAAGCGTAATTATGCAGTCGAGTTCAGGGACTTTACAGGACCGTGATTATGCGACAGAGCAAGGAACCGTTTCTTTGGTCTTCACTTATGACTAACATCATGGGGTATTAACACTCTGCATTGACAGCTTGCTCACACAGTGTGCCTGAAACCCCTGTCCTCTGGCTGTCTGCTGGGCCAGCTTCTCTGTTTCCTCGGGATCTGCCGCAATCCCACCACGCCAACATCTCCCCTCGAGGACTCACCAGACTGTACCAAACTGCTGTGATGGCCCCTTTCCTTAGCATGTGTGTTGTTCACACACATGGTTATTGATTCCTTACACTTACTGGAGTTTATGAGCTATTCTGATTTTATTTATTTATTTATTCAGATTTTTTATTTATTTTTCTAACAGACAGAGATCACAAGTAGGCAGAGAGGCAGGCAGAGAGAGAGGGGGAAGCAGGCTCCCTGCTGAACAGAGAAACCGATGTGGGGCTTAATCCCAGGACCCTGGGATCATAACCTGAGCCAAAGGCAGAGGCTTAACCTCCCCCAAACCATCTGCTTTCTCACTCTCTCCAATAAACAAGCTGATTAATTCTTTAAAAAATAAATAAATAAACATAAAGTCACTCTTTGTGATTCTTCTTCTGGACCCACCACACATACTATGCAACGTGACAGCATGATAATGTGTCATTTTTCCCTAAGTTATACAGCAATGACGCACACACACACAAAAGGCCAATTTTCCAGGTCATCTTTAAAATAGTAAAAATTAAGCTGCCACATTCTAAGTAAGGCAGCTCCATGCATCCCCGATGAACAGCATAGAGGCTTACTTCCCGTGCTTTCCGCGACGTGACTGGGATCTTGCTCTCAGGGTGTGACGTGCCGGTGTTCAGTTTTAGGAACACAATCCTTCCCGATAGCTACAGTCAGACACGTTGTTTGCTTTTGTAGCTGAAAACCGCTCCTGTGTGTTTACTGTTACCTCACGTTCTAAGTCCCAGTGTGATGGATTTCCATGGGGTTTTTTTCTATCTAGTGCTCCAGGACTTCTGTTCTACTAATCTGCCTGATGATTTTCCAATATAGAACCGCACACACCCACTATGCAAACACACACACACACACACACTCGCACGCACCTGCCAATTACAGAACAGTACAGACACTGAAGTAAGACACCTGGGGTTCTGATCACGTCGTGGCAGAGACGATGCTCGGTGCTTCTAGGGGAACTTGGTCTACCACGTTCTTCATCACTTTAATGGGAATAAATTGAGTGACTGGTTCACAAGGTGGTCGAAAAAAGTGAAAGTATCTTTGTAAGCACCGAGTGCCTTTCATAGCTCCGAATCACACCTCCAAAAGGTTAACTAATGTAATGGTGACGAGGACGCTGATCTTTAAATCATATATTCACGCCTCTACGTCTTGACGCATTCATCCGTTCTTGTAAATTTTTTTTTTTTTGCTCTAAAGATGTGGCTTTACAACATTATTTCCCCACCTCTCAGTAATCTCCTTATTTTAGTAATCTCAGTAATCTCCTCTCGCCATGGGTATGTTGACATTGTGCGAGAGGTACCGTTTACAGGTAAGGCCTAGCTATAATTTCTTAATCATTTTCCTAATTGGGTGACAATCTCTTGACTCTCCCACACCACCGCTCCCTCATTAGTGAAACTCTGTCTGTGTGTCTGTCTCTCTGAGGCATTCAAAGTAGCTGGCGCGGTTTATTTTATGGGGAAAGCAACATACTTTGGAACTCAGCATTGTCTTGACGGTGTACGCTGTCGGTCGATATCGTTTTAGAAGCTGCTGTCAGGTGAACACCCATGCCCAAGAGTCCTTCCCCTGGCTGTAGATACTAAGCGCACAAATAGAACATTGACGTGAAAATCTAGAAAAGACTAAAAAGGAAAAACAGTTCTGTGGATTTTTCGAGTCATTATCTCGGCCAAAGCGCCATGTCTTAATTTGTGCAGGACGTGGGAACGTGACCCAAATGAATCCCGCCCCCCCACCCCCCGTTCAGGGTGGGTGTCCCTCCAGGTCTGTGATGTTCATGCAGGTGCATACTTGGTGCTAGATGAAGACACTTGGGTTAGTGTCTGCATAGAGACGGCTGAGCTGAGCAAATACGGACATTCTCGACCTGTGGGTTTCTTATTTGGTTGCAGCTGAACAGGGAGCAACTCACACACATCTGTTTCTCCCCTCCGCCCCCCCATAGGGCGCTACCTTCTTTATGGAATGATGACTCAACCAAGCACGTCTATGTCAGCACTTCTTCCTCAAAACACCTCATCCTATCGACCTGTTTTGTTGTCGCCACCATCTCTTTCCTCCTAGGTAGCTCTGCTTCTTCTACAGGACATGAACTTCTACTCCTCCTCTTCCTAGGGAGCAAGTCTTCATGATGAGATATGGTTCCTTCTACTTTGGGGTACTGCCTCGTTGTACGAAAGAGACGCTTGTTGGAACAGAGCTAGGGCCATGGGGTAATTCACATTCATAATCATCTCTACTTGCTGAATGTCCAAGCACATGCAATTGTCCTATAAATGCGGGATGTCTCTATGTGCCTTGGAGGTCCTACAGAGCAATGCAGGAGACATTTTCACACATTGTGTCGCTCATGAGTAGAAGAAGTGGCTGCGTGTGGTTGCTGCCCACTTGCCATGCTCCTACCCATGGATCTACAACAGGACTCAATGACTTGAGTTGGCATCAGCCCTGAACCAATTTCTGTAATATTCCGTCTAATATCCTAACTAATATCCTAGCTAGCATAATAAGCACGGTATCCATCCAGACCCATACGGTTGTGTGTCTCACGCCAACCTGGTCAAGGTCCTTGACTCAAGCAGTTTCAGAGGGAACCAAGGTTTTGGGTAGGGGGAAAGCCAAGCTGAACCACTGTCTAGAAACCCTAGACAGTGTCTAGAAACCCTGTCTAGAAACCTTTTCAGCAGGGCAGAAACCTAGCTTTTGGTCCCCATTTCTGAATGTGGTGATGTTTCCACAACCCACCATTGCTGTTGAGTCTGTTTTCCTCATCGCTTTTTTACTTCTTGGTTTCTTGGGAGCAGAAAGGTGGCCATGATTTTGGGGGTGTGTCC
Source organism: Mustela nigripes (assembly GCF_022355385.1). Lineage (NCBI taxonomy): Eukaryota > Metazoa > Chordata > Mammalia > Carnivora > Mustelidae > Mustela > Mustela nigripes. Next base: position 121,313,895 of record NC_081575.1, on the reverse strand, counting down.
TGTGAGGATAGATTACACCTTTATGCCTGTCAGTGTGGACACGCTGAATTGTTTTCTAATTTGCACACTCAACTCTTCTTCCAAGAGAGCGAGTCTAGAGTCTGTGTAGTGTCCCGCAGTGAGGATTGTGCAGGGCAGAGTGGACCAGATTCACCCCAGGAGCCTGCTCTGTGCATCACTCAGGCTCTGTTTCAAAGGTGGCTCCCAGGGGCTACATGGGGAGGGAGACAGGTGTTTGCAAACATCTCACCACCCCGCCCAGGGCTGCTGCAGGAATGGCTTCATTTCCCACAACACGGCCCGAGTACTTGTCAGTCACAGGCTTCCTTGAGCTCTGGCTTCAACTCCGCTGTCTGCACAACCCCGTGAGCATTGGAATCTGCGATACATCAACTCAATTCTGGTTCAGGAGTTCACCCGTGAGTCATGGTGGTCATTCACCATTGCCAAAAAAACATTCCATACAGAGGTTCTGCGGCACGATGCCCTACCAGGAAAAAACGCCCCAAACGAGACACTTTTATGTGTTTCCTTGTCAAATACATCTTTGTCTTCATTTAAAAATATATATATATACATATATAGATCTTTCTCTGCCTACCTATTTGCTCACAGTTTATTTTCGCCATGACAACCCATTAGAGCGCCAGTTCAAGCTATGAAAATATATCCACAAGTGTCTTCTCAAATGACGACTGAACGTCTTTGTTTTTGGTTCATGTTTGTGAGTGTGACTGAGTACATGACAACACTTGGGCACACGTCTTCCATGATCTGGGTAAACGTCCTTCCAGCTCAAATGCAAACTCACCAAAGTATTTTGCAACCTTCATGGGAATGTTCCCCGCAAAGCATTCTTTTTACTTTCTTTCTTTCTTTTTTTTTTTTTTAATTTTAAAGATGTTATTTATTTATTTGAGGGAGAGCAGAAGCAGGGGAACGGCAGAGGGAGAGGGAGAAGCAGGCTCCTCACTAAGCAGGGAGCGCGATGTGGGGCTTGATCAGAGGACCCTGGGATCATGACCTGAGCTGAAGGCAGACACTTCGCCGACAGGGCCCCCCAGCGGTTGGCCCCCCACCAACAAACACTTCTTACGTAAATCATTCAAAAGGAGTTCACGTCCTCCAACATACCTTCTAAACAAGCAGGTTGTTCATGGTTGCCACAGTCCTAATTTAGGTCATGGTTCATGCACACATTGAGTGTAGTTGGCACCTTCCCCTGCTGTCCGTTACCTACGGGCGAAATTTTCCCGGAGACGACCACTCGTGGCTTTACAGTTACCGTCATCGGGACACCTTCCCTGGACATCAGAAGCATTGTCAGCGATCTTGCCATAGCCAAGCTTTGCCAGCAGATGGGGTTTCATTACCCAGTGGTCTGGCACCTGAAAGGAATGATGTGAAGGATGCTTGGGGAAGTGTGCAGATTCTTGCTAACTCGGTCCAGAGGATGACAGTGTGTGTGCCCCAGGGGAAAGTTCTCAAAAGCCAAGAGTGTGGGAGGCTCGTCAAGTCAGAGGACTTGTCCAACCAGTATCTCCATGGGTGTCTCTGTTGTCTTTCAGCAGCCACCCAATGCTTGCTCGATGGACTTGGGAAAAATGAAGACCAGGGTTTCAGGGGTTCTCCTCTGGGTAAGTCATATGGACTTTCTCTCAGTGGACTGGACATGGCATCTTCTAATGTCCCTGTTATCATGGCCCATCTTGAGCCTCTCCATCTGGATTGGACATAAGGTGGAAACCATAGGTCATTGAACCTGTTCCTTTGGGGAAAAAAAGGGGGTTTTCTGGTTCTGGTTCCTCCCATCATTCTTATGATCGCGATCTGCTGGTGCTTCTTCTCCATCTTGTTGTCCTGTACAAAATAGTACAGATGAAAGAAAGTGTTCTCCGGTGACATAAGACAGCATCTTGATGTCATGATGAGATTCCCAGGTCTTACCATGAGCATATCACCCAACAAGAGCTGGGCTCATGGACCGTGGAACGGTGTCTTCAGGATGGCAAGATGTAGCCATGGGGCAAAGAGCATCTTTGTAGGCTATGCTGCTCTTCAAGGAATTCTACGTAAGTTCTGGATGTGATTGTCCCCATGCAGAGCACAGAGGCATATAAAGATAGAGCAAATGGGAGGCCCTGTCCACCACCGACATCTTCCAAACCCGATGCAGACTTTCCCTCTCCTGGGTTCTGCATGAGAGACTGGAGATGCCTGACCACCAAGGCTGAAGAGCTGTAAAGGGGTCCACGCTTATGAAGTGCAAAAATGAAACCAATGACACAAGGAGTAGCACAAGAAATATCTGACTGGGATGGACATACCTGAAATCCCTCTACACTTCCTTGACAAAACCCACGATAGATGCAACACTTCCTCTCAACTCTACCAATGAACGTTTGTTTTGCAATTTTCTTTCCGGTTCATGTTCTTTCTAACAGGTGTGCTTAGTCCCTAACTATCAGTTTTCAGTCGACCTTTTGAAATTGCAAATAAATACGACCTTTGGGATGAGACGCTTTAAATCTAACAGACCATAAGACGATGAATTATGAGGATGGGGCATCTGGGTGGCTCAGTCCATGATGTGTCAGACCCTTGATTTCAGCTCAGGTCATGACCTCAGAGTCATGAGATTGAGCCCCGTGTCTGGCTCTGTGCTCAGTGGGGAGACTGTTTCTCTGTTCCATGTCCTGCTGTCTCTTCTTCTCAGTACATACATAAAATCTTTAAAAAAAAAACAAAAACCATAAAAGGATGAATCATGATGAATTTAATCCACATAAACGGTCATAGAAGCAATATTCATAATTAACTCCAAGCCTGGAGAACCAAAAAAAAATGACCATCTACTAGAAAAGACAAATAAATGTTTGATGTATTCACACAACTGGACCAAAACATGAGAATGAATGATAATTAGAATGCTCTAAATACACACACACACACATATATGTGTGTGTATATATATATATATATATATATATATATATATATACACATTATATATATATAGACACAGATTTTCTCCAAACAATGAAAATGCCGCTGTGGAGGTCAAGACAGAAAGTAAGCTTACTAATGGGTAGTTACTGAAGTGAGGGAAAGGGGGTTTCTCAGAGGGTGCGAATGTCCTGTTTCCTGTCTTGGGATGATTTTGGTTCATGGTTTGGGTGCCTTTTTGCTTTGTGAAAATTGCATTCTCTGATGCGCTGAGGGTTGGGAATCTCATCTGTCCCAGGGCAAGACCTCCCTTAGACAGTTAGCAATAGCATTGGACAAGGACATGGATGGAGATAAGAGCTTGGAAGCTTTGCAAGAGTCATGGTCACACACAGGTGTTTGCTGCAAGGTATGGAGTGTTCTCTGTGAAAGCCAGGTGGCATTTCCATAGTCTTTCCATAGCCTGTAGATGCTCAGGGTGCAGCCCGACAGGAGGAGTGGGGTTCCTGTCCAGGGGGTTTGTCTCGGGCCGGGAGCATCCCACCTAAGTTTTGTTCGAGTTTTGTTCTCGAACACATTTTGCTCCTCTCCGCCTTGGCTGCCATCATGGGCAACGGACCTGCTCATCTCCTAAGGGCCACTGGGTCTGATTTATTTCTTTCTTTTGGAAACAAGCGGTGCTGTGTCAAATCGTGGCCAAGAAGGTAGGTTCTTGTGGGGCAGGTAGAATGATTCATAATGAAATGTTAAAAATAGAAACTCAAATCGGCCCATTATACATAGGGGAAAAAAGGGGAGTAAATCAATAAAAATCTTTCACGTATGTATTCAGAACACTATGCTCTCCATTCAAATATTTTATGATGTCTATATTCCTTTTTTTTAAAATAACGACTTTTTATTGAATTCAACAATGAATGATTAAGGTTTATGAATTTGGGCAATTACGTCATTTCTTATTAACGGATTGCTTCATTGGAACTCCTTTTATCTAATATTTTATAAAGTCACTGCTTTTCTTGACAAACTTGATCCTAAGAGATCTGGGGACCAGGACAAAAAGGATGTTGGTATAAAGGACCTCCTCATCTGGGCCTAGACGGAAACACCACCACCTTCTGCAAGAGGAAGAAAAGGCAGGTCCTCAACTAATGAATGGAAATTTGTGTAGGAAGTGTTCTTCTGGCTCCAACATCATTATTATTGTTTCTTTTTTTTTTTTTTTTCAATCATGGGTACATTAGAGCCACAGCATAAGTTAACCGCCACCAAGTATCAGTATCCTGTCATTAAGGAAGGCTTTTCTTTCTTTTCTTTAGTGTCTTGCAAGAAAAAACAAAACAAAACAAACAAACAAAAAACAAACAAAACAAAAACAAAAACAAAACAAAACAAAAAACACCAAACAGTTACATTTTGAGAAACAGTTACTTTGTTACTTTGTAAAACAGTTATCATGGATGACTTGTACTCTCCACTGTTGGATGTGGAGTGGGAGCAAGGAAACAATGTAGCAGTTCAAAGGAAACAGTAACATTTACTATGAGTTCTTTTTTTTAAAGGTTTTATTTATTTATTTGACAGAGAGAGAGAGTATAAGCAGGTGGAGCAGCAGGAAGATGGAGAAGCCGACTTCCTGCAGACCAGGGAGCCCGATATGGGGCTCGATCCCAGGGCCCTGGGATCATGACCTAAGCTGAAGGCAGAGGCTTTAACCCACTGAGCCACCCAGGCACCCCTCTGAGGAGTTTTTGCAATGAAAATGTTTATTCCTCCTTTGAAAGAGCACAGCACGTTTCCTTGGAAACATTAATGCACATAAGCAACTGCGGGAGGGAAGCAAACCTTGTTTTAATCATTTTAATGCTCACTGTGTGTTGGTGAACGTCTCCTAATTCACTCAAGGGTCGCTGGGCTGGAACACTGGTGGCTTCCCGAATTATCTTGGTGGCCAATTGCGGAGACGAGTTTTACCTGCAGTTTCCCTATCTTAGGACGCCACAAACAGCTCAGCATGAACAGAAATTCCAGTCTTAAAAAAATGCACCCATTCCTGATCTAAATCCCCACAAAAGAGACCTTTGGAAAACCGTAGAAACGGCATATCTGAAGGTGAATTTCATAGGTTTGCCGTCTTTCAGAGCGTCTGGTTTCGCAGAACGTGAGGGATTTCTCTCTGTTATTTGTTGACGGTTTATGCCTTTCAGGGAGTCTCCTGTGCTCCACCTTATTAATGTTTTTATGTGAATTCTCAGCAAACACCTGGGATGTATGTCCGGTGGTTTTGCGTTAACAGTGACCATCTTGAGGTTTTGGTAGTAACGGCATGAATCTAAGCTCTATGGCTTTTCATTGATTCGTTTTTCTTTTCCTGAATGGCTCATTCATGCGGTGAACCATTTATCAAGTTCCTACTCCATGCTCAAGGCTGGAGAGGGTATTAGGGTTCTGTCTGCTCAGGACATCCGTCCTGCAGACCGTACATTCAGGGGGACAGGCAGAGAGGAAAAATCAATGATACATGAACTAACGCCCATATAAGCTGATGAAATCATTAACTGCCACCAAAATAACAATAACGATCTGGCCTTTCCTTGCAACTCATAGCCGTAAATTTTCGTCTTTTTTCATAATTTCATTTGTAACATAAAGACAATTGGAGATTGTGGTACAATCAAAGGTTGTCGATGCACCCTATTGGAAAACTCCCAAATGTTTCCTGATCAGTTAGGGAACGTACCTTTAGATCTACTAGAACCAATAAATGTCACGTTAAGCATTTTTGTAATGGGATCCAATTGAAGGTTTATAGTCAAGGAATGGATGACCAATGAGACTGGCACGTTGAGTGTTCACTCATCAGAATTTAGTGTGAGAGTTGGAGAGAAATTGTGCAGTACCGTGAAGGCACCCATTCCAACGGAAGTCAGTAAACCCGAGTGCCAAATGGCATGGGATTAGGAGGTCGGAGTCTTTGGGGGTGGTTCGTTTGAGTGCCCTTATAAAAGGCACACCAGGGAGCCTCCTCACCCCGTGGGTCACCTGAGGACAGAAAGAGAAGTGGATCCCCTGTAAAGGGGGAGAGGCTGCCTCAGCCGCTGATTGTGCCGCTGGCTTGGTCACGTGCTCCCAGCCCCCTGGAAGAGTGACACATAAATGTGTGTTGTTTAGAAGCCGAGCAAGTCCACACTAGTGTGTTCCAACAGCTCGGATAGACTAAGACAGACGACACCACGGACATTGCATTCCATAATTCCCTTCGTGCAGGAAACCAGAACGTATAAGCGGCTGGCAGGTCCGATTCCATACACGTTGCCTGGATGGACATCAGTGAACATTTCTGGGGTGTAACCCACATCAGGGCTACATTCGTTTTCTTCAGTTACAGGCCAAGAGTCTGCAAGAAGATGGCTTCTAGCCGTAGTGAGACACAATGCCTCTGAATCCCGACAGACACGGCACGTTCCCAGGCCATCTTCCAGATGCTCTGTAGGGCTGGGACGCAACATGTATAGTCTGGAAGGCACAAGAAGGCCAACCACACAGACTTGCAAATCGCACCCTCTGTCCCTCACCTGGAGAGCTCAGCTGGCGTCACCGCCTGCTTAGCAGCCACGATTTCAAGCAAAGATCTGATTTTCACCTGTGTACACCCCACACGTCCACCCTGTGGATTCTGCACGGGACTCCCCGGCTCCCCGCCTCCCACCGCATGACATAAGACAGCATCTTGACATCATGATAAGATATCCAGGTCTTACCATGAGCATATCACCCAACAAGAGCTGGGCTCATGGACTGTGGAACAGTGTCTTCAGGATGGCAAGATGTAGCCATGGGGCAAAGAGCATCTTTGTAGGCTGTGCTGCTCTTCAAGGAATTCTACGTAAGTTCTGGATGTGATTGTGCCCATGCAGAGCACAATGCAGCCCAATGCTGTCCGTTGTGTGTCATCTGTGTGTCTACAGCCTGACAACGGACGTGGGCATGGGACTGGGGCTGGGTCACCTGCACGCGTTCCGGGACAGCTGCGGGGACTCGAGAGCATGATGAAGGCTTTCTTGGCATCTCCTGGTTGAGCTGAGCAGATAGACAGTGAGAGGCGGTTACGTCCCCACACGCATTTTGGGACAGTTGGTGGGAAAGGAAAGGAAAGGTAACAGTGTAGAGAGACTGATATGAGTAGGAGACGAGAATGTTCTAGGCAGTATTTGGGGGGCCATGGATGGAGCCATCCCCAAATCCAATGGATTTACTTTTCTCGGTTTGGAGAAGATAGCTTCTGTTCCTCTATCTGTTTCTTTCTTTCTTTCTCCAGGGTGACAGCCTTTTTTCTGCCACTTCCTGCAAAACCATCCTCGGCGAACCCCGGTTCCACCCTGTGCAAAGCCAAGCCTACAAGCTGTGGTGGATAATGCCGGGAACATTTAAATACTTGGGAAGAGAAGGTCCCTGGCCACATGACAGACACGGAATGAAGATGACACGTCCGCCCGTTCCCCATCTGAAGACGGACGGAGCCGACACGGGAATCTGACACAGCGCGACGAAACGGTGCTCGGAGGAAGAAAAACACGTTATGTCGGCGAGGGGTTGGGAGGGACCCACTGGGCCTCAAGGAATCATAAGTAATGACATTTCTCGATTTCCATGACAACATTAAGAAATTATCTAGCCCAATACAGAGCCCTTGAGATCCTATGAATTCCTCTGTAATATTTTTGGGAAGAAGGAAGAATGTCTTGTCATTTTAAAGGTAAAGATCACGGGAGAAGAGTCCTTCCGTATTATATGCGTATAATGCATCCATATGCATATATATATATATGTTCTGTAATCCACATTTTTGGACCGTTCATTTTCCTTCAAGGGATGCATAACGAGCTTCAGGAAACATGAGACAGAAGGTCTCCACATAAGGAAACGCAGAATGAGGTTAGGGTTAGCGACAGCTACGTCACCGATTTTCTTGCAGGGGTGGGGACGTCTGGAACACAGTCACTACGGCCTGCCTGCGGAAAAGTTCGCCCTCGCGACGGGCTGAGAAAGGAGGCTGTGGTCCAATGGGGCACATCTCTCCTCTCAGGGCCTTGTCGGGAGTCAGAGTAGCCTCCCACCACCAAACCGCCCGTTGGACACGTCACAAGAGTGAGTTGGGTCCTTTGTCCGGACCTTAGTGGTTTTTTAGGTGGTGGAGAAAACCAAATGAGGTGCATTTGTTTTGTATAAAAAAATCGTTTAAAAATAATATCGTAACCTTATGACGGGCTATAGTATTCTATCGATATGTTACACACGATTTATTAATTGTATAATGGAATTATAACACTATACAGTGGATCCGTGAACAATGTGGGGGTTAGGGGTGCCAAAGCCTTTGTGTCTATGTATAATTTCTAATGCCCCTAAAATAACTGCAGAAAGCCTTATCAATAACAAAGTTTGATGAAGACATTATTTTCCATGTTATATGTATAAGATACAATATTCTTTTTTTTTTTTTTTTTTAGATTTTATTTATTTATTTGACAGAGAGAGATCACAAGCAGGCAGAGAGGCAGGCAGAGAGAGAGAGAGAGGAGGAAGCAGGTTCCCTGCCAGGCAGAGAGCCTAATGCGGGGCTCGATCCCAGGACCCTGAGACCATGACCTGAGCCAAAGGCAGAGGCTTTAACCCACTGAGCCACCCAGGCACCCCAAGATACAATATTCTTACAAGAAAATACAGTAGCAAGAAGAAATGTGATTAAGGAAATCATAAAGAAGACCAGATACACTTATAGTACTATATGGTATTTGTCTAAATAAATCCGTATATAAGGGGACTGAGCCATCAAACCCATGTTACTCAAGGGTCAACTGTACATGGTATTCTTTTTCTCAATTTCTTGATTTTTAAAGGGTTGAAAATACAAAATAACATGGAGTAATTTTCTGTAAAAATTACTTTAAAAATTATGTGTCTTTAAGACAATTATATTGTATTATTAACTGAGGTTGAGGTCAAGGAAGTCACATCACATTAAAATATAGATCTTCTGTAGTATATATGATATGTCTTCGTGTACAACACAATTATTTTATTACATGCTATTTCTGTATTATTGTATTTCTACACATCTGAGTTCTTAATCTGCGACAAAGGGAAATGCCCTTTTTTTAGAGTTTTAGAATTTTTTTTTTTTTTTTTTTTTAGATTTCTTCTTTATTTGAGAGAGAGCAAGAGAGCACTCAGGGGGAGGGACCGAGGGACGTGGAGAGACGGGATCTAAAGCAGACTCCATGGCGAGCAGGAAGGTGGCCGTGGAGCTTGATCCCACCACCCTGAGATCATGATCTGAGCCGAAATTGAGATCATGACCAGAGCTTACCTCACCAACCTACGTTCTGGAGCCCCATTAAGGTCATCAAGATGATGCTAAAAGCCTCGGGTTCCAAACACCTACAGCATCACTGTTTCTAATGTCCATACAGTGAAAGAAGCAAACGTCCCTAACGTGTCTGGACCGAAGGTCCCTGCAGGGATGGGTTTGTACGACAGCCTCTGCCAACCTGAGCAATGTTCACCACCGGCACTAGGAGCGCGGCCAGTGCCGGCAGCCGAAACCGGACCAGACACCTTTGGAAGCTGCCACCTGCCCCATGACAGACGTGTGGCCGAGCCACCTGCCCGTGCATCCAAGATGAAGACAGACAGGTGGAGGTTATCCACGGTCTTGTAGGAGCTGATGCACCTGTTCCAGACGTGGGGCTACCCGTCTAGGGAGACGTAGGACTCAAAGTCCCAAGTGCTAACTCCAGAGTCTGTCCTGTAACCTTTCTTGGGTACCATTAGGAGTACGTGTTTGCATGACTTCCATGCATCAGGGATTGGTGTAGTCCCTCCTCTTAGCTGTGCCAGGAGTGGACAGAGCGTAGTATTTATTTCCCCTCCTCTGTTCCCTCCTTCTCCCCGTCCCTTCCCATCCTGTGCCTTGTCCCTGACTTCTATTGAACTCACGGAATTGAGATCTGTCTCGAGGAGCTGAAACCAGAACACAAGACATTCCATCCAACTATGTGGATGGGAGAAATGGAAATGGCCAGTCTGGGAGGGATATCCAGAATGAGGCAAATCTAGAAATATAGGAAATCCCTGGCATAACATGAAGCCAAAATATGACACTGAGAAGGAAAATTGCTGTGTAATGTTTCACCTTGCTGTATCTTTTTGGTCTGCTACGTTTTAATTTCATGTGCTAGTGGATTTTATTTTCCGTGATGAAAACAGATGTAGGATTTGCTTTCCCAGCATTTCATGAAAATCAATGTAATGAATATTTGCATACATTATTCTGGTTATTTTAGACATGTGAAATCATTTTTAATTCTTACAAGTTTCGGATACACCGTTGTTATGTTTTCACAGAGAGGAGACTGGCCCAGAGACAGGGACCAAGTTACCCAAAATCACAGCTTAGTGACAGCGTTTTGAGTAAGTCACAGATGGGATTCCAGAGCCCGTGTTCTATTTCACTATAGATACATTGTCCCATTATTATGTTGCAAACATAATCACCAACGTGTAAGCTTCAATATAGATACTAAAGGCAAATTTACATACATAAACCTACATATATACATATGTGCAAACATGTTACATAATCATCAGTGATTATGAATCTTTTAAACATTTTAACTGACTTAAAATTGATGACCACCCAAAACCTTTTGCTTATGTTAGGATTACGTAAGTCTTGATAGTTACCATAATCTATGAAAGCTATATATATTTTCCTTAACTCGTGTACACATAACAGTAAAAACCCATCACATTTCCTCATTTATAACCTGTTGTTCGGAAAACAACCATATTTTCTAAAATACAGAAAAGTAATAATAACATTGGTATCCTGTTTCACCTTGTCAATCTCCTTAGTGTCTGTCTTAATAGAAGAGAGATACTGACGTCTGCCTCTGTGTTCAGTCTGTTGCACTATCACGTGCCACATGGTTTCCGGACAACTCCCATTACAGAATGAGATTATAAAGGCAGAAAACATCTTTGTACAGTTATGAAAATAGGTATTCTTGAAGAAGTCACCATAGAAGGGTGGCCCAGGGCTTCCCAGAGCAAACAATCCATTTTGAGAATTACTGGTTGATTGATCTATCAATCTCTCTATCATCAAGAAATATGTCTTTCTAGCTATCCATCTAACTCTTTCATCCATCTATCCATCCATCCATCCATCCACACATCCATCCATCCATCCATCCAACCATCCATCCATCCTTCTATCCTGTCATTCATCCATCCATCCAACCATCCCTCCAGCCACACATCCATCCATCCATCCATCCATCCATCCATCCATCCATCCATCCTTCTATCCTGTCATTCATCCATCCAGCCAGCCAGCCAGCCACACATCCATCCATCCATCCATCCAACCATCCAACCATCCATCCATCCATCCATCCAACCATCCATCCATCCATCCATCCATCCACACATCCAACCACACATCCATCCATCCATCCATCCATCCAACCATCCATCCAACCATCCATCCATCTTTCCTTCCGTCCGCCCATCCATCCATCCATCCATCCAACCATCCATCCTCCCAGTCAGCCAGCCAGCCATCTACCATCATAATGATCTCTCTACTTAGATCTATGTAGTTATCTGTCTAGCTACTCATCTATATCTATCATTACACTGATATTTGTTTAAATTTAAATCTATATTTACCCTAAAAATGAAAGCAACTTCTAAAAAAATGCAATTCCAAAGGGATATTAGAGAAGACCCACAGTTAAACAGGTAGGCATGCTCCTACCTTTTATCAATAAGAGTATATTCTCAGAATTCCATCCTTTCCTTTGTATTTCTCTTCCACTCAGGAAGTTTCTGCAAAAAGTACTGTGGAAATGTTCCTCAATTTTCTTGACACTATTTTGGGCTTTTCGCTGAACATCGTGCCTACTTAAAATGTCACAGATTGTGTCTTTGGTGAAGATATGGGAAACAAACAATTTGGTGGGCACACTAACCCAGGTAATTCTGAGCCCAGGGGAATTTGAGCATGGTGAATACGTTCAGATCTCTTCCTTTCAAAGTATGCAATTTGAATTTCTTCTTTTATTTACATGCTCATTCTCTGCCTGTAATTATCCTGACCACCATATTTTTGTTACACATCTAGATATTATTTTCTTGGTTGTGACATTACCAAGATAAAAATGTTTCATGCATTGATTAACTCTTTTATTTTTACCCATATTTATCCTATATGTTGATGGTAAAAATACTTGTCCATTTTCTTATCCTATACTTTACTTTCTGAAAGGAGAAATGATCCCATGACTAGCCTGTTGGATGTTTTCCTGTATTTTCTTGTATTAATTTGTAACCTTTAGTCTTCACATGCAGACCTGTCTAGAATCCAAAGTGTCTGTACATACACAGGAAGTTGCACTATAATTTCTTACACAGACGGAGCTAGCTGACCCAGTGCCACATACTAAATGACTAGTCTTTCAGAGAGTTCTGTGATGCCAACTGGACTTCATGTTCCTTTTCCATATAGACACAATTCTGGAAATTTCTCTGCTGCTCTAGGAGTCTATCTCCAATCCCTAGATCACTGACACAGTGTTTTTAATATCATCTATGCTTTATATAAAATATTTGTCTGGTAAGACCGCTCTATCCATTTTTAATTTTCAGTGTTAATGCCCCTATTTTATACTTTCTATTATCCACATCAAACTACCATATAAACATGTTAACAGAGTGTCTAAAGACACAGCGGGAATTTTGATCAGTGTTGCTCTGATAGCACGATTACATTTGGAGAATTTGTACAAACACATTAGTCATGCTTTTCAGGATGCACATGATCATCTCTCTTGATTATTTTCCTTTGTTGCCTTTGTGAATTCTTTAGATAATTCCTCAATTTTTAATACTCTCAAACTGATGTCTCGATAAATGTTATTTGCATTGGACTAAGAACCTCACTACCATGGAATGAAAAAATACTACTGAATGTTTCAAGTTAATCTCATAAGTTAATCTTTTATTTAATAATCATGCCGGGCTGTCTTATTAGATCTGAGTCATATATTTGTGAATATATATTTTTTCTCGCATTGGTGAGGACTCCTTCTAGAAGTAATGGCGGTTTTAAGTGTTCCCTTTCAATCTTTACTCAGCAATTTTTTTTTTTCCTTTAGAGTACTTAGCTGGATTGATACTATAACATGGAGTAATGATTTTATGTATGCTTATGTTTCATGAGCCATAAATATATATAAAATATGTATTATGAACTATATATGTAATACCCCCATACACTGAATAACATTAACATAAAAGTCACATCCATGACCATTTAAGCCTACACACACCAAAGTGGCTCAAAACAGAATTCTCAATAATATGTAGGCAATCATATTTGGGTAGGCATGGATAATCAAAGGAGAGATATCAGCAACCATAAAGAAAATAATGGATTTATAGGACTATCTGCATGTTAATTTAGAAATTTCTCCATGGCAAAAAGACCCCAAATCAAACTCCAAACCAAATATGACACCCTAAGAAATTCTGGGAGTATTTCTCTGTAAAGGGGCAGATGGCAAATATTTTTGAATTTGTGAGCCATATGTTTTCTGTAGCAACCAAACTGCCATGATAGGTTAAAAACTCCCACAGAAAATATGTAAAGAATTAGGAGCATTGTGTTCCGATGAAACTTTATTTACACACAGAAAAAATGGCTCATCGTTGACAGACACCTCCCTTGGAATAAAATATTTGAGATGGACACCAGAGCCAATGGGGGAATGACATTAATATTCTCATACTGAACATTGATATTCTCATAATGATCTCGTACAATCGTACTGATCTCGTAATAACATTAATACTGTCTGTACTGATCTCGTACAAAATCAGCAGAAGATATGATTTAAGGGAATGTCCATTCTTTTTATATATGAATATGCCATTCTTTCTAAATCAGTAGGAATCCACAACAAAATTTTCGTGCCTCGATGTCAGAAAATATTGGACAGAATTCTTACGACAAACTCTCTTTTTCTGTTTTTATTTTTATATTTTTGGTATTTGCCCTTTCTTATCATTCACTTTTGGTCACTTTTTGTCACAATCAACCTGATAAGATGGTGCCGAAACCAAAATGGGTCATATTAGTGGGTAAGTTTGGCGCTGACATCCGGAACACCAGCCCCCGTTCAGGGAAGGCAGCTGGTCGTGCTTTTGGTGAGCAGGTCCAAAGTGTGGGGCACGGGTCCTTCTCTGTCATGCGGAGCCACAAGGGAAGGCTTCCCTCAAATACTGGCTGCACAAGACACATGCGATGAAGGATGGCGAGAGTCTGCTGGTGTCGTCAGGGGCCCCGCAGATCTGCAGTGACACTGGTCTGTTCGCCGGCTGGACCACTGTAGGTCTTGCATCTCTGCATGTCTGGGTCTGGGGAACACCCTTTGCTTGGGTCCATTTGCCTTTCTCTGAGCTCACATAGTGAACGTTCCATTTGGTTCCTTGGCACACACACACGTGACATTTCACGTGCCCTGGAAGGAAGTGTTTCCTGATACCCCACGCCCGGTGAGGAAGTGTTTCCCGGTATCACCTACGTGAACCTACATCCCCCATCACTGAGAAGCAGGCTATGAGCCAAGTCCTGTGCCTGGGCTGTTTCTGGGTGTGTACGAAACGTCAAGTCCTCTTAAGGACAGTTACAAGACATGAGAAACCAGCACTCTGGGCAGACAGATAGCATCCCACTGCTTTCCCCTGGGGACCCCATCCTGGTCTTTTAATATAGATTTTACAAAGCTGGTTGGAGCATAACCATGAAGTCTTTGCTCTCGGAAAGAATCAAGTTAGGAGTAGAAAAGAAGCATAAAAGGGGAAAGGGAGATTAGAACGTCTGTGTTTATTATTACACGGTCAGGTCCCTGCAAAGTCTAAGCACCCCTGTCCTTTATTTTTTTAAAGCTACGAGTATAATAATCATTAGTATTTAATTAAACGGCATGAGACTTAATTCACATGATGCGTAAACTCAAAACAGGTACTGAACATTTATGTCCTCTGTCGCTTTCAGCGATGTCCTGCTTCCTTTGAACATGCCGCACCTTGCTTATTACAGAAAACCATGTTCACCCTCCAACTGTTTATTTGCGCGGAGATACAAATGTCAGCCCATTCCGTAAATTGATTTTAAATGAGAAAAATCTAAACAGACAGGAGGGAAAGGGAGGGCGGGGACAGCGGGAAGGAGAGAGGAGGAAAAAGAAATAAGGTTTTGATTTGTATTTAGAAGGAAAGAAATAGGGCAACTGGGCGGGGGGGGGGGCTCAGGGGGTTATGCGTCTGCCTTCAGCTTAGGTCAGGATTCCAGGGTCCTGGGATTGAGTCCCGTGTTGGGCTCCCTATCTGGTGGGGAGCCTGTTTCTCCCTCTCCGTTAGCTGTGTTCCCTCCCCTTGCTTGTGCTTTCTCTAATAAATGAATTAAAAAATCATTTAAAAAATATAGAAAGAAATAAAAAAAAGAAACTAAATAGAAAGAAACATCACACAAAAGAAGACACAAGGCCTAAGAGAGTAAAAATGGAAAGATCAGGAAGGAACAAGATTTCTCCCCCGGGTACCATATTTGTTTTCAGGACTTACGTTTGACATTCTATCCTGTGGTCGCAATGTGCACACTTCCTCTTTCTTTGTGAGATTCCTCAGGGACTCTGGAGCCTGGGATGACTGGGGGCAAACCCCGGATGGTCCAAAGTCTGCGCATCTCCTCCGACTGCCCCCAGACCCTAACCATCAACAGCCCACGGTGCAGCAGAAGTCTTTTCGGCAACATGAACACACTCTTTGTATGTTATGGGTACACGGTCCTGCCCTCGTCCCATCACAGAAGCTGGAGAAATCACAACCAAGATAATCGTAAGGAAAAGAAACTAGGTTTGCAGGACTGGATGGCGCTTTCCAAAAAGAACCCGCATCTAAGTGTCCCCGTATTGATGTGGCCCTGTGACCAGGGTATCTAACCCCAAAAGGAGCACTTTGCAATTTTGGACACATGTACTTTGCATTAGAGTTTCTCTAACCAAGACCCCACTGAAGACAGCGGTGGATGGGAGAGGGACCCAGAGGGTGTGACACAGGTGGTGGTCATTCACAGATGGGACACCATGATTCTGTTATATGACAATCATGCAGGACACTGGTTTGGAGGCACGTGAATTTTGTTATGTTTTCCTGGCATCTAGGGATTTGTCTCTGGACAGCTTTCAGACATTTTTACAGAGGACACATGATTTTATAAAGGAGAATGACATCTAAGCAAAAAACCCATTTGACATGACTTTAACCCATTTGTTACCCAAATGCTAGCCTATGTTTTAATCGTGACATGAAGACAGTCAGTCCAGGAGTACCAGTGTGGTTCAGCCATCTGACTCTTGATTTCGGCTCAGGTCAGGTTCTTACGGGTTGTGAGATCGAGCCCCACATCAGCCTCTGTGCTCCTCATGGGGCCTGTGTAGGAGTCTGTGTAGGATTTTTTCTCTTCCTGTAACTTCTGCCCCTCCCCAGCACTCCACTCGCACACACGGGCTTCAGTGCTTTTTGTCTCTCTCAAAACACAAAATTGAATAAAAATAAGAGTAAAAAAATCCATTGCAAATCTGATGAAAGAATTCAGCATTCTTAGATTTTATGTCTGTATAGATGCTAATCAAACATTTGTTGATCTGGGGGGGTGGTGGTTGATTGACCTAGAATGGATCAATGCATTTGGAGGACAAAATTTCCACATTTACATTGTTCCCAAGCTATTTGTTTTTGTTAAAATGTGATAAAATTTTCACTTGATTGAATCAAAATGGCATGTTCCTTTTGGAAATGCCTTGGATCTGGGATTCCGTTTTCACTGGTACCAGATTTCTGCAGTGCTCATTGTTAAACCGCCTGTTTGTTCTATGTCCACATCACTCAGCCGAGTGTGAAATGGACTCGAGGATGAACTTTGGTATTTTCATGGCATGATCGTCTGCAGAAAGCTAGGTTTGCCCCGTCTGAGGACAATGTAGGCATGTCGAGACCCATATATAATGCATATTATTATATGCATTTTTATGTGGAAAGTACCGGGCATGTGGTAAGCTCTATGTCAGCTTTGGCTTGTGAGATGAAGAATCTCTTATGGTTTGTCTCTCTCTCTGGTATCATCTTGTTTCGTTTTTTCCTCCCTTCCCTTCTGATCCTGCCTTGTTTCTCAATTTCCTTATATCAGGGAGATCATATGATAGTTGTCTTTCTCTGATGGACTTATTCTGTTCAGCATAATACCCTCTAGTTCCATCCACATTGTCTCAAATGGCAAGATTTCACCTTTTTGACGGCTGCATAGTATTCCATTGTGTATATATACCACATCTTCTTATCCATTCATCTGTTGATGGACATCTAGGTTCTTTCTATAGTTTGGCCATTGTGGACATTGCTGCTATAAACATTCGGGTGCACGTGCCCCTTCAGATCACTACATTTGTATCTTTGTTAGTTGTATCAATTTTTAAATACCCAGTAGTGCAATTGCTGGGTCATAGGGCAGTTCTATTTTCAACTTTTTGAGGAACCTCCATGCTGTCTTCCAGAGTGGCTGCACCCATTAAGAACAAATCAAGTCAAAACAAAACAAAACAAAACAAAACAAAATGAAATCTTTGGATATCAGGGTAGCTCAGTTGGTTAAGCATCCACCTTTGGCTTGGGTCATGATCCTAGGTCCTTGGATGGAGTCCAACATTGGGCTTCCTGCTCAGTGGGGAGTCTGCTTTTCTCTCTCCTTCTACCCCTCCCCACTGCTCTGGCTCTGTCTCTGTCTCTCTCAAATTAGTAAATAAAACTTTAAAAAATGAAATTTTGCCATTTGCAACAATGTGGATCAAACTAGAGGGTATTATGCTGAGTGAAATAAGTCAATCAGAGAAAGACAATTATCATATGATGTCCCTGATATGAGGAAGTTGAGAAGCATAGTGGGTCATTTGAGGGCTAGGGAAGGAAAAAAATGAAACAAGATGGGATCAGGAGGGAAACAAACCATAAGAGACTTTTAATCTCATAAAGCAAACAGAGGATTGATGGGAGTGGGGGAAGGGATAGAGTGTCTGGGTGATGGACATTGGGAAGGATATGAGTGCTGTGAAGTGTGTAAGCCTGATGATTCACAGACCTATACCCCTAGGGCAAATAATACATTCTATGTTAATAAAAAATTAAATAAAAAAAAATTCAGAAGCTAAAAAAATAAAGAAAAAATCCCAAAAGTGTCTTCAAAGACAGGGGCATGGTTTCCCAAGATGATGGGGGTTCCACAGCGAAGGGAACACAAAAAGGAAAAGCTCTTAGATATTGGGGAGGGTATGTGCTATGTTGAGGGCTGTGAAGACTGATGACTCACAGACCTGAAGAACCAGCCTCACCCACTTGTCCTCACGGAAACCACAGGAAAGGCTCCACCCACAGAAGCTCCTCTCATCTCCTGACCAACCCTGGTGCTTCTCAGTGTGGCCATGCATGGTGGCATGCCCCATCCTCTTGGGAACCGTGAGGAACCAATGCCCTTTGCAACACAGCCTGTATCCTCATCTCCTGCACCTAAAAATTTCTACCAATATGTTAAATGTTAAAACACAGCCCAGGTGGGTTTTATGAATCAGAATGCTTTGGGGACTCCAGGAGACCCTCTGGTTGGCACCGCAAGGAGTGGCTGGCAGGTTTTAAAGAGACTGAACGCACTATCCAAAAGCCCAAAAGGTGACTGCCTTGATGCTCAGTCTTGCTAGCCTTCAGCCCTGTTCCAAGTGAGGTGACAGGACCCATCATCAGAAGAAGTTCATCTTGTCTCTTTCTCCTTTGGGGGCATAATTACCATAAAACCTCAGACCCAGTTGTGGCCAGTAACTAGCAAGGCGCTTTTAACACCGTTAAGACGACAGGGCTGAATGATGCCTTCCTTCCCACATAAAGGACAATGGTTTCCACAGTCTGGACTGGGGATGATCAAAAACACTGGAACACATTTGGTTCGAACGGGCAGATTTCTGGGATTTGATCTCTTCCATTTTTTTGCCTTGCAGGATCCGGGTTATGTTGGGAACAGCTATAAATACGTAGCTTTTTTCTTTTTTTTCCCCTCTGTTTTTTTATCGCAAATGCATGCCTTGGTTTTAAAAGGTCCCTGCTCCGCTCGTAGGATATTTAAGGCAGTGCATGGGAACATCTTGGGAATTTATGATCTCATCCTACCAATGGCCCTATTTTGATGTATTTAATAAAACTGTGATGAATAAAATATTGCCCAATATGAGACAGGTACACATGGCTTCTTTCCGTAGCAGCAAGGAGACGTAGGGACAGGGAAAAGGGATATTCCCACGGGGTTTACCTGTGAGGACACAGAAACAACCCCAGGGTGCTGGGACCTATGGGGTGGAGATGGGGTCAGAGGTCTTTGAAGGGGTCTCTAGATGCAGACTGAGGTGGTTTTGCATTTATCCATGCTGGAAGGTGGTGAGGGGTACAGAGGTACCGTGACTGCCAGAACAAGAAGACATGGGAGATACAGAGTGCCCGCCTCCAGGGCAAAGTGATGCCAGCAGGTTCTGCTAACACATCTCATTGAACTGTGCGGGCTTTAATGCCCATATGCTTTCCTAGCTGTAATTGAGGGCGGGCTGGGGTCTCTAAATGTGGAAACAGCCCAAATGACACAGGGCAGTGCGGTCCAGTGCAGAAAACTAAACAGAGGTATATTATAATGCTCCAGGGATCCCCTAATCTTCTGTAGAGTTAACTGTGTTTGTGGAGGGCATGTGGAGGGTTCTGAATATTGCAGAATAATATTAGGGTTAGATATTAGGGTTAGGCAGTGTTAGAATATTATAGAATAATATACAGAATAATATTAGGGTTAGTCAGGAAAGTCACATGGGCTGTACAAATTGAAGAGAGATGATTACCTCTTGAAGAATTTTTTTTTAAAGAAATTGCATCCAAAAATCTGCATGAATTCTGATTGGGTGGGCAGGGGACCTGGCCTATGGCTTCCACCTGTAGGACCCTGTGCATGGTCCTTGACAATGAGTCCTGGGATCTCCTTCGACCCACTGTAAACCCAGACGGTATTTTCCCTCATTTCTCCACGACCTTGACAGTCTTGAGGAATAGTGAAGAGCTATTTTGCAGAATGTTCCTGAGCTGGGCTTCGCCGACTATTTTTCTCATAAATTAGAGTGGAGTTGTGGGTTTGAGGAGGAAGGGCACCTAGAGGATACACCAGCCTAAGTTGAGAATCTGCGAGTTTTCTGCACGGGAGAATTCTTGGTTCACCCTCATTGTTGCTTAGAGATTTTCTTTAGTTGAGAGACAGCATGAGGAGAGGGAGAGGAGAAGCAGGGCTCCATCCCACCATCCTGAAACCATGACCTGAGCTGCAAGCAGACCCTTCATTGATTGAGACACTCAGGCATCCCCAAACTCATTCTTCTGAATTAGCCCTAGATAACGTGTTGTTCTCTATGTCCATCCAGAAAACAGAGGAGCAGCAGAGTGTCAGTGAGCTGCTGTCTCCTTCATTAAGACAGTATAAGGGGGATAATACAAATGAAGCACTATGTTTTATCAAATGCATGTGGTTACTTTTTGACACCAAGGGGAGCTACAACACACCAACCCTCAGCTACTTGCTTGTCCAATGCAACATAGAGGCAGCTCTGAGTTGGGTCACCACACAGCTCCGTGGCCAGCAATCTCCTGGAGAACATGGGGTTGATGTGTTACGGTGATTGAGTTAGACACCATTTTTAGTAATACAAGGAACATCAGATTTGTTTCTGAGGATGGGTTCAGCTCCTTGGTCCATGAAGACCTTTGGTAAGAGGTGAGGATAAAAGCCAGACAAAATCAGACATAGTGGGGGACGGGATCTTTCCAGAGTTCTGGGAAACACAAAATCCACAGATCCGTCTCAGACTATGAAGATTGCCTGACTTCGGGTTCTACGTTCTGGAGCCCCATTAAGGTCATCGTACTACTTGAATGTTGTAAAAAAGGAATCAATGCCAGATTCAAAATAGGGAAGGAGGTAGATCACTAATGAATTATGCATCCAATAGGAGAGCTCTGCTTGGACAGAGCCAAAATGCATGATGAATCTAGAAAACGTTTTCCTTATAGATGAAGAGATATGACAGACTTGCCACGCTGATTCTCTTTCAAACGACTAAAGGTTTTATAGAAATATAATATTATGAGTTCCATTTTTTTTATACAGTAGGACATGAAGAACACTAGCAAGACTTTTTTTATATAAAAATTTATCACAACTAGGCTGAAAGAATTTCTTAGTTTAAAGATGACCGGACTCAAAAAAAAAAAAAAAAAAAAAAAGTGGTACCTCATCATTGTTCAAAAAGAAAAAAAAATCTTTCAAGCAAATTTATTCTTTCTGAAAGGGTTTGATGTAGTAGAAGACAAGGGAAGTGAAAGACATTTGTGGATAGAAACGGTCTAAACCACTTTACTGGTTTTTGTTTAAATATCGTCCAACTATCTAGCCAATCAACTGTATTTAATTTATTTTAACCAAATTTTACGCTTACAAACCAGAGATTAATGCACACAGTTGGATACATTATGGAACAGTAGAAGTATGATGGAATTGTCTTCTCCCTTAGGAACTATCATTGCTGTTTTGAGTAGTTTTTCCCAAAGAAGGCTGTCAACTTGATGAACAATTGATGACTTCGTAGATTAAAAAAGTAATAACGCTCGTTCTCTCTGTTCACTCAGTTCACCTCAGCAGAGGTGGACCCCTGAAATATAAATGAGGGATATCGACTCTGTCCACCAGTGGGAACAGAGATCCTCTACAGGAAGGTTTTGTAGACTGTGGAAGAAGGTGCATGATTTTCAGCCACAGAAAATACACGAGTGAATTCTTCATGAGAATTTTTCTAATTTGCCAGCACTAAAGTGGTTATTGAATAAGGAATTCCCTGCTGGTCCCCTCTTCAAGACGAGGGTTTGCACACACTGAGAGTACTTACACAGCAAAGAACTGACCAACACACGTTGTTCTCTCCACGGATGCAGGATGGGGTTAGAGGGGATGACAGAAGATGCCCCATGCCTCTGGTGCTACTTTTAGATAAGTGAAACTCGGATCACAGGATGGGGTTAGAGGGGATGACAGAAGAACACCCATGGCGGGGAGATTTGGGATTTTCTCTGCACTCAACCCTTCTTTTTGGTTCAATGGTCCATGAAGACTAGGTCTTCCAACCTTCTCTTTTGTCCATGATCTCTTCAAACCCCATTGCTTAGTGCCATCAAAAGCCAAAGAGACCTCTGGTATACCAGAGGGCATGGGGAGAATGGAATGTTTGGTTTTCTATCTCTTGAGAGAGAGAGAGTGTGGTGTGCATGGGCACACCAGCTCTCACTTTTGGTGGAGAAAGCCGTGAACTGGCCAAGACCAGATGCAGCTCAGAGAGCAGGTCTGAAGGAAGTCCTTGGGTCTGTTTCCATCTCAATGTACCGCTCACACCTGACCTGATACGTACACTAGGAGAGGTGAGTTTGCAGAAATTTGCGAATGTTTTGTCAAGATGGTCTTCAGTGCCCGTGGACACACAGTTGGGATGTCCATACAGTGCACCTGTACGAATTACACCTTCTATTTTCCAGAACTATCAACTCTAACTTCTCTAGAACATGACTGACAGTCTAGGTTGCTTCAGAAACCACAAGAGTGACAACGCAAATCTGGTCAATTTGCACTTTGGTCTTTTCGGAATCAGGATGTCATGGCCATCGCTTAAGTTGCCGTGAACAAAATCCCATGGAAAGTAGCTTTACTGATTGAGCAAAGAATGTGTCTGTATTTTGCTTAGCAACTTCAAGGAGTATTAAGGATACACTGTTGTGGACCTAATTAAAACATTAAATGTACAGACACTGGCTTTATAAAATGGATGTGTTTATATCGAATTAATTTAGACATTCTAAGGCATGGAAAGTGGTGCTACTTTTAGATAAGTGAAACTCGGATCACATAGAATAGGGTAGAGAATGGATCATGATGTACATTTATGGAGAAAGCGAAGTAAACATCTCAAACACATCATTTACTTTAAAACTTTATGTCTTAAAGTAGAAACTATTCCAACTATCAACCAGCAAATAATTATGCATACATTTAAATCAGAACATAGTAAGTGAAATCGATAAAATATGGTTTTGTCACTTGTTTACTAATGCAATGTGCATATGCTACAAAAATATTCTATAAAAAGAAAGTTTTAAAAGGAAACCTCAGGAGTCTTAAACAGTGTTTTATTTAAAAAGCTGTTTCAAGTTACACTTGTTTTTATAATGTCTCTCAAATCTTTCTCAGTGGTTGCACAATCCCATTATTATGATTACATGTATCGAATTTATTTTACACAATTAGGATATAAAACTACTGGCCTGTTTGTTCATACCCGAGCATTTCCCTCATAACCCAACTCAAACTCATTACTCTTTATGTATCAATGTTATTTTCCTCCAGCTATAAAATGAGGGTGAATAAAATGATCACCACAGTATGTTCCATTGGCAAAATTCATTAATATGGCAAGGGACACAGGCATGCACGTGCTTTAGGGGATGGATTTTACCAACACTCCTGGCCTTGGCTTAGATACTAAAATGCAACAAAGACGGTGCATTCACTGTGCAAAAATTTGAATTAAAAGTACCCGATTATCCTCAAAGAAACAACCTTAAGAACTGGAACTTAGACCTACAGTTGGAGGGCTCCTTCCATCCCAGAGGTATAGCCATGTCAATGAAGTACAACGTCTTATTTCTTCCCTTGGCTGTTGAATGTGCACTGTCCCACAGTACAGCACTACATAAACCCCCATCCCTACCTCTTCAGGATGGCACCTGTTAGGTTTTTGCCAAGAAAGCAGAAGGTGCTTTCAGGGATGCAAGGAAGAAAGGTCTTCCCATGGAAACAGAAGGTCAGATTTTGCATATCTCCATGGAGCTCCTGGTAGCACCTTCTTGTCTACCATCAACACTTCTCACCTATAACTTCACCTGGCCAGGGCAGGTCTTACTATTGCCGGTGTGAGGAGGGGAGAGTACAAGGCAGTTGGGATGCTGACGTGACTATGGAGAACCCAGCACCAAACTTCTCAGGCTATTGGACGAATACGATTGAAAAAGCCATTGATGTCGCAGCAACGCAGCCCTGGGCATCTGAATGGTCTATGGCAAAGAGGGTCATCTCCCAAGTTTGGAGACCTGTGAACATTGCACCGGGCAACAGAGAAGGGCTTCCACATCTTGAAGGTCACTGTAGGAAGTACCAGCAGATAAACTGGGCCGTATCTGATGGGAGGGACAGATTATCAGAGCCCACCAGAAACCCATGGATATGGGAAAGAAGCAGTCGGTAGATGCAGGCCAGATAGAGACCATCACCCTGCCTGCCTGACAGGATGCCTTCCCAATAGTACGATCTGCATCCGAAGCTGGAAGCTGCAGCCCATGCCCCACACTATGCATTCTCTCCGCTGACCAAACACCAAAGCCAGGACCCTGCACTTCAGGAGATACCAAGTGTTTCAGGTTGGTGTAGATATGCAACTAGAGATTTTTTTGTTTTGAAGAATTTAATTATTTGAGAGAGAGAGAGAGAGAGAGCACGCAGAAAGGTGGGGCAGAGGGAGAAGGAGAAGCAGGCTTCCTATTGAGCAGGGAGGCCGATGCGGCGCTTGATCCCAGAACCCTGGGATCATGACCTGAGCCAAAGGCAGACTGAGCCACACAGGTGTCCACAATGAAGGAATTTAAAAAAACAAATAAACACACTATTACCTTAAAAATACTTATCATTTTCAGGGCATCTGAGTGACTCAGTCAGTTAAGAGTCACTCTGACTCTTGATTTCAGTCCGATCGAATGATCATTTCATGATCATTTCCTGATGATTTCATGATCTCAAGGTTGTGAGATCAATCCCTGCTTGAGATTTTCACTCTCTGTCCCGCTCTGTTCTTTTGCTCGTCCCCAATCACAGGCTCGCTCTCTTTCTAAAACAAATCAATAATATCGAAAGTAAAAGGAAACACATTCAACCCATAACTATTCACGTCAACCGTCAACTCTGTTACAGAGAAACTAAGCTTCCAGACAACGTTTTAACACTGACTTAGCACGGGTTACTTTTTTAACTTAATTTTTTAAAGTTTTAAACATTTGTAAACCACATTTTTATAGTTTACATGAAATACCACCATGTTTTCTTTTGTTTGTTTTGTTTTTGTTTTTTTGTTTTTGTTTTTGTTTCTGATTGAGAAGTATTAACAGGTCCATTGTGCAAATTCCGGACAGGTGGAATAATCTAATTAGGAAGGTAATACAGAACCAAAATCTTTACTCGGAAGCAAAGTCGGGGGTACCAGGGGTATATCCCAATGTCTGCTCTCCGAATTATAACAGTATCTATGCAGTGTTTGACGCCATGGCTGCTCCCCAGGTCAACAACGGAGCAAAACTGAAATGACAATGCCATGCAATCTTGGGTAGATTTCTTCAGTGACACGATTCTTGCATTTTCAAATAATTGTTTTCCTTTATGGTTTGTAAAGGGTTTATCTTGTTAAAGGGAGCCTTTCTTTTCCCAAGTCCTCCGTGTACTCTTCATGGATCGACAAACATTAATTTTATTCATAACGTTTCTGTTACTGAAGTACTGGCATTGACTGTAACGTATGACACGTTATAATGTTTCCATATTGAAGGCCAAGGGAGACAGTGTTTTCTCCCACACAGCATCTCACCTGATGGAGACGTAGAAATACCCCAGAGGGACCTCTTCCAAAATGCCGGTCCCATTTCAACCGGCGATGTGCAATACAGGTAATGTGACTAAAGACGTGGAGTTTTTAAACATGCATTTATTTTTCATTGCATTTCATCAGCTTCTGAACGTTGATTGACACACTCTGCATGTCAACCATGTGACGGTGGTCTTCCGCTGCCCGCACGCCGTGACTCTGCTCATGATGAAAGGCGTGATCGGCTTTGAAAACGGGAGGTCAGTGTAAAGCAATGCATCATTGACCTCTGGGATGTTCGTCCTTCTGCGGCAAGCAAAAGCATGCATCGGTTCAACTTGAGGCTCACTCTGATCATCCCACGACCTAGTGTAGGGACTTGGTGACCGACCCAGCGCCAAGGGTCTTACACAAAGACAGCTCTGGAAAAAACAGAGAGCCCTGTTTTAGGAAATCCATCGTATTCCTTGACTACAGAACAGCGACCGTTACTCAGCTCAATTAATTTTCTCTCTTGACGGACTTTCTCTGTTGACTGACTCGAGCTGGTTCTTAAATAGGACACTTTCCCTTCAAAATGTGTTTTGGGGCAAGAGCGACTTGTTTGCTCTTCATGTTTTTGGAGATAAGTGTCATTTCAAATGAGAATTAGTGCCTGATACCACCTCTTAAAATAGTAGAAGGCTCCTTTTCAACTGGGTCTACATGTATTGGAAAAGAGCTATATTGAAATTATTTTTCAAAGATAGCTTTATGAATGGATACATATGTATATAAATGTATATATGTATCTATGTGTATATATTTGTGGGCATATGTATCTATGCATAAATTTATACATTTTTCTGGTTCATAAACATGACACTTCTGGCAAATCAATGGAAGCTGGTCATGCCTTTGGTCACAGGGACGTTTCCACTCAGTATATGAAGAGGTAAAATGCAAATGCCACGCATCACTTTCAGGTACGGAACATATATGTTTCAGAGTCGCCCGTTGAATAAAGTCCTGAGGTGCCTAAAGACGTGTAGGCCAACTGAAAGGGATTCCAGAGTGTGGCATTCTAGGAACGCGGGCATGAGAAAACCCGAAGGCAGGATCGCCTGAGATCCTGGTGACACGGAGGGCGATGTGGTTAAAGGTCCCGAATCAGATGGTCCAGCAGGGGAACCACAGCACGGGTCTGTGACACAACCACACGGCTAGACGTGACTGCTCCTTGGAATGGCGTGCACAGAGAAACGGAGATGGCAGCGACGTTGGATCTCCCACCTTTGATGGAGAAGCAGGATGGCAGGTGAAGGATTTCTGCCTGTCTCAGGAGGAAGTTTGATTGCCAACCCCGTAGGGCGTATACAAACGCCTGTGAGCTATTTCCTTCTAAAACTCTGTCTCGTTCTTCAATCCCATCACTTCTGGAAAAAAAAAATACTAACCTTTCTGAATACAAGAGCTAATTTTAACACATTTATTGCTTATTTATTATTAATTATTAAGAAAGCATGCGTTGTCATCAGGGTGAGATCTGTTTTGCCTTCTGGTGGGGAAAGTGATGTAATAGAATCAATAAAGTGGAAAAAAATCATAGATGTCTTAATAACTGTATGTCACATAGCGAGGGACCTTCGGGTCCAGAGGCCGCTGGGGACAGGGGCAGTCTGAGCGGAGGACACTCTGCGGGGGAGTGACGGATGCAAATTTGAAAAGGTCCCACCGGTGGGGCTATAAGAAATGATCAAAATGTCTCTCCGTGAACTGCCGCATTTCAGAAACAGGAAGCTCCTTGCCCTTGATGATAATTACATTGTGACCCTGACTTCAGTGCCAGGGGAGGGAAGACGGTGACTTCATGATCTTGGCCACCTTCCCCATACCTAGACTTTCAGACTTTCCTTCCACATTGCTTTATTTTATTTTTTAATTAATTAATTAATTAATTAATTATTATTTTTACATTTTCTTGGAGTCACCTACGAATTTTGGTGTCTTTGGGGAACACAGATTCCGGTTTATGGTTCAGCCAAGCTGTTAGCCCTGTGAATGTAGGGAGTTCTGTGAGGTTCAGGGCGAGGACTGCTGACCAACGTCGACTACGCAGGGGACAGACAGACAGGGCTGAGTGCCACACGCATCATCTCCAGGAGGAGCCTTGAGGCTCTCTGAAGGCTGGTCCAGGAGGACTTTTCTTCCAAGAAGAGCAAAAGTGTAAGAGCGGGCACGCATCTCACCACGTCCAGAAGGCTTTCCCTACGCGGGCCTGGGGAAGCCTGTCGAGGACAGAAGGGCTGCTCTTGTCACCGTCTGTCATTGCACAGCGAGAAGGCTTCCTGTGGAAGGCATCCGGGTTTCGGTAGGAGCCGCGGGTCTCCTTGTGACCCTGCTACTGTGGCACAAGCGACTCGCCGGTGACAAGACTCCATCCCAAAGACTCCAGGCAGTTCACACGTCACAGTGAATAAAACCAAAATACTGAAGGCATTTTCACAGGAAAGAGACTTCAAGTGTGTTTATACAGCTCTGTGAGGGACACTACGTGTGGGCGAGGTGGGAATGGAGAAAGGGCTCACACACCAGCTTTCAACCTGAAGACAAGTGCACAGGAATCCTGGAGCGTCTGTTTCCTCATGCTATCAACCAAAGAGAGATGTTTTGCACCCACAGTTCATCTTCAGGGGAACCCACTTGTCTTGCACGTTACATGGTATGTGTGCATGACACACATTCGGAGTCTGAGAAATCCCACAGCAAAGCTCCCTTTCATGGATTCCATTGAGGAAGGAGCCCTGCTCTGATAGGGTCAGGAAGTATTTTTAATACAGCTCTGTAAATGGATGCATGTGATGCATGGATTTGTCCGATGGCCAGAAAAAGCAACGCCCTACCCACAATCCCCCAACAAGCAAACAAGGAAACCAGCTTACTTAGAAAGCTTCGCATAAACATGCATGTGGCGTTTTTCCATTCAAAAACCATCTTCCATAACCGGTCACATGCATTTAATTTTAAACCCCAATGGAGAGACCTCCTGATCTCAAACATACAACCTTAAAAACACCCAGATGTAAAGGAAAATCTAACTTATGTGTCTTTCCTTCCTGTGTCACATACACTTTTGCTTCTGACCCATCTGGCACCAAATATGTGAGTCTCCCTCTGTCCCCTCCACCACCAAGCCATTGCCTGTGACACCCAGTGAGGACCCCACAATGTAACTTATTTCTGACATGAACCAGAGTGAGTGTAGACCTCACGGGTGAAGGGCTCAGTCCCATGAGACCATCCCCAGCTCAGACACAAACCCCAAGTCCCAGATTCCCACTGGTATTTCTGGACGACTGGTTCTGAGGTGAGGTCCCCACCACCTGCTCTACTGGGGTCGGCCATTGGCGAGAAGAACTCACAGAACTCAAAGAATCTTCCATCTCCTAGTTTACTGCACAATAAAAGACGTGATCAAGGATGCAGATGGACAGCCAGATGGAGAGGTACAAGACGTGAGTCTGGAAAGATTCCAGACAGAGGAGGGATTGGGGTGGGGTTGCGGTGTTCTGTACTCCCGGTACACAGAGGTGTTTGCCAACCAAGAAGCTCGAGCCCCCTCACCAGTGGGATGTGTAGGAAACCTACTCTTCCAGACATGATCAATTATTAAGTCCATTTCCAGCTCCTCTCCTTACCCAGAACAATGGGGAGAGATGAAACTTCCAAGCTTCTAAACATGGTTTGGTCTTGGTGGTGACATCTTCAGAACATCAGAACAACAACAACAACAAATGGTCCTGTCACCTAGAAACTCCCCAAGGATGTAGGGACTCTATCAGGAACCTGGTGCAGAGACCAATATGGGTGAAAAAGCACATGCAGGGGGAGTAGCAGAGGGAGAGAGAGAAGCCACCAGAAGCTCATATGTTCTCAGGTACAACAACACAAGCCATGTTTGACTCCCTGATATGATCCTTTCATCCATCATGGAATCATTATTTTATTTTATTGTATTTTATTTTATTTTATTAATTTATTTGACAGACAGAGATCACAAGTAGGCAGAGAGGCAGGCAGAGAGAGAGAGAGGGAAGCAGGCTCCCCACTGAGCAGAGAGCCTGATGCGGGGCTCCATCCCAGGACCCTGAGATCATGACCTGGGGCAAAAGCAGAGGCTTTAACCCACTGAGCCACCCAGGTGCCCCATCATGGACTCATTCTTGAGGGAAGATACTAAGGATCCCATATAACTATTCCAAAGCAATTTCCCAAAGGCTACTACATGGGGACGGGTTCCTCATTATCATTAGAATGGCAGAACCCTTCCTCCTGCTCCCTGGAGTTAACCTCCCTTTCCTAAATACTGCTGTCTCAGTGTTGTCAAACCAATGATGCCTAAGGGCATCAATTAAAATAAAGCTGCACCCCATGTCTGTGGGATGCAACCAACGTTAGGTAAATGACCTTCCGTGCCATATTCAAATATGGCAAGGATACATGTTCCTGGGCATCGTCTCCTGTTAACCCAGAATTACCTCCCTGTGCTCGTAATGATGGGGTTTATTAGTAACTGACACCTGTGCACTTTACAGAAACTTTTCTTAAAAATTCCTGTAATAAATAAGACATGAAAGAGGCCTATCTTGGTGGTAGAATTTGCTCACCAAGGCAGGTTGGAACATCTAGATTGGGGTGGCTTCTATTTATTAAAAGAATTACCTATAATTTATTTAGAACAGAAAAATATCTTTAAGGACAGTTTGCTACTTTCTTTCTTTTTAACTTAAAACTACTTCTTACAGAGTCTGATAGAATACAGAAAAACAGTCACGGCTATTAATGGAATTTTTCTAAACTCAAAGGAAAACTCAAGCTCAACTGCAAGGAAAAGTTTCAACATTAATATTCAAGTATGGTGCTTGTTCTGGATTTTTTTCTAGTTACTTTGTTACTTTGAGTTCAAAGAAATTCCCATTTTTTAGTCCTAGTTTGCTAAGAATTTTAATTTGAATAAATATTTTATAGAATTATAAATTAGGTGATTGTGTATTTTTTCTTTTTATAGAATTTTGTTCTTCATCTATGTAGGTGATTGTGTATTTTTTTCTCCTTCTGTTGATGAGATGACTTACATTGTTTCACTTTTTAAGATACTTTGAATTCCTAGAATAAACTCAACTCATGATGTACTGTGCTTTTTTATATTGATGGATTTAGTTTGTTAATATTTAGTTTAGGATTTTGTCATCTGTGTTTGTAAGATTGGTCTCTAATTTTCCACGGTTGTAACTCCCATGTTAGACTTTATTATCAAAGCTGACACCATACTAAGTGGGAAGAATTTATATAAGATCATTTTTTTCCTAAACATGTGGTAAAATTCATGGTGAAATAGACCATTTCTTTTGGTAAGATTTCTTAGTTATGGACACATCTCCTTTAATCAATATAAGACTAAACTGATTTTTTTCTTTGTCAGTTTTAAGTATTTCTTTTTGAATTTGTCATTTTTAATTTTTTTTTAAATTTATTTTCAGCGTAACAGTATTCATTGTTTTTGCACCACACCCAGTGCTCCATGCAATCCGTGCCCTCTCTAATACCCACCACCTGGTACCCCAACCTCCCACCCCCCGCCCCTTCAAAACCCTCAGATTGTTTTTCAGAGTCCATAGTCTCTCATGGTTCACCTCCCCTTCCAATTTCCCTCAACTCCCTTCTCCTCTCCATCTCCCCATGTCCTCCGTGCTATTTATTATGCTCCACAAATAAGTGAAACCATATGATAATGGACTCTTTCTGCTTGACTTATTTCACTCAGCATCATCTCTTCTGGTCCCGTCCATGTTGCTACAAATGTTGGGTATTCAAAATAAGTTATCGGAATTGTTAAAAAAAAAAAAAAAATCCTGCAGGAAAGGTATCACACATCACACATCACACATCCATTGTATTAGGTCTGTAAAATGAAAAGGGGCCTTTTTTTTTTTTTTTTAAATTTTCATGGCCTGCACTGGAATATCGACAAACTTGCAATCTACAAAGAAAGGAGATGCCCTCAAAACCCCTCAGCAGAGACAGAAGTCTACGGGTGTACCCCTACTCATGCATCCATTCTTATCTCTGTATCTGTATTACAAAATGTTTTGGAGGCCCAGATATTCAAAAATGTGATACTGAAATTAAACTATTTCTGAACAAGATGAGCTTCTTATCTGAACCTTCCAGATTTCCGATTGTATCAAAACGACATTTTTGTTGAAATTGGCCTATTTTTGATACAAGTGGATCAGAGAACTAACACTGGCAAAGATCTCCATAGACATGGAGAAGACCACCTGAAGAGCATGTTCTGAATTCAGGACAATGTAAGTTCCTGAGCTCAGCTGTGGAAGATGGGAGGCATCTTTTGGTCCTCCAGGATGCATTCCGACCATCTGCATACAATCCTAATAATTCCACTATAAGTGTGTGATCTAGAGAGTGACTTTTTTGTACGCTAAGATAGCATGGTGTCCCTTCCAACAAATCCCCCCTCCTCCACTGTTTCCCTTTGCAGCATAGACGTATGCATCAGCTAGATGTACTGTCTACTAGGTTGCAAAGAAAAATGGAGGCATAAATGAGTGGCAGGCATCTCCGAATATCTGAACATCTGAACATCTGAACATCTGAACATCTAAACAAAAAGTGGAAGACATGTGGCTATGTTTGGACCTTAAGATACTTGAAACTCTGGACAGAGCTCGGACCTTAAGGTTGTTGGAACTCTGAACAAAGCTCAGACCTTAAGGTCCTTGAACTCTGGACAAATCTCAGACCTTAAGGTCCTTGGAACTCTGGACAGATCTTGGACCTTAAGGTCCTTGGAACTCTGGACAGAGCTTGGACCTTTATCCTTGGAACTCTGGACAGAGCACTTGGAAGTATCTGGTTGTCATGATACACCCTCACTAGCAACATGATAAGACGTCCTCACCACACCACACACCATTCCCAGCTACACAGCATTGTGACAGATTTATAACATGGGACATTAGAGGAAGTAAGAAATGCAAGAAGCACCACTTCATGCAGACTCGATCTTAAATGGCACCAACAGAAATTCTGATTCGTCACATCTGCTGGGATATAAATGATGTGCTAACCTTTCCTGGGAATTGTGCTCTCCTAAGACACCCTCTTCCAGAAATTCGGCTTAGCCATGAAAGCAGAGCTTTCTTCTCTTGAAGAGCAGAAACCCCAGAAGTCAAAGCCATGGGCCACAGGCTGCCGTTAACCCAACACCACCCCCGGGGACAGAGTCATACATGTGCAGTATCAGAGAGAGGACACAGGAGACATGGACCACCGGGACACATAGTCGCCCCCCTCGGCAAGGAAACAAGACAACCAAGTTCGTATTAATATGCGCTTTTCCCCAAGCATGCTTCCTTCCTCTCTCCAACCATTATCCTCCATTCGACTTTATTTTACATTATTTTATTTTTTAGAGAGAGCACATGAGAGGAGAGAGGAGCAGAGAGAGAGGGAGAGAGAAAGAATCCCAAGCAGGCACCACACTTAGAGTAGAGCCCAATATGGGGCTCCGTCTCATGACTCTGAGGATCATGACCTTGAGCTGAAATCAAGATTCTGACACTCAACCAACTGAGCCACCCAGATGGCCCATTATCCTGCATCTTATTTTAATATTTTATTTATGTATTTGTCAGAGAGAGAGATAGCACAAGCAAGCGCATAAGCCAGGAGATCAGCAGGCAGAAAGAGAAGAGGGCTTCTTGTTGAGCAGAGAGCCCGACACAGAACTCGATCCCAGGACCCTAGGATCATGACCTGAGCCAAAGGCAGATGCTTAAGCCACAAGCATTCCACGTCAGCATTTTAATTACATCTCCAGATCTGTTTCACAATAACGCGGTGCCTTATTTCTACCTTGCCACATAAACTAATTTGGAAATTCCATAACCCTTTAACCTATTTGAGGTCCCTTCCTTGTCACTGACCATCTTCCAACCTTGGTAACTTTTGTCAAACTCTAAATAGTAAATACATTTGGTTGTATGCAAATGGTCATCAGCTTATTTGGTCATCAAATGTTAACAGTAAAAAAAAAAAAAAAAAAAAAAGAAAGAAAGAAAGAAAGAAAGAAAGAAAAGGAAAGAAATGTCAAAATTGGGGTGCCGGGGTGGCTCAGTGGGTTAGAGCCTCTGCCTTCAGCCCAGGTCATGATCTCAAGGTCCTGGAATCGTGTTCTGCATCGCGCTCTCTGCTCAGCGGGGAGGCTGCTTCCCCCTCTCTCTCTGCCTGCCTCTCTGCCTACTTGTGATATCTCTCTCTTTCTCTCTCTCTCTCTGTGAAATAAATAAATTAAATCTTTAAAAATAAAAGAAAAGTGTCAAAATTGTTTTCCCAAAGGATAAGCTCGTTTTTATACTCTCTGATGTAATGACTAAAACAGAGTTGATGCAGTATTCTCACTCACAGAGCTAAGTCATGAACACCAGTAAGTAGTCAAAAAAAAAAAAAAAATCCTTTCCCCAATCCTACTATTTTACGAGTAGGCTTGTGCCCTAGTTTTTAATTGAAATAAAATTTTAGTTGAGGTGTGTATTATTCATGAGATTAGAGTCCTCACTACAAATCATCGTAATAACGAGGCAGGAGGGAACAAAGATTTCCTATCATGTGCTTTAATAGGACACACTTCAACTCCTTTGCCTTTACATTATTTAAGATATAGTAGCAAGAGTCATTCTGAAACACAACCCGCCCATGCCAGCCAGGACGCCGAGGGACACTGAAATCCGTTCAGGTTCTGCGGAAAGCGGAACGGGTGCAACAATGAGTCATTGTTCCGTTTCGGAATGTTCATTAGGGGCTGTGCGGCCAGGAAGCAGAGGGCCGGGCTGATGGGCATACGGACATGGAAAAGTGAGCCAATTAATTACCGGGTTTGGTGATGACAGAATGGCACAGGGGCAGGGGAATCTCTCTCTCATCCTGTCTTTGCTCATAAAGATTTTGGGCACTTCCTTTGTGTCAAATTTGAATGGAGCACGTCATGGGAAGCTACGGTAGCAAAAAAAAAAAAAAAAATAATAATAATAATGTTTTTTCCTTGGATGAGTGGAAGTGTCAGTGGGTACAGTGTGAGCAATGTGGCTGGAAATTCTCTGCAGAATCTCACACCGGGCTCTATGCATATTTTGGATGGGAGTGGAGGTGGGAGTGTTGCCCTGAGCCTGTCGGATTTCCAGAAGCATCCCTGGGCTTGACCCATTAGGTGTCAGCAGAAGCCACTCCCCCAATTAGGACAACTCACTCCTCCAATTCTCCAACTATCCACGGTTGAGAGCCATTAACAGTGAAGAATGGAGGTTTTGATCTATAGGATACGTCATAATTCATGATTTTACATCATTGACAGGCTACTTTTGTAGCCACACTAGACATTCTGTGTGTCTCTATGTGGGTCTTTATCTAGTATAATATATACACTAACGTCCTAGCATATATTTTCTATACTCCCAACAGGAATAGACTAGTATAATATGTACACTAAACTACTTATCCAATAACATGTTGATACCTACATATGTAGTAACATAATTTCCAATAACATTTAGATAGCTACGTATGTAGTAACATGGTTTCCAATAACATTTTGATAGCCATGTATGTAGTAACATAATTTCCAATAACATTTAGATAGCTACGTATGTAGTAACATAGTTTCCAATAACATTTTGATAGCCATGTATGTAGTAACATAGTTTCCAATAACATTTAGATAGCTACATATGTAGTAACATAGTTTCCAATAACATCTTGATAGCTACGTATGTAGTAACATAGTTTCCAGTAGAATTAATCTAGAATCCATTCCTGGTTATTTCATGTCCTAGTCAAAGTTTTAAAGTAATGTCACTTCTGATGCAGTTCTTACTCAAAACCCAATTTCCTCCCCCTAATTTGTAGAGTATCCCATTGAAATATGTCAAGACGTCATCAATCTCTCTGCCTCCTCCCTCGTATAGCTATGGCAATTTTTAAGTTTGGAGGGAAAACCATGGATATTTTTACCATAGTACACAGTATCTGAGGAAAGTCTTAGTGACTTCTGCAATGAGAACCAATAGGATTTACCCATTTTTATTGACTGAATTGTGTCTCTCCAAAATTCATATGTGGAGGCCCTGAGATCCTGAGTACCTCAGAATATGAGTGTATTTGGAGATGGTGTTTTTAAACAGGTGATTACGGTAAAATGGGGTCCTATGGGTGGGCCCTAAATCAATCTGACCAATGGCCTTATAAAAAGAGGACATGAAGACACACACATGCACAGAGGGACATCCACGGGAGGACTTGGGGAGAACACAGGGTCAGCACAGCAAGGAGAAAGGCCTTGGGAGGTATCCACCTGGATCTCAGACCACCAGCCTCAGCCCTGCCTGGATCTTCCTCTCCAAGCCTCAGCCCTGCCCCTCGGAGCTCAGACCTCCAGCCTCAGCCCTGCCCAGAGCTCAGACTCCCAGCCTCAGCCCTGCCTGGATCTTCCTCTCCAAGCCTCAGCCCTACCCGGAGCTCAGACTCCCAGCCTCCAGGATGGCAAAAAAAATAGATTTCTGATGTTTAAGACACTCATTCTGTGTTATTTTGTTATGACAGACCAAGCAGACTCACATACCCATGTTCCACGTCAACAATATGTTTTTGATAAATTATCTTGGCTTAATTTGAAATAAAACTGAAAGAAGGGAATATAATGTTTTTGCTTTTGTTTTTAACAGAAACATGTATTTCCTGTCCATCACTGATTCTGATGGAACGGACAAAACACAGGAATGAGAAATTACTCTTGTTCATGTTATGTTAAATTTAAATATATCTGTATTAATTCACAGTCTCAATAGATACTTCAAAATACTTTCTTTTCACATTCACAATGAAAGCAGCATTCCCCCTGATGATTATTGTGTTTTTAAAAGTAAAGCTGTTCCCATTTATTAATCATGCTGAGATTTG
Organism: Mustela nigripes; assembly: GCF_022355385.1. Classification (NCBI taxonomy): domain Eukaryota; kingdom Metazoa; phylum Chordata; class Mammalia; order Carnivora; family Mustelidae; genus Mustela; species Mustela nigripes. The sequence goes on along the minus strand of NC_081575.1, from coordinate 121,277,011 downwards.
GTTCCTGTCTCTAGTTAGCGACTGTAAAATCTCATTGACACAACGCCAGACAATCATATTTCGACGTCCTAATAGAAAAAGACTTGAGCTAAATATTGAAATAAAACCTTCATTGACTTCAGATCTCTTTGTGTTTATGAATTCTACACGTAAACGGTTTAGAAAACAAATGTCTATACGTGTTACGGATTTCATTTGTACACATCATGTGCTTGCTGTGGCTCAGGTCAATAGAGAGTTCTTTTCACCTTGAAACATTGAAATGAGTGTCAGCTTAGACTTTCCTAGATGAGGGCCGTTACAGGCTCAGGAAAACAGGAAGACTTAAAGGATGTTAATGTCATTTTTATTATAGGATGCTTATCAGAGAAGCAAAATTTAAAAAAATCAAAGATTTTCCACAATGTTCGTGTAGTGCTGAAAATTAGCATAAACCCCATAAATTAATGTTACTGGAATGGAGATACAACAGAGACAAATAATGCCCAAGTCATCATCCTACCGATTTTCCATTCTGGAAGCATACGCTATGTGGGGAGAAGCTAATTCTTTTATCGTTACAGAAGTTAAATGCTTTGTGGGGCACCTGGGTGGCTCAGTGGGTTAAGCCTCTGCCTCTGGCTCAGGTCATGATCTCAGGGTCCTGGGATCGAGCCCCACATCGGGCTCTCTGCTCAGCAGGGAGCTTACTTTCTTTCCTCTCTCTGCCTGCCTCTCTGCTTACTTGTGATCTCTGTCAAATAAATAAAATCTTAAAAAAAGAAATTAAGTGCTTTGTGAACATCTTTCGGGAGTTTCTGGTGAAGAGTCATTTGTATTAATGAAAAGGAAAAAATTATGCTCAAGTCAATGGAGTTGATCAAGATACAGACTCTCTTCTACTCATAGCACAAAGGGCAGAAATGACACACCTACTGTATCCAATAAATTAGTAATTGAGGTACATGAGTATGCAAAATACCTTAGTTAATGTATGGCATGAATAGTATGGCCTACGATAGATTTTTTACTTCATGAAGGGGGATGCCCTCCAGGTTGTAAATTCAGGTGTTAACATGAGTTGGCCAACAAGTCAATGAACATGAACCATCTTGTCCCCATGATCACAGGAGGAAAATTCATAGGGAACCCCATAGTACCATCCACCTGTCCTTTGAATGTGTGGCAGAAGATAATCATTTGTGTTTTCTCAAAATTGGTGTTTGGTTTTCCTTGCGATCCTTAGAGATTTGAGTGAACTCTGAAGTTCTGACTTGACTGTCCTGTTGTGAGTTTTAGAGACCGCCCCCCTTGAGTTTGATGATCTGCTCAAAGGACTCAAGGACCAGAAATGCAGTTGTGGGCCTGGTTATGGTTGATCACAGTGAAAGGATACAGATTAGATAAAATCATGAGAATCAGACTAATGATTAATGAGATTCAGATTAAGAGTTGAATGATTAGAATCAGCAGAGTTCAGGTGCATCTTGGCCCCTTTTGGGGGAGTTGTAGGGAGAGCACTCAATGCTTCCAGCAACCGTGTGTGGGACCAGACTATGGCGGATGGCAACTGGACTGGCTCATGCACACTCTTGGCACTGAGGGATTTTTGTTTGGAGGCCAGTCATATAGGTGGGAGAACCTACCATGAGCTGTCCCACTCATTCTCTAGCCTCATCTCTTGTGTCCCTTCTCCTGTCCCCCAGCTTTCCTGAGCATCTAGCACTTGCCAGGAGGCATGTCTCTTCTGCACACCCCCTCCCTCAGCATTCCCTCCGCTAGCACGTTATTACGGGGGGATTCTCCAGCATCACAGTCCGCATTACTCCCCTCTGAGGGAAAGTTCTTTGGTGCTTTTTTCTGGAGAAACCATGATCCCACAGCTTGAGGGAACCTGTCATGCAGCTGCATCAACTGTTAATTTACTCTCCACCCCATCCCTACCGCCAGACGGCAAATCGTCTGGAGATGAGATTATGTTTGATTGGGTCTCCCATCTCCTTCAGAGTAGATGGTCCACACGTGTTTGCTGAGTCAATCAGTATAAGGAGAAAACATCACACGCCCTTTGCTTTTTGGTTCCGTGTCTATGTTCACGGGTAAAACAAATCTCTTTCTGAATATTTTTTGTGAAAGACTTCACAATAGGCCACCATGTTGGTTCTTCTCAAGTTTGGGATTTCTTCCTCTCCAGAAGACATCTTTGCCAGCATCGGCACCAAAAGCAGTACCTGTAAGTGAGTATCTTAAAGGTACAGCATGGGAAAATTTTGAAACATATGGTACGATGTGACCCTTCTTGACACTCATCATTTCTCTCATGATCAGAACCATAACGTGAGTATCCAACATGGGGATGGGTGACTCTTCAACATTAGTAACATCCTTACCCAACATTGTTGATCCCGGAACATGTTTTATTAATTAGTCCACACACTTTCTCTGTAAACCAACATCCATCTTCCCTCGCTCTTCAAAAGCTTCTGATTAAGGCGACTTGCATCAGTGCTTTTCTTGGCCACAGCGGGTCTGTGGAGCACAGCTGCACTTCCCAAACGTGAGTGTGCACCAGAGTGGCCTAAGCGTGGTAAACCACAGGCTGCAGAATGATGGACCCAAAGTTTCTGAGGTGTAGCTTTGCAGGATGGCCGTGAATTTACACATGCCAGGTTCCAGGGGATGCTGGGGAGGCTGGCATGGGAGGACACACGAGTGCTCTGCCAATGTGCTTGATTGACCAAAGGGGCGGGCACTGCCCTCTGCCAAGCCTCCCAGCTACAGCCACTTAATCCGCACTTCATCCTGACACACACTGTCAGGAAAGCATTGAAGGGCGTTTGCTGGTCTCGTACCCGGTTACTTTATGGCTGACGTGACGTGGGCAGCTCACAGACTGGGTGTCGGCTGTGTTCCAGCCGCCACGCTCGGTCCCTGCCTGGATGCTGTTTCCCCTGCAGCTAGGAAACTCCGGTTTTCCCCCTTGCTCCATTTCTCGGGAAGCTGAAGACCGGTAGGTAAGTTCCCTTCTCACGTCTGGGAATGTGTCTGCTTGTTTCGGTCTCCGTCTGTGACCTGTGCTTACCCTGGTGGTGTTGGCTTGCCTGGCCGTGCGGATCTCCCCCTGTGGCCTATTAATGTTGTGCGGTTTGCCAGCTCTGTGCCCGTGAACGTGGCATCTGTGGTCTGGCGTTCCTCGTTGCCTGTTGGGTTGCACTAGACCAGGTCTCCCAGGCTGCGTCCTTCTCTGGGTCTCAGACATGAACTGTCCATGCAATTGAATGGCTTTGTGGTGGTATCTACGGCTGTGGCTCATTCTTTCCCCTTCTTGGTTTTTATATTCATTTGAGACATCCCCCCACCACGTACCTGAGGCTTCATCTCTGTCCTGCCCTGAGATGTGGTGCTGCATTTTTTGCATTTCCAAAGGGATTCCTTTTGTGGTAAAATCATGCAGCTGGGATGTAAGGTTCCTTAGAATCCGTGTCCTATCAAGAGCCCCAGGCAATTTGTAGGAAAGAACTCACAGATGGTATAGCTCCTAGCAGATGACTCGCCTTCACCTCAGACAAATCATGCCTCGGGATCTTAGCATGTCCCTCCTTTTTGCAACTTATAACCACCGATGCTCCCTATGACCGTGCATTGGGTGAGTTTCCAGCTGAGACCATGAACGATGAACACCCATGCTTCTGCAGGGAACCAGACACTGCGTGGGTGTTTCTGAGGCCTGCTGTTCCCCAGGATACCTCTGAGAAGGTCTTTTCAGCCATGTCAATGTGACATCTTTCATGCATGCTTTCTGCCACGATGTTCTGTGGTCTTGGATGAGAGGTAGCCTGAGGGCCCAGGATAGAAGGCCACGCTCAGTCCTGTATTCCAGGTGCTTGCTATAATGGTGGCCTACAGCAGGGCCATTCAAATAGCATTCCCAGCACTCATCATGGGCCAAGTGGATCGGGCTGGGGGAGAGAACTCCATCCTGCAGGTCTGTGGGGTGCTTGGGGCCAGCGGCATGGGTCTGGACCATGACAGGTCAGTGGCCTGGTTGCTAGAAACTCCCATCTGAGGAATCAGAACACCAACCAGGTCCTCAGTGAAGAAGTCAGGAATAAGCATTGCGGGGAGCCTGCTGAAGTTCAGGTGGGGGCAGTAATTTACTCCAAAGGCAGTAAATTGGAACCCATCATCTGGAGACTCGGGTGGAAAAGCCCTTCTTTGTCAGCACGGCGATAGAGAAACCACGGGTTCTAGAATGCACCTTGGGTCTGGATTACTACCCTGCCTCCCGCCAGCTGTGAGACCACAAGTAACTTCACGTCCGGTAGTCTTCCTAGTCAAGTAGGAATGGGTGTCACGGGTGTCGTAGGGGGCCTCAAAGAGCAGATGCTTTATTGGTAGTTGCTGTTCTGCTTGTTAGTCTAATTACAAGGAATGGTGGTCTGTGCGCATACGGAGCTCAGGGCTGTGCCAGGTTCTTGGAATGCTCAAGGTTAGTGGTAAAGGTCATTGTGACCTGATTGGCTGGAAGTTTGGGGGGCTAATATGCTGGCCGGGGTCTGGACGGACTGGGCATGCGTGCTCAAGGCACAAGTGCATGTGGATAGGTAAGTGAACAGATCACTCAAGCCAGGAGTAAAAGTCATGGACCGCTGGTCAGGAGCTCCAGGCCATCGGGAAGGCTGCTTTCTACGGGGGCTGCTCTTGATGTCTGTGGTTGTTGGACAAGGAGGTGTGTTCCTCTGTGCTTGTGCATCTACGTGTGTAGGGAGACTGAATCCGACATCCCTGGAGGAAACAGGCAGCTCTAATTCTGGGTGGTCTTTCTGATGTAGGAAGGCATTCAGGGGGAGTGCTGTGTGTTGCCTAGGGAACCTGTACACTTTTCAGGATTGTGTGTATTCTCTGTAGTTGTGGTTGGAGAGATGTATGTGCAAATTCAACGGCAGCATAGCCGTGAGCTCTGGTCTTCAGGCCATCGGTGATGTGGGGTCACCATCACATCAGACACAAACATCAGCTGAGCCACATCCCTGGCGTGGAACAGGGCCCTCAGATGTCCAGGGCAGCCCCACTGAAAGAGATAGCTGAATGACATAGCTGATCCCTTTCTGAGCAGAAATCCCACAGCTGAGGGTTGAAGTCAGAAAGCACATCAAAGTCCTCAGTTTTGTGGGGTTTTTGTTGTTGTTTTTTACTGTCAATTCTAATATGTGGAACAGCTCTCTTCAAGAGCAGGTTGTGCTGATGGGGTACGTGCTCTGCTAGTTAACTTCCTGGTGTGGGCAGCAGAACCGTGTGCCAATGTCAGGACACCCAATGCCCCCCGCCCCGGACCAGCTGGAGGCCCTTCAGGTCTTCTGGTGCCAGTGCATTTTGCCGTGCACGCTGCATAGACAGCTCTGACTCCTGCCTCCCATTGTCCAGGGTGGGCATCCCATCACCGGGAGACCTGCTGAACCCCTCAGCCCCTTCCCCAAGTTTCATGGCTTCATGGCATCTCCAGCGAGCTCCCCGGTGAGCCAGGCATGGGCACGTGGACTCCGAGGCTCTCCAGAGATACAGGTGTGGGCATGTGGACCCCAAGCTGTCTGGCGACCTGGGACGGGGGCATGTGGCCCCCGGGGTTCCCCGGTGATCCAGGCAAAGGCATGTGGACCCTGAGCTCTCCAGTGATGTGGATATGAGCATGTGGATCCCGGGCTCTCCGGTAATAATGGATATGGGTGTTGGACCCCGTGCAGAACACAAAGGCAAGCTGTTCGCTGTGTCCTTTTCTATAGGCTGATGGTCCTTAAACTTCTACTGGCATAGTGTCCACCCATCAGAATTGGCCATCTTCTTCCCTTAAGTGCCCCCCAATATATGGGATGAAGTGACCCTCCTGGGAGCATGGAGTGGATTTATTCCCTTTGCTGGGGGCCACATGGCTTGGATGCCTTTCCAGATAGGTAGCTTTGGTCATGGAAAGTAAAAAGGTTTGTGTATGCCAGAAGGAGCCTTTCCTAATAGCCTGGACACTAGGGGAACACTTCAACAGACTCTCCAGCAACCAGATACTTGCTTGATTGGTTACCCTCTTCTTGAATCCTTTTGTCAGACCCCCAAGTAGGAACTAAAAATGACAAAGCTCAAAATTCAGTCCTGTAGACTTTCTCTTCCATATGGCTCTTCACCTAGAGACACAGCTGGCTCTGCCCCAGCGAGAGCTCCCGGGAGGGATGGGGCTGGTTAGCAAATTTCAGAAGCAAAAAAACGTGGGCCCTAGGTCAGGCACAGCTTTGGATGGCTTGTGGGACCCTGGATGGATGTGTTCATCTCACAGGTACCATTTTCTCCGCATGTTCTGCATCTCCGTCTGAGCCTGGTGTTACAGGTGAGGTTCTGGGAGATCTGCTTCCTCCTTGTCTTCTCAATCTCAGGAGTAAGGTATTGTCTAGCCTCACTGTCAGGGACAGAAGTTAGGGCTAAGGGTCCCCTCATCTTAGAGAAGCACAAAGCCTGAAGCCCTATCTAGTACAGGGGGAGGCTGCTGACCATATGTCCTGTCTTGAGAGGGCAGAAGCTGAGCAGACCCAGCCAGCGGGGGGCAAGGAAGAAGAGCCAAGAAGCTCAGGGCCCTCTGAATTTTGAGAACCCAGAACTCTATGGGGCTTTTCCAACTCCCTCCATCAACCCTACTGAGACCAATACTTCTAAGACTTGTCAAATGTTTTAAAGACCTCTTTTGGTTGGATCTGGCTCCCAAGACCCTATTTTGACTTCTAGAGCATGGAAAATTGAGCAAGGAATTAAAAACTCAGCCTATTGGCTATGGATAATCACTCATTGATATGGATCTGTCTTGTTTCAGATGCTTTCAATTCAGTTCCCCAGAGTGGGTTTACTGGGTTTACTTAGGTAACAGATATTGAACAGATGTTTTAAATAGCTTTTAAACTCAAAATATTAATAGGGTGATTTAAATATAGGAGTATATTTGAAATTCTTCTGGATTCTGTTCCAAGTGTGGTGCAGAAATGGATCCGTATGCATATGTTCTGATTTGGATTGTCCTGTCCTGTTTTCTCCTTCCAAAGACTACCCTAAAATGAAATAATTTAATCCAAGGATATTAATGACACATGGTATTAATACACATGTATGACACTTGTAATTTGGACATAGAAGGAGGAGTGAGCAGGACTGGTTGAAGAACCATGGGTAAATCTGGTGGACCAGTGGGAGTCTAACCTTTAAATGCAGCTCTCTTGTCTGAGATAGAGCCGGATGGATCATCCAAAACATGTTGAGAGAAAAAGGTAAGGACATGGAAGAGGACGAACTTCCATCGGGGATGAGATCTAGGAGAATGCTCAGGATGATTTCTCTGCCCACACAGTCCCTTCTTCTCTTGCCTGTGCTGCTCCACAGCTTGTGCAAGATAGACAAGCACATGTACACAGGAGCAAAAATGCCATCCTACGGAAACCTGTTCACATGATGCAGCAAAGTCATGCTCAAGCCACATAATTCTTTACACGATTCTTCATAAATTATGTGTTCCAAATGTGAAGCCTTCTCCTTAAGGACTCCAAAACCCACACTTGTGCGTGTGAAGTGGGTCCTATCTCAAATTTTTCTTAAATCAAGGGCTAACTTGTATTGGATTCAACAACTCTAAATGTGTAAAAGTTTTCATGCTTGGAATCTGTTCTTAGGCTCTAGATCATGTTCTCTGTGGGGGTGGCATGCCCAGTTTACAAAGTTTGGAAGAATCTGTAAGAAATACCATTTATTTTTATTTTTTATTTTTTATAAACATGTATTTTTATCCCCAGGGGTACAGGTCTGTGAATCACCAGCTCTACACACTTCACAGCACTCACCAAAACACATACCCTCCCCAATGTCCATAATCCCACCCCCTTCTCCCAAACCCCCTTCCCCCAGCAACCCTCAGTTTGTTTTGTGAGATTAAGAGTCACTTATGGTTTGTCTCCCTCCCAATCCCATCTTGTTTCATTGATTCTTCTCCTACCCACGTAAGCCCCCATGTTGCATCACCACTTCCTCATATCAGGGAGATCACATGATAGTTGTCTTTCTCTGCTTGACTTATTTCGCTAAGCATGATACGCTCTAGTTCCATCCATGTTATCGCAAATGGCAAAATTTCATTTCTTTTGATGGCTGCATAGTATTCCATTGTGTATATATACCACATTTTCTTGATCCATTCATCTGTTGATGGACATCTATGTTCTTTCCATAGTTTGGCTATTGTGGACATTGCTGCTATAAACATTCGAGTGCACGTGCCCCTTTGGATCACTACGTTTGTATCTTTAGGGTAAATACCCAATAGTGCAATTGCTGGGTCATAGGGCAGTTCTATTTTCAACATTTTGAGGAACCTCCATGCTGTTTTCCAGAGTGGCTGCACCAGCTTGCATTCCCACCAACAGTGTAGGAGGGTTCCCCTTTCTCCGCATCCTCGCCAGCATCTGTCATTTCCTGACTTGTTGATTTTAGCCATTCTGACTGGTGTGAGGTGATATCTCCATTTTTAATGAGCCATATTGATGACTGCAGAGTGGGAGAGGCAATAGGACTTCAAGCTCTACTCAGGCAGGACTTGCACCTGGCAGGGACCACTTAGCTCTCTAGGTTCTGTCTGTCTTGACACCCCGTGACCTGGGTGTTAGGAGACTTACAGGATTGCCTCTATGATCTTGGAAGACTTCTGGTGGTCTTGAGCCTGCCTTATAATAGACTACTCATGATAGACTACTGCGTAACTGCGTATGATTGCTAGACTGTTCGTAAAGCCTCCTGAGTCCACCAGAAGGCTGTTTTGTCTTGTTTTCTCTACAATTTACCATCTTCCTGATGCTTCTAAGCTGTATCCTTGAGTTTTAAGCTTTGGATTCCCTCTTATTCCCAAAGCTCAGACATTAGCTAGTGGCTGCTAACACTTTCTCTAGGAGTGTGTACTTTATCCTGTGCCAAGATCTCCTATCCTCACCAGCACCCATGATTTCTGTCTTCAGATCCCATTGGTTCCGAGGACTTGTTTAAAAAGTCTTTCCTAGAGACTCCTGAGTGGCTCAGTCAGTTGAGCATCTGACTGTTGATTTCAGCTCAACCCATGATCTCATGGGCCATGGGATCAAGCCCCATGTTAGGCTCAACAGGGAGTCTGCTTGACATTCTCTTCTTATGCCCCTGCCTCCGCTCATGTACATGTGCTTTCTCTCTCTCAAATCTTCAAAGTCTTTCCTAACTAAAATCCCCTGTTGCTTGTCATTCTATAGTCTGACCTTTAAACAAATCTATGTCTATCTCCTTGCACTTACTTGGTTGGTCAGATCCAACAAATTAGTAGGACACTAAAATGTATCTACTGTTTCTCTGGATGAGCGGAGGAGAAGGAGTTTTTTTTATGACCAGATTTTGGATCTTTGGTACTCCCATTCACTCATGCCAGTCTCCACCAGCGAATGTCCCACCTGGTGACCTAGGTAGGGGAGGAACTCCAGATCTGAGCATGCAGCATGGCTAGCCACCCACTCGCCTTTGGAAGTCTCACTACCTTGCTGGCTATACTCCCACTCCAATAATTCCAATAATTGTTTCATAAAAGTGGTATTTGATGTCTACAGAGTTCTGTAAGCTGTCAGACGCTGGAAAGCAGACCTTTGCCTCCTGATTGTGACCTCATGGTGGTCCCTCTGTTCAAGTTCTTAACACCAACCCATCCTGGGGACTGGGGCAGAGAGAAGTTTGCTTTCTTATGCTGTCAACCATAATTTCTTTTCCTTTTAGTGACTGAAAAAATCTTTAGGAGGGAGATGTAGGAGTTACAAAAGTAGGCCTCATATATTCTCACTACAAATGGGAATATAAATTAGTATAATGTTATCTGGAAGGAAACGTGGCAATCACCCTTTCTAGTAATTCCTCTTAGTTTTCCATTTTTTCTTAAAATTCATATGAGTAGACATATCTGTACACGATGGCTTGTATAAACAGTAAATGGTGTAGCAGGAAACAATTATTTGTTGCTCAAGAGGAAGGAAGCAGACTCTTGACTCTCTTCTTGTCAGTCCTTGTGCTTCTGCTGGATGAAAATACTCTTGGAAGGTCTACGTGGAAGGAGCATGCAGGAGGCTTGACAGGCTGAGCAGAAACCAACTGGAGACCGTGTTACTCGATGTGCTGCATTTGTTCACTTTTCCTACCCTGCTCTGTGTCCACAAAGTGGGCCTGTGTGTATCCACATGATCCTTCGATTTGAGTTCCTTGTGCACTCAACGGAGGAGATCTAAGAGCAGTTTAAAGGATGTAGGAGCTCGAGGGTAGGCGTCTGCTTCTCTGGCTGGGCCAGCAATGTCCCTCAACCAGTGGTCACTGGCCCTCTCAAGGTGGCCATTACTACCTAGCCTCTTAATTATGGGTTGTTGGTAGAGGATTCCTCTTGGGTCCCTCATGTTTGCATGCCTTGTAAGCAAAACAGAAGCTCTTGTGTTCATTTTGCTAAGAAGATATTTGTATAGAGGACACTTTTGGAAGGTAGAACAGCACCTCCCCTTGGGGAAGAGGATGATCTGTTTACCGTCCAGAACAGTGAGCATAACCTCTCTTGCAGGACAAAGAGGCAGAAGAGTCCCTGGCAGGTGTCTTGTAAGAATGGACATTTCCAAAGGTTGATTTCCTCACTTGTAACTCAACCCAACTGTACAGCATCCACCTGGACCGGTCCTCTCATGGCCACCAAGGGATGATGGATTTGGGCCACATAGAGCATAACCAACTGCTATGATAAAGTCCTTTGTCTCTCAAGTCTTTAGTCTTCTGCTAGCATCTGTGCAACTGGCTGGCTGACGTGTGAGCATGTGAGGAGGGTAAAACGTCACCCTTCATTGTTTCTCCACCATAACTACGGACTCCCCTCATTGCATTGAGCTTGAGAATAGTTTTGTCTTGACCGTGTAGAGGACCCAGGATTCCTGACCAGCTTTTGGGGTTCCCATGCCACTGTTTAAATGAACCCTGTGTGTGCTATTGTGACTGTAAGATTTCTCTGTCTTCGGATGCACTAGCTGGCAGTACACAGGTAGCATTGCGTGGACCTCTAGCATCCTGAGACCATGGAGCAGGAGAAGCAGATAGAGGGGTAGTAAGGAAGCAGAAGGAAGTGAAGAGTAAGAGATGAGGTATGAGAGCTGTCTGACAGGGTCACCAAGGGCGTGGGACTCTGACCAGGTGAAAGGTTGCACCATCAACTGGGTTCAGAGTGTCAGAAAAGCTGTGCATGTCGGGGGCAATCCAAGCACAGGTTTGGTGCACAGAAGGTAGGTCATATGGGCAAAGCCTGGTGCACCTCCAAAAGTGTTCTTGTTACACTGTTGTGCACACATTTTATTCATGAACACAAAGGTAGCATTCTGTCCCTCAAGACATGATTTCAGTGATAAGTGTTTTAATCCTTTTAATGAGCTAGAGACTAAGAGAATTCTTTCTAAAATTTTCTAAACACCTTACATATTATATGGTTTATTACCTATGTGGTTGATAGAATTGAGAGTTCTCTCAAATATGTCCAGCCACAAGAAAAACTGACATAAGTTGATATTATTTTATTTTTTAAAGCCCCAATGTGGGGCTTGAACTCACAACCCTGAGATCAAGACCTGAGCTTGAGAGCAAGCGTTGGACATTTAACCAAGAGAACCAACCAAGTACCCTGATCAGTTTATTTTAAACTAAACCCAAATGGATAAGGACAGAATTATCCTAAAGCTGTCTTTAGGAAAAGGGAAGGCAAGAACTCTATTTTGAATTTGTCTTTATGAAGTCATAATGGCTCCAAATGACTCCAAAACGTGGAGCCATTTTTAAAAGGCTGATTGACAACCTTTAGAAATTAGAACAGATACCATGCTGGTAATTCTGGACACGTTAGGCAGCCTACCAAGTTTGTAAGTGGCACAGTTTTAGTAGAAGTCATTAAAGAGGAAGCAAATAAATTGAGAGAATCCATTTTAGGGGGAAAAATGAAATTTAGAGACTTCATCTAAAAATTGTAAGGATCTTTTAGTAAATGGAACACAGCAACAGACATTTCAGCCAGTTTTACATGCAATGGGTTCATTCTGACAAATTATAAACCACAATAAATCAATCGGGTGTTTTCTTACACAACTGAACCTCTTACCGCAAGATTTAGCAATAGAGCTCCCTGGTATTTTCCCAAAGGAGTTCAAAATGTACGATCACACAAATTCCTGCACACGAGTCTCTGTAGCAGCTTTATTCTTTATTGCCACAACCTGAATGCAACCAAGGTGTCCATCAATAGGTGAATGGATGAGTACATGGTGGTGCCTCCAGACAACACGATATTATTATTATTATTATTATTTAACACAATATTATTGATCAGTAGAAAGACATGATCTACTAAGCTTTGAAGAGACCTGGAGGAAACCAGTGCATACGATGTGAAAAGCTAGTCTGAAAATGGCCACATCCGGTAGGATTCCTACTCTCATGTTTTGGAGAGGACAAAGTTACAGAGACCTCACGGTTGCCGAGGGTGAGGGGTAGTAGGGATCAAAAGGTGAACCACCACAGGGGATTCTCAGGGCAGTGAAACTACTCTATGTGCTAATTATCACGATGGGTACAGGTCCTCATTTATTTGTACAAACCCAGAGCACGCACATGATGGAGAGTGAACCCTGTCCTATAAACCATGGAGTCTGGCTGATACGTCCATGCAAGTCCATCAATCAGAGAAAATGTGCAAGTCCTGTAGGATAATGATGGGGCGGGCATGTACGTGGGAGAGACAAGGCATATATGGCAAATCTCTCAATTTTGCTGTGAACCTAAAACAGCTTAAAAGAGTCCTTAAAAAAGAAAAAAAAAAGAAAGAAACCAAAATGGAAATATCCCTCCAAACTTGGAAGTCCTAAATGTCCTATTCAAATACTAATGTCTTAAAAGAGGCATAGATGACTAAAACAGGCAATGATTTATGGGGTGGTTGTGGACATAGAGCCTTGCATGGAGGTGGGGTGGAACCTCGAACCCCTGAGCATGCTGGGTTTGTTGAAGCCTAAAGACATGTGGGAAGAATGAACTTCCAATAGCCTTCCTTCCAAAAACTAAAGATGACGTCAGCATGTCATCCAGCAGTCCCTTTAAAGGTATGCACCCCCCCCCCTCCAAGAATGGGAAATCCACATTCACAGAATTTACAGCCGCCGAAAAGTACACGTGTCCACGATGGCTCGATTAAAAAACCAACTGTGGTTGGACCATACCAAGGGAACACGTTGGGGTTATAAAAATTAGGGACTTTCTGACCCCTGCTACAATGTGGCGGACCGTGAAGGACAGGATGCTGAGTGAACTGAGCCAGTCACACAACCACCTCCACTGGAGGCTTCAACGGAGAGGTGCTTGGGGGAGTCCAAGTCACACAGACGGTAGAGGGCAGGTGATGCGAGCTCAGGGGGGAGAAGGTGGCGGGAAGTCTGTGATGAACGAGCAGGATGAAAAGCTTCTGGAGTTGGATGGTTGCACACAGTATCCTCTTGAGCTGTACACCATGCAATGGTTAAAATGATCAATTTAAGGTTCTATGTTATAACTTTTTTTTCTTTCTTTTTTTTTTTTTTTTTTGGAATGTGAGCTGCCCCCAGGAATCCAGAAGTCTGAGACTGTCAGCCCCCATGCCGTCCCCGTGTCTGGGGACGGGCGTATGGGAAAATAACTAGGTTTCCCATCAAACACCCACAGAAGGTGTTTCAGACATAGGAGGACTTAAAAATAGGTATGCTGAAAAAGATATATTTTATATGGGAGGTTGGCTAAAAAAAGACTCACCATAAAAGCTTCATACCTTGCTCTCTCCATTAGGCACAAAAAAAGGTCACGCGTTTAAAAAGAGAAAATGCCTCATTAGCATTTCGGTGGAACTACCCTGATTATAATTGCCCGAGCATGGGTTCTTTTGAGCCGTATATTTTATTTAATGGGATTTAACTTGCTAAAGTTTCACCAAACCTGTGGTCACTGACCTACCAAAAAATTGCTTAATTAGAAAGTTAACCTAAAACAAATGTTAAGGAAACCGCGTGAGAAGAACATAAAAACATGTCCTGTTGCATTCGAACTGAAGCAGGTGAGCCCATTAGCCGAGGGTTGTCATGTGTCGCCTGGGGTGTTTGCGCAGAGAATGGCTTGTGTGCACCGCACGGTTGTCCACATGGAGGTTTGGCCAGTGTAACAGGGACTTAATTAAGCTCTTTAATAGCCAGTGTTATTTCCTCCCTTTGAGCGACAATATGGGGTCTTGTCCCCTCCCAGAATGTTAACTGGCCCCCTCCTTAGCATGCAGGCAAGCCTGGGGTCTTCATTCAATGCTGAGATGACCAAGATCACACCCAAGGCAGAGTGCCTTCGGGAGGAAGCAGAAAGAAACTGTTGTGTGTTCCGTAGGCTGCTAGAACAAGTCGCACACACAATGTGGTTCCCAATGATAGGAATGTCAGTCCTGGATGTCATGAGTTCAAAATGGAGGTGTTGGCAAGGACCTGCTCCCTCTAAAATCAATGCCTTGATGCTTCTAGCTTCTAGTCTGTGGTCCTTGTCCCTTGGCTTCGTTGCCCCATGGTTCCAATCTCTGCCTCTGCTGCCCTTCACAAAGCTGTCCTCTGCCCTGGAGCATCACCAGGTCATCCCTCTGGGCAAGTCTTGGTTCTCATCTTACAAGGACCTCGGCCCCATTGGAGTAGGGTCCCACCCTGAGAAGCTCATCTTGATTATATTGGCGAAGACCCTATTTCCAAACATCAGAATCCTAAGCAGGAGGAGTTGAGACTTCAACATCTTTTTGGAGGACACAGTTCCACCTGCAACACCACCCAATGGCAGCTTGTGGAGACTTGGTCTACGACTTCGGGTCCTGCTGCCCGAGACACAGTGAGTTGACTCAGTGGGTGATGCTATCCCAGGCTCATCCGTGCGGGAATCGGGGCACATCCTGCAGTCTCTCATCTACACAAGAAAGGGCAACACTGACGAGTAAGGTGCCATGAGTGGAGAACACTGTCCCTCGGTTTCCCAGAGTCCTGCTGTTTTCTCACTCTTGTCCCAGCCCCATGAACTCCTCTTCTGATCTGTGATTTTGATGCTTTTGCTCACCATGGATTTCTCCACATTGATGTTTGCTTCGTGCCAACGTTGCTGTAAGATATTCATCCTGAGAACAGAGTATGCAGAGCCCACTTGAGCTCTACAGCCCAGAGGATGCCTCCTGCCCCATTCACCCTCCCCTAGTCCTGTGTAGGGTTGGCAAACATCGCCCCTGCTGTAAAATACCAGCTCTGCCCATGAAGTCACCACCTCCCTGTGGTGCCTTCTCTTCTCTCAGAAAACAGAGGTCCTGCCAAGGTTCAAATCTGTTGGCGGTCTTCTACCCACAGCACTGTACAATCTGCTTCCACACATGCTTTATTAGTTCAAATAGACAGTTAAATAATTTAAATCGGCATCTCAATAATTCATGCAGCACCACCTCACCGATAAGGGGCAAAGCATAAAAATCAGACGTAGATCCTCCTCTGATTTCATTTTTCTTCCCACCTCCGGGTGTTGAGCTTCTTATAAAACAAGAGGGTGAGCAGCTGCAGGTCAGCCCATGAGGACCTTTTCCTAAACCCACAGGGGTTGGGGAATTGGCATTTCGTGTTTGAAATTTGTAGCCCGTCTTCACGGCACAACTCTTACCTCTGTCGTGATTCCTTTCCCGTCTCTGGAAGACCTCTACCCGTCTTGTCTGTGTTGTGCGAGTTTGGTTGTTCCCCAACACTCGGCTTTTAGTTTTTCTTTGTGCTCACGTCTTTACTATTCTCTGACTTTTTGCTAGTTTGGGGTTTCCTTTGTTCTTTTTCTAGCTTCTTTCGGTATCAAATTAGATTGTCTGAAAATTTTCTTGCTTCTTGAAGTAGGCCTGTATCGCTATAAACTTCCCTCTCAGGACAGTTGCTGCTGTATCCCAAAGATTTGGGACCATTGTGTTTTCATTTGTTGCCATGTATTTTTTTTTTAATTTAATTTTTTTAATTTTTTAATTTTTTTTAATTTCTTTTTTAATTTTTTTAAATTTAATTTTAATCTTTGATTGGTTTGATCCATTCATTGTTGACAACCATGTGACTTGACCTCCATGTATTTGTGCTATTTCCAAACTTTTTCTTGTGGTCGATTTTTAGTTTCAATGCTGCATTCAGAAAAAATGCATGGTATGACTTTAGTCTTTTTCAACTGTTGAGATGAGTTCTGTGATCTATTATGTGATCCCTTCTGGAGAATATCCCAAGTGAAAATGTTCTGAATACATTGGTTAGATCCATCTGGTCTCATGTGTCCTCCAAAGCCACTATTTCTGTGTTGATTCTCTGTATGGTCCATCCATTGATGTAAGTGGGGTGTTGAAGTACCCCACTATTATTGTATTACTATCAATACTTCTTTTCTCGTTGTTATCAGCTGCCTTATGTATCGAAGTGCTTCTATGTTCAGTACATAGATATCTAAAATTGTTATATCTTGGGGCGCCTGGGTGGCTCCGTGGGTTAAGCCTCTGCCTTGGGCTCAGGTCATGATCTCAGGGTCTTGGGATCGAGCCCCGCATCGGTCTCTCTGCTCGGCAGGGAACCTGCTTCCTCCTCTCTCTCTGCCTGCCTCTCTGCCTACTTGTGATCTCTCTCTGTCAGATAAATAAATAAAATATTTTTAAAAAATTAAAAAAAAATTGTAATATCTTGTAGATTATTCCCTTTACAATTATATAGTGTCCTTCTTTTGTCTCCTAACATAGTCCGTTTTCTAGTCTGTTTTGTCGACTGTAAGTATTGCTACCCTGGCTTTCTTTTCACTTCCATTTGCAGGATAAAACTTCTCCGTCCCTTCCTGTTCCATCTGAAGGTATCTTGATGTCTGAAATGAGTTTTGTAGAATGCCAGTAGAGGGCTTTTGCTTTTTTATCCGTCCCTTCTCCCTGTATCTTTTGATCGGAGTGCTCAGGCCATTTACGTGCAGAGTAATTGTGGAGAGATAGATATGTATGGTCATTTTCTAATTTTATCATTTTTGTCATTTTTCTGTGTCTCTTTCATCTATTTTATGATGTTTTGTCTTTCTTGGGTGATGTAGTTGGATTCTTTTCTCTTCATTGTTTGCATGCCTACCGTTGGTCTTTGATTTGTGGTTATGTGTGGTTACCATTAAAGTTTTATACATAACACCTATGCATACCCCAATCTATACTGAGCTGATGACCACTCCAGTTTAACCCATTCTAAAAGCACTAACACTTTTTTGACTCCTCTCCTTCTAATGTTTTAGGTATATACTGTCATCATTTATATGTTTCATTTTGTGAGTCCCTCAATAGAGATCTACTTACTTTTAGTGCTTTTTACTACTTACGTTCCTTATTCCTGCTAAATGTTTTCACTCAAACATTTCTTGTAAGGCTGATTGGGTGATGATGAATTTCTTTGAACTTTTTTTTTTTAAGATTTTATTTATTTATTTGACAGAGATCACAAATAGACAGAGAGGCAGGCAGTGGGGTGGGGGGGTGGAGTAGGCCCCCCGCTGAGCAGAGAGCCCGATGCGGGACTGAGATCATGACCTGAGCCAAAGGCAGAGGCTTAACCCACTGAGCCACCCAGGCACCCCCTTTGAACTTTTGTTTGGGAAACTTTCTCTCTCTTTCTGAATGATAGCTTTGCTGGATAGAGTATTCTGGGATGCAGGGTTTTTTTTTGTTTTTTTTTTGTTGTTGTTGTTTTTTCCATTCAGTACTGTGAATATATCATGCCACTTTCTTTCTGCCAAAAAATCTGCTTATGGCCTCATACGGTTTCTCTTTTGGCAACAGTTTTCTTTTCTCTTACTGCTTTTAACGTTTTTTATCACTCTGTCTTGGCATTTTACTTATTATGTGTCTTAGTGTGGACCTCCTTGGGTTGATTTTGGTGGGGACTGTCTGTGCCTCCTGAAACAGATTGCTGGGATTTGGGATGTTTTCCGCTATTATTTCTTCAAATACATTTTTCTCCCTCTTCTCCTTTTGGATCCCTATCATATAAATGCTACTATGCTTGTTGGTGCTGTTGAGTTCCCTTAGTCTACTTTCATTTTTTTTTGTTATTAATATTGTCTCTCTCCTTTTCAGCTTGATGACTTTCCATTAGTCTGTGCTCCAGGTCACCGATCTTTGCTACCACTTCCTCTACTAATTTATTCCATTTAGGTATTTTTAATTTCAGTTATTGAGGTTTTTAAAACCAATCTCTAATTGGTTTTTATGTCTCTGTTGAGTGTCTCACTGAGGCCCTCCACTCTTTCTGAAGTCCAGTATCTTGATGGACATTGCTTTAAATTCTATATCAAGCATATTACTTACCTTTGTTTTATTTAACTATGACTTTGTCCTTTTCTTTCATTTGGGATATATTCCTCTAGATCCTCATTTTGTCTAAGTCTCCGTGTCTGTTTCTGTGTGTTAGAAACATCGCTATACCTCCTGCTCTTGAAAGTAGAGTCCTTATGAAGAAGAGGTCCTGTAGTGTCCCCTGTTCATAAGAACCTGGTGCTTCAGAGGTGTCTCTTATGTGTGTTGTGTGTGCCCTATTGTTGTGGCTGGGCTGTGTTTGCCTTCAGTGCAATCATCTGCAATGGCTCCCTTTCCCTGTTGTGGGCAGAATTTGGTCTCTATGTTGCCAATGGGCCACTGTGGGGCCATCAATGGCCTTAGGTTTGGTGAGACTGGGTGTTTGCAATAGCACTGACCTACAGGATAGTTTGTCTCTGTTGTCCTCTGGCAAGCTTTTATTGGTGGCTGAGGCTTGCAGTCAGACCAGATGTGTGTCCCTAGCCCACTGCTGGGACCTCACTTGAACTGGTGTGTGCAATTATCTTCCTCTTTCCCTGGGGCAGGAACCAATTTGAGGTGCTGTTGACCCATCCGTGCTGTGTGCACATTGCTATGTTGTAGCAGCACTTTAGATAGGACTCCCGCCCAGAGCATGTTGGAGGGGGCAAGAATGAAGGGACAAGGCCCTCAGTGTTTGCAAGGTCTGAGGTAGAAAGGGGTCCGATTATAAGGAGCAGTTCCACAGGAGAGTGAGGGAGGAGAATGCTTTTAGCAAGGCAGGTGGAGAATGTTGATTCTGCACTAGTTCTTGCAGATGTCTATGTATTTGGGCGGGGGGTGGAGGTAGAGTAGGGAACAGAAATGGAGCCCACTAGTTCCTTGGTTCTTGGGGAAGTCTTCCAAAGATCCCTGCCACTCCAGCCCATGATCTGAGAATAGTAAACAAATCCCTCTCCCATACACCCCACGGTGTCTCTCAAACTGCCACTTCTGTGCTATCTTTTTAAGGACAGGGATTCAGTTACCCATTGCCTTCACGTTCTTCCAGAACCAAGCCTGCTGATTTTTAAGGTTCCAGGTGTGAAGTCCCACTGACTTTTTAAGAACTCGAGAAGTTCAGCCCCTCTGGTTTTCAAAGCCATATGTTTTGGGGACTCATCTTCCCAGTGCAGCTTCCCCGTGCCTGGGATATGATTTCCTCCTCTCCTCTCTCTGCACCACTGGTATCCCTCTCTCCCATGGACAGTCCTATAGGGCGCCCATTTCACTTCCTTTCCCATTTGCACCCTTCCTACCCATTTGATGTGGTCTTGTCTCCACCCATCTGTTCTGCCAGGCTTTCGGTCATTTTCTGGACTCTTTACACTCCTATGGATGTGACCGAGGTGTATCGGTGGTGTGAGAGGAGCCCAGAGTCCTCCTCCTCCTCCATCTTCCCTGGAAGTCCTAAAGTCTTCCTTCCCCTACTTGGGGCTTTGCTTGTTCTTTTCTGCCTCCTTTTTAGAAGAACCACTTGAATTACATGAGTCTACCTAGTTAATCCAAGACAGGAGCCCCACCCCAGGGTCCTTAATTTAAAGCCGTTTGCAAATTTCCTTTGTCATGGTTTCAGGGATTATGATGTGGACGTCTTTGGGGGAATAGTTATCCCGTCTCCCGATTGTGAATTAGTTTATGAAAATCTTTGCCATTACTCTAACCAACCATAGCCACCTTGCTAAAATATCAGTCAATCAAAATGTCACCCAGTGAGTCAGGTTCAACTGGATAATGTAAAAATTGCTGAATCTTATCGAATCCCAAAGCATGTTTGTAGAGAGTCCCTTCTTTCATGGTAAACGTTTTGTTTTTCTTTGTAACCACTTCAGATTCTACAATAACTGACTTCCTTGCTGGTCTAAATCCTAAAATCTAAGTTTAAACTTTTCCTTTCATTCTTTTATCATATACACAGTCTTTCATATGTGAAGTATCGCATTCAAATATTTGATTGCCACATCCAGTACACATAAGTTATTTTTAAAGGCTTAGTTCTGAGTCATTTTCTTTTTTTTTTTCCCCCAAAGGCCTTTTCTCCCCAAAAGAAAACCTTTCAAGGTTCTCCTTTAGTAACGGAATTTCAGGAGAAGGTAGTTTTATTCTGCACTTACTTATACACACAGGGAATCATTTTCAGTGAAAAAACAAACTTCTCTGGGCTTCCTACAGAAGACAACGTCATACAACTCAGTGTCTTGTTCTAGCTCTGCCTCTAAGTAGCCATCTCTTTCTACAGGTGTTCTCACCTGTAAAATAGTAGCAGTGACCTGAATACCATGTGCCACCGTCTCCATCTCTCATTTTCTTAGGATGTAATATTTGGATGATTCAATGGCTTTTCTGTCATCTCCATTGTCCTATCACATTTCACAAAAGGGAAATTTGAAGGATGAGAAAACAGAATCATGTTATGTCTATGCTTTTCAAGGTTACTGGAGAATTTGGATCAAACATGCAAACCAAGGGACGGGAAGAGATGATGCTGAGTGAAATAAGTGAAGCATAGAGAGTCCATTATCATAGGGTCTCACTGACTTGTGGAGCATCAGGAATAACATGGAGGACCCTGGGAGTTGGAGAGGAGAAGGGGGTTGGGGGAAATCAGAGGGGGAGATGAACTATGAGACTGTGGACTCTGAGAAACAAACTGAGGGTTTTGGAGGGGAGTGGAGTGGGGGGTTGGGTCAGCCTGGTGGTGGGGTTTAAGGGGGACACAGTTTGCATGGAGCACTGGGTGTGGTGCATCAACAATGAATCTTGGAACCCTGAAAAGAAATAAAATGGGAGAAAAATGCAATTTATGTCATTTCTTTTTCAACTCATTGAGGTGAGACATTCGCCTCGGGTTTCACGTTTCCCACAGCTAACACAGGGCAAGCGTTCCCCAAAACTGCTCCGGTTCTTCTGGATAGAGGGTGTGGTTTGGAGGTGCTATGGATTTCTAGGTCAGTGTCCTGAGTCTACCATTAATGTTGACAGTGACAGACCTCAGGTTCTGCTCCTGAAGTGTGCTACTGTCAGTTCAGGACAGATGGCTGATGTATTCTGCCTCGATAAGGGCTTTTGGGAAGCCGTTGTGCAATCCTTTTCTTAGGACCTTTTGTCCAAAGTGTCTTACAGACCTGGCAGAAGCAGCGGCTTTATTTAATTATTGTGAAATTGGGACCCAACACCAAGCTTTTTCATACAGAAAAGGAAATGCTTCTGAGCAGACAGGCATCAATTCTGCAAAGGTCAGGGTGGCAGGTAGCAAAAGATCCATTGTATTTTCACCATCCTCTTGGCCAGGCAATTTAGAAATCTTGAATAAATCTCCCCATCCTGGGGTAGCCACGTCCATTTCCAATTCAGCGGCATTGAGGGGGCTGACAGCTCGGATGCGCTAGAGAAGAGGGACCTGAGATTCATTATAGTGAAAGAAATGTTGGAACCAGGTGCAATTTAAAAAGTAGAAGAATAACACCCAAAGAGATCCTCGAATGCACAGATAATCATGTCATGAAAACACAGTATCAGATTTTTCATATCAGTCTGTATTTTTCAGATGAGAAAACAAGTTGGATGTCTATAAGTAGGCCCATGCGTCGGATCCAGCTCTGGAATTAAACAGATACTTCTAGACTATACATATATATTAAACAGTCTGGTAACTCAGGAGGAGATCAACCCTATTTTCCTGGAGCAGATGAAAGCCCCAGTTAATGTTTTTTTTTTTTTTTTTTTATGCTTTTCATAGGTATTTCTCACTTCTGTTGATTCCTTCTCTCTGTGTGGACACAGCAAGACGATGACAGCAGTAGAATCCACGGCCGAAGAAATAAAAGGGTATTACTGTACCATTGACTTTTCTTGTTTTAAAGAACACATTAAGATCAGCATTCAGAGTGTTCCCCCATATGAATTGGCACATAGGATTTCTTTTTTGTTTGTGCCAAGGAAGGGATATAATATTCCGTCTGAGGAGTTAAAATCATTTTTTTTTTAACAGAATAATTCTCATGCTGGCTATACTGCCAATTCTCTGCTTTTTTTGTCAAAACTGTATCTGTTCGGTGGGATCATAGCAATAATAATGTCACACTGGCTAGGGTTTTTTATCTTCTGTTTTATATACATTTCATAAATAAAAATGAAACATTCGAGTTTTCGCTTTGTATCAAATCACTATCAAACACTGAGCACAAGGGACAGACTATAAATGAGTGATCTTGAGGATATATTTTAATGCAAGCAACATAGGTATTAGAATCAGTCTGAAAATACCATATACGAACAAAAGGGTTTATAGTTGCATGCACATTCTCAAATAATTCAATACTGCCAGGTAGAATTTATGTATTAGTCCACGGAGTCCACAAGTGTAAACATAAAATATTTTTGAATCCAACTTAATTTCACATGTTCTATAAAACACGCTTCTCGATAAAGGGTCACTTTTCCAAAAATCTCGCAATAGATACATGGAAGAAATCCCGTTTTGAAATCTGATGCTTTGAGATTCTTTAACACGAAATGGGAGTTAGAAAGAACCAGACTGGGGGCGCCTGGGTGGCTCCGTGGGTTAAAGCCTCTGCCTTCGGCTCAGGTCATGATCTCAGGGTCCTGGGATCGAGCCCCACGTCGGGTTCTCTGCTCAGCGGGGAGCCTGCTTCCTCCTCTCTCTCTGCCTGCCTCTCTGCCTACTTGTGATCTCTGCCTGTCCAATAAATGAATAAAATCTTTAAAACAAAACAAAACAAAACAAAGAACCAGACTGAAATGAATGAGAACAGCAAAAGTAAATAAATATCAAAAATGACCATGGGAATGCGGAATGATAACAGGCAGCACCATTTAAAGGTTTACCATTGCCTGGCATTTTACAGCATCACATAGGAGGCTGATCACAATCAGCATATTAGGTATTAGGAAGACCCTTTTTTTTTTTTTTTTTTTGACTTGGACCCTTCACATGTTTGTTGTAGCATAATTGACCTATAACATTAGCGTCAGGTGCACAACCTAACGATACGCTATTTATGTATTATGAAACCATCATCCCAACCGTGGTTTACATCCATCACCATAGTTACAGCAAACATGATTTTCTCATGGTAAGAACTTGAAGATCTACGCTCTAGCAACTTTCAAATATGCAAAGGAGCGTTATTAACTACAGTCACCATGCTGTGGCTTAATGATTCCACGAGTTAATGGTTTTCTAACAGTTAGTTTGGGCGTTGCGGCTCCTTCCACGCGTTTACCCCACCGGCCTACCACCTGCCTCGGGCAACTGCCAATCTGTTCTCTGTTTCCTTCAGCTCGTTTATTTTTGTTTGGTTTTGTGTTAAATTCCATATATAAGCAAGATCATATGGTATTTGTTTTTCTGTGTCTAACTTACTTGAGTTCGCCTAAAATCTTCGTGTTCTATCCGTATTTGTCCAAAATGGCAAGATTTCATTCTTACAGTTGAACAGTAAAGTGCATACATATACCACATGGTCATTACCCATTTAACCACCAATGGACTGTAGGGTTATTTCTGTATCTTTGCTATCATAAATAATGCTACAATGTACATGGTGGGCACATATCTTTTCAAATTAGCGTTTCTCCTTAGTACAAAGAAGTGGGAATTGCTAGAACATAGGGTAGTTCTATTTTTACCTTTATGAGGATCCTCTGCACTATTTTCCATGGTGGCTGCAACCATGTACACTTCCAGCAAGACGGTTCTACATCCTCACCAATGCTTGGTATTTCTTCCCTTTTTGATACTACATATAATGTGGGATCACTGATTTCGGTTTGCATTTCTCTGGTGGGGAGTGATGTCGAGCATTTTCATGTGTCTTGTGGGCAATGATATGTCTTCTATGTCCATTTTTTTATTTCTATCTTTTATTTTTTTAATAAACATATAATGTATTTTTAGCTGCAAGAGTACAGGTTTGTGAATCACCAGGTTTACACACTTCACAGCACTCACCATAGCACATGCCCTCCCCAATGTCCATAATCCCACCACCCTCTCCCTAACCCCCTCCTCCCGGCAACCCTCAGTTTGTTTTGTGAGATTAAGAGTCTCTTATGGTTTGTCTCCCTCCCAATCTCATCTCGTTTCATTTATTCTCTTCCTACCCCTGAAACCCCCCATGTTGCTTCTCCACTTCCTCATATCAGGGAGATCCCATGATAATAGTCTTTCTCCGATTGACTTATTTTGCTCAGCATAATACCCTCTAGTTTCATCCACATTATCGCAAATGGCAAGATTTCATTTTTTTGATGGCTGCATAGTATTCCATTGTGTATATATACCACATCTTCTTGATCCATTCATCTGTTGATGGACATCTAGGTTCTTTCCATAGTGTGGCTATATTTTTTAACTGGACTGATTTTTGCTACTGACTTGTAATGGTTCTTTATGTATTTCAGATATTAACCCCTTGTCTGTACACAATTTGCAAATATTTTCTCACCTTCAGTAAGTTGCCTTTTTTTTATTTTATAATTTTTTAAAAGATTTTATTTATTTATTTGAAAGAGAGACAGTGACAGAGAGCATGAGCGAGGAGAAGGTCAGAGAGAGAAGCAGACTCCCCATGGACCTGGAAGCCCAATGCGGGACTCGATCCCGGGACTCTGGGATCATGACCTGAGCCGAATGCAGTCGTCCAACCAACTGAGCCACCCAGGCGTCCCTTTCATTTTTTTTTTTTTTTTTTTTGATGGTTTTCTTTGCTGTCCAAAAGCGTTTTAGTTCCATGTAGTCCCATGTATTTTTGTCTTTTGGACCCTTTGCTTTTCAGTCATATCTAAAATAATCATAACTAAGACTGATGTCAATGAGTCTACCACCAATATTTTC
This sequence comes from Mustela nigripes, assembly GCF_022355385.1. Taxonomy (NCBI): domain Eukaryota; kingdom Metazoa; phylum Chordata; class Mammalia; order Carnivora; family Mustelidae; genus Mustela; species Mustela nigripes. Next base: position 121,251,698 of record NC_081575.1, on the reverse strand, counting down.
TTCTAGGAGTTTTATGGCTTCAAACATTATATTTAAGTCTTTAATCTGTTTTAATTTTTGTGTATGGCATAAGATAGTAATAGTCTGGTTTCATTCTTCTGCCTCAGTTCTCCTGGTACCATTGACTGAAGAAATTGTCCTTTCCCAAGTATATTCTTGCTTTTCTTATAAATCGATTGACCATGTGTGTAAAGCTTCATTTCTGGGCTCTCTATTCCATGCTATTGATCTACCTGTCTGTTTTTTATGCAAATATCCTACAGGTGTGATTACCATGGATTTCAAGTATAGTTTCTAATCAGGGAGTATGATACCTCTAATTTTAGTCTTTATTCCTCAAGACTGCTTTGGCTATTTGAGATCTTTTGTTATTCCACACAAATTTTTTTTTTAATTTTTATTAAATTGATTTATTTCTTTTCAGAAAAACAGTATTCATTATTTTTTCACCACACCCAGGGCTCCATGCAATCCGTGCCCTCTATAATACCCACCACCTGGTACCCCCAACCTCCCGCCCCCCTGCCACTTCAAAACCCTCAGATTGTTTTTCAGAGTCCACAGTCTCTCATGGTTCACCTCCCCTTCCAATTTCCTCCAACTCCCGTCTCATCTCCATCTCCCCATGTCCTCCATAATATTTGTTATGCTCCACAAATAAGTGAAACCATATGATGATTGACTCTCTCTGCTTGACTTATTTCACTCAGCCTAATCTCTTCCGGTCCCGTCCATGTTGCTACAAAAGTTGGGTATTTGTCCTTTTTGATGGAGGCATAATACTCCATCGTGTATATGGACCACATCTTCCTGATCCATTCGTCCGTTGAAGGGCATCTTGGTTCTTTCCACAGTTTGGCGACTGTGGCGATTGCTGCTATAAACACTGGGGTACAGATGGTTCTTCTTTTCACGACATCTGTATCTTTGGGGTAAATCCCCAGAAGTGCAATTGCAGGGTCATAGGGAAGCTCTGTTTTTAATTTCTTGAGGAATCTCCACACTGTTCTCCAAAGTGGCTGCACCAACTTGTGTTCCCACCAACAGTGGAAGAGGGTTCCCCTTTCTCCACACCCTCTCCAACACATACTATCGGCTCTATATCTGTAAAAAAAAAAAAAAAAAAAAAAAAAAAGTCATTGGAATTCGATTGGGATTGCATTAAGCCTATAGATTGCCGGCGGTAGTTTGGACACTTAACAATATTAATGAGCACTGAGTATCTTTCCATTTGCTTGTGTCGTCTCCAATGTCTTTCATTGATATCTGACAGTTTTCAGTGTATAGGTCTCTTGCCACCTTGGTTAAATTTATTACTCAGTATTTCGTTTTTGCTGCAGTTGTGAACAGTGTTCTTAATTCCTTTTTCTGATGGTTCACTGTTAGTGTATAGAGACGAAACAGATTGTTTGTACTCTTAACTCTGTGCATTCTTTAATAGTTTTAATATTTTGGTTGAGTCTTTGGGGTTTTCTCTATCTAATGTCATGGCATGTGCAAACAGTAATGATTTTCTTTTTTCCTTTTCAATATAGATGACTATTTCTTTTTCTTGCCTAATTGCAATAATATCCTAATTGGATAAGGATTCATGATACAATGATTAGAAGTGGTGAGAGCAGATTCCTTTTCTTGCTTCTGATCTTAAAAGAAACACTCTATTTTTCACATTGAGTATGATATTAGCTACTGGGTTTTCATAGATGGCCTTTATTAGGTTGAGACATAACCCTTCTAGACCAATTTGACTGAGATTTTTTTTTAAATCATAAATGGATATTGAATCTTGTCAAATGCTTTTTCTGCCTCTACTGGATAATCCTATGATTTTATTGATTTTGTTAATGTGATGTATCATGTTGACTGACTTGCAGATTTTGGAATAAATCCCACTTGGTTATGATGTAGGATTCTTCAGTTTTGTAATATTTTGTTGAACCTTTCTGCGTCCATCTATGTCACAGATCTTGGCCTGTAGTTTTGTTTGTGGAGATGGTTATGGTTATTGGGTCAGTGAGGGAGTAGCTGATCCTTTTAAATGTAGAGAGGAGGACATGGAGGAGACCGTGATCTCACTCCACCCAGGCAGCATGGGTAGAGCGGGATACGGATGTCTGTATTCCAGCTTCCCCACCATTCTGCACCACACTGCCACTTCAATGGACAGTAAATCCAGGAACAGCTTTTCCTAGATGGAAAAATGAAAAGAGTGTCATCACAGAGTTTGGTTTTAGCAAATAAAGGTGAGAAAACAGACATGGCCAAATTCACTCTTTTGCCTAGACCCAACCTATTTCCCATTCAGGGGGTCACTCCAAAAATGTCCCCATCAGCGATCATGTTTTCTCTATACCTTAGACACTGCTTTCTTATCTTTGGTTTCCATAATTACATTCCATATTTACGTCTCTCTTTTCTCCACAGTAAGTTGACATCTGTAATCTCCAACATAATACTATAAAACCCACTAGTAAGGGTCTTGCCCATGTTGGTTCACTGTTTTTTTCCCCACTTTATATTTTTTGGTAAGCGATCATAATTGACATAATTCTTACATATATATTTGACATAATGAAAAGAGTACTGGTTTTGTTTTTTGTTTTTGTTTTTTGTCTTGTTTTTTGGATAAATGTTGATGCTATTTCTAGGTTAGGCAAAAAGCATCCTCCATGAAATAGAAAATCTATTTAAAAATCAGTGCTCATTGCTTATATTTTCCTTACATCTTTTGCATTATGAAAAGGTCCCTGACCATCCTTTCCCTGAGATAACATTTCATACTTATTTTGTATTATCTCCTTAAAATCAGTCCCTGAGTTTGGTATATGAATTGGCAGTACTGTGCTGAGACAAACCTGTCAAGAAATGGACAGATGTCTCTCATGTTATTTCCATCTCTGGGCTATACAAAAATACAATATAATGGGGTGCCTAAGTGGCTCAGTAGGTTAAGCCTCTGCCTTCGGCTCAGGTCATGATCTCAGGGTCCTGGGATCGAGCCCTGCATCAGGCTCTCTGGCTCAGTGGGGAGCCTGCTTCCCCGCCTCTCTCTCTGCCCGACTCTCTGCCTACTTGTGAGCTCTCTGTGTCAAATAAAGTCTTAAAAAAAAAAGTAGAAAGTCTTAAAAAATAGTCACATATATATAATATAAATATAATATATACATATATATATAAAATAAATCTTCAGTAGTAGGCCCAACGTTTGTATCATAATATCCTTTACTAGAAGCAATTTTGATGTAATGTGAAAAATGACCACTGTTTCATAATTGTACAGATTTTTTACTCATGCATTTTTTTTTCCTGAGAATATGAGGATATAGCAACAGGGAATTTGAATACTTAAATCACCTGAATGTCTCAAGGGAATCCATTTTTCTCCACTACATACACATATGCACTGGTACCAACGGTCTTTGCCAAGAATGTCCATAGCCATTTCTCCCATCTCACAAACCCATCTTAGAAAGTGGCCCTAAGATGCCTCCCAGAGAGAAGAGATCCCTATGACCGCCTCTCTTGAATCCGGACAAAGTTGTGAAAAGAGAAGTGAGAGTCTCTATCCATGCTGGGGCTGGATGTGAGAAGGTTATGCAATGCCCCCTGGCTTTCGTGGGTGGTTTGCTCTTGGAACCCAGCCAGCAGGCAGTGAGGAAGTACAAGGAGCTACATGGATGCCATTTATACCCATTCCATCCGAAAGCCCAGAGAGTTCCCAGAGGACTGCTGGCTTTCATCCACAGGCAGAGGAGTGAGCAAACATTGAGCTCATTCTAGCCCTGGCCATCGAGTGACCCCCCAACCCTGTGTAAATCCCCACTGGAGCCCCCAACCATTGTGCATGAAGACAAGCCACACCCAGTGAACCCTTTCAGAATTCCTGACCCACAGAATCCATTAACATAACACAAGGATTGCTGTTTTCCAAGATTACATTAAAAGGGACTTGCGACACAGCAGTGGATAGACACCCAGAGTACACACACAGAGATCAAGGCTAAATTCAACTAAAGCCAAGGTTCAATAAGGTATCTAATGTATTAGTAATTATTTGCAAAACTATTTTAATAACATTGTCAAAAATACTTTTCTTGGTTTAGGGAGAGAGAGGGAAAGACAGCATGTATGTGCAGGGAGAGGGGCAGAGAGGAAGGGAGAGAAAGGGGAAGAGAATCTGCAACACAGAGCCTAGCTCAGACCTCAGTCTCAGGACCCTGAGATCATGACATGAACCAATACCAAGAGCTGGAAGCTTTACCAGCTGAGCTACAGAGGCGCCTGTTAATACATGTGTTTTTACAGGCACCATGTGAATCAACATTCCTAGACACCATTTATGTTTACGGTGTCAAGTGAGCCAATTCACAGTTTGTAAAATGAGAAGATTTTTTAAAACGATGTAAGTGATTAGAATTTATGTCATTCAAATTGTGTAGGTGGTACTCCAAGTGGCGTTCCTCACAGTTATAAAGCTTTTCCTCCTGTGGTGTGAATGCGACGTATAATACTGAGCAACTGACTTTGGAACAAGCCTGGCTCCTTCAAAAATGACATATTCCAGCAAGGAACTTTTCAAGCATAAAAGACATTTTTTACGGACAACCAGGAGAGAAATGAGAGAGTATGAGCAGCATTCAACTACGCTAAATGAGACTTTTCAGTGACTGGTTCCCTCATTTTTGCAAATCTTTACTATTTCTTTCAATCCAGCTGAGTGTGTACTGGAATATCTATGTTTAATTAGAAAATGAACAATGTACATCATTGTCAATTTGCTTTTGGTTCCAATACCCAGTTTGGGGGAAAACAAAACAAAACAAAACAAAAAAAGTAAATTGAGGTAGATGACAGGAACATTTGCTCCTTGGTCTTAAACAAAGAAGCCTAATTTTCCACAAATGAGGAAAATCAGAAAGATCAGTAAACCCATGTACATTCTGATCCACTGAAATGAAAACTTGAAACAATGAAATGGAACTTCACAGCCACTGGCTTGGCAAACATTTCAACATCTACTGTATTGCATTGCTGAAACCGGAACTACTCCACTATGTTTTGAGAAGCAATTTTGCATTTTCAAAAGTAGAAAACCTCTTGTCACAGTACTCAGCAACACTCTTAAGCATAAAAGCAGGAGGTTCAGTCCTGTGTTTTTTGGGCAAACTGAGTTAGATCTCAAGTCTTCTGCTGGCTAGCCATGGAAACCAAAAACTCCACTCTTGGGCCTTTGACTGAAATTGATAAATCGGGGAGACTGTACTTTTGCTGGACATCTGAGTGTTGTCCTTACAAAAAGCATGGAGCTAAGTGCCTGAAAGAAATGCTTTCATAAAGGGGCACCGGGGTGGCTCAGGTCATGGTCCTAGGGTCCTGGAATCTAGCTGGAACTGGTTTCCATTATGAGCAGGGAGTGTTTCTCTGTCTCCCTTGGTCCCTCTCCCCTGCTCTTGCACAAGCTTTCTCATATAAATAAAGCCATAATAATTGCTTTCATATGGACACAAAAAGGAACTGACAATGTGTTCTTTTCCATAACATTGAAAACCCGGAAAAGGACTTTGATCCGTAGGCATACTCCACTGTTTGAAAGAAGTGGCTGGATCGATGCATAACAAAAACAAGAACGTGGCAATTTGCAAAAACACACAGACGTTAACATAATTCCGATGTGAATGTTAAACCTATTCACTACATGCCGTCTAGTGATAATAGAAAACTGTGCATTAGAGGTTCCATGAGGCTTTTCCCTACCTATTTACATATTTTATTAAAGCGGCTCATTCCTGTGGATCTTTATCACAAACGTAAAATAATGGAAACACACTTGTGCCATTACAAATTATTATTCTTTTTTGCTATAGTTGACACTCTGGGTTACATTCAGGTATACAACATAGTGATTCAATTTGTCTGTGTGTTGTGCTAATGCTCATTCCAGTTGGAGCTACCATCTGTGACCATATGACTATATGACCCTATTATAATACTCTTAACTGTATTCCCTATACTATGCCTCCCATCCCATGATCTATTCTATAACTGAAGGCCCATGCCCCCTACTCTCCTTCCCCATGTTACCCATCTCCTCCCTCTCTCCCTTCTAGCAACCACCAGTTCTATTTATGGGACTATTACTGGTGGGTTTTTTTTGTTTTTTGTTTTTTGTTTTTTTATTTGTATTTAGGATTCCATGTGTAAGTGAAATCATATGACGTTTGTCTTTGTCTCTCTGATTTATTTCACTTGGCATAAATACCCTGTAGATCCTGGCTGGGTAATAGCCCACTCTGTCTGTATACACACACACACACACACACACACACACACACACAGACACACGCAACATATCTATCCAGTCACCATCCTTAGACACCTGGGCTGCTTCCAAATCCTGGCTGCTGTCAACACTGCTGCTGTAAACACAGGGGTGCATATATCTCTTCACACATTAGGGTTCTTATTTTCTTTGGGTAAACACCCAGGAGCGGAATTGCTGGATCCACTGGGAATTCTCTGAACTTTCTGAGGAACCTCCATGCTGTTTTCCAGAGTGGCTGCACCAGCTCCCCATTCTCACCAACAGTGCACGAGGGTTCCCCTTTCTCTGCATCCTCGCCAATACCTGTTGTTTTCTGTGTCACTGATTTTAGCCATTCTGACAGGTGGGAGGTGATAACACACTGTGGTTTTGCTTTGCATTTCCCTGATGTTGAGGGATGCTGAGTACCTTTTCATGTGTCTGTTGGCTATCTAGGTGTCTTCTTTGGAGAAATGTCTATTTCTTAAAAATCACTGGAAAAACATCACCTCTGTAGATAGACAGAGTTGGACAGCATTGAGCAAACTTCAATTTCATCAATAATAATCTGACTATATAATATATATACAATAATCTGAAATGTATGAATATACAATAATCTAAAAAGCATGTTTGATCTTTTAAAAATTATGAGTATACATAACTTAAAAAAAAAACCAAAAACACTGACCGTGCATATCTTTTAAACATTTTCCAAATTAAAATCTATTCTCTAGCCTATCGACCTATTTCCATTGTATCCTGTTTGGTTTCCACAACATTCAATTGCAAAAGGAAGTATTTTCACTTAAACAAGCACCTTAAAGAAAGAAGGTGTCTTTGGGACAAATGTAGAAGTTAGATATCAATTAGTGACTTCAAAGGAACCTATTACATCTCCTTTTGAAACTGCAAATCCAAAAAACATGTCTTATGCCGCTGGTGGTTTATAAATTACCAAGACAAGACTGCGTCGATGTCGACACCCTATTCAGAATGCCACACCCATCCTCTGGAATTCTAAACTAGACATGAGTTTTGTGGCTTGAAAATTTTAAATACAGAGGTGACATATAAACATGAAAACAGTATTAAGACTGTGCCACAACTCATTATGCCGAACACAATTATGTACAAATACAAAGATATAATTTACAAATGGTTGCATGCATACTTAACGTATATACTTACATATGTGTGCTGTTAAGTTTTAAATGTACATTTGAAAATCATAGGTCCGTTAGAACTTATTTTCGTATTTTTATTGAGCTTAATAATGTCACAATATTTGCATGGAAAAAAATCATGGGGGGGAATTGGTAAAAGGAAATCTGCCCAAGACAGCCACATCTAGCCAACACAAGTGTATTAAGAGTTTATTGATGGGCTCTCTTGGCAATGTCAATGTCTCTTTTTAAGATTTTACTTATTTATTTGACCAACAGCCAGGGACAGAGTAAGAGAAAGCACAAGCAAGGGGAAGATCAGAGGGAGAAGGAGAAGTAAGCTTTCTGCTGAGCAAGGAACCCATTGTGGGACTTGATCCCAGGACCCTGAAATTATGACCTGAGCTGAAGGCAGACAATTAACCAACAGAGCCACCCAGGAACCCCAATTTCAATGTCTTATAGAAACATTCCAGCAAGTGTTGGTATGTTTTTTTCTGCTACATGCTTCCCAATTGTTGGAATGGGCCACCCTTAAATCTCCTTGCAGAGGACACAGCTTGTCTTTTAGTAAGTTGCCCCAATGAGCCTTTCCTGGAAAAAGAGATGTATTGCTTAGAAAAATTCATGCCATAACAGGAAAGAGCTCACAGAGAGATTTTTGGTTCAACTGGAAATTTCCTTGAGAACCAGAAACCTTTAGGGAAAAAAAAAATAATAATTGTCAGGTATTGTCAGAAGAAATGTTCTGTAATCCTGTGGGGAAGTCAGAATGTAATTCTTCCATTGACATGTCCATCAGGGCTGAACTCCTAAAGACAAGGAAAAAAAAAAAAATCTGATGCCCCATATGGATGGAGTTCTACACATCCATGTGTTTTATGCTTGCCTGTAGCAAGAGGAAAACTCTGAACTTGGCACAGAGATTTATGGTCCAGAATCGTCTCCCTGCATCAAGTATTCATGGAACACCGCGCTATCTCTGTTGAACAAAAGCAACAAGACGAGGAAATGCCCCGATTCTGTAGTTGGAGGGCATGAAACATTCATGCCACTGGCAAGAACACTGGGTGGCTTTCTCAGGTCTATTTTAAGGATCGCAATTGTTGGAGAGAGTAACTCATAGCTATTGGAAACAGAAGTGCTACCTCACTAGAGCCTTGGTGGTTTCCCTGGCCCCTGACCCATGGGCAGCCTGAAGACAGACAGAGGGGTCCACATTGCAGCTACCAGAGTCCGTCTCCATCTAACTGCCCACTCCTGAAAATACGGGTGTGAATGACGTCTACAGTTACTATCAAACCTTCTGCAAATGCTCTGTGTCTGCTGAGCAAGGAGCCCCATGTGGGACTCGATGCCAGGACCCCAGGATCATGACCTGAGCCGAAGGCAGACGCTTCCCCGACTGAGCGACCCGGGCGTCCCTCGATCACAGATTCTTTATCTTAGCCTATCCAGGAACTTACTGAGACCACATCCTGCCCGTCATCTGTTGTTACAAATAAAGTTTTATTGAAACACAACCACACTCATTCATTTTTGTATTCTGTGGGGCTGTTTTTTGTGGCACAACAACTCCTGGCCAAAGATCTTTGTAACTCACAGGGCTGAAAATATTTAATATTTGACACTTTCCAAGAAAAGGGGGGGGGTGCCTTTCCTTCTGCATCATCATTTTTGAGTAAGTAGATGTTGGCCACAAGAGGTCACACAAGTATGGAGAAATTATTATCTTGAATGGTCATTTGGATTTCTTTTGATCAAATCTGGCTCCAACAGAAAACATGGTCAGTCTGGACTGCTAGGGAACCCCTTCGTTATAACACACTTACCCTGTTTTTATTTTGATCCTCACCCAAATCCACACATGTAGGGTCCAGACAACTACTGTGCTCATTCTTAGGGCACCACAAGTCATAGATGCTAATGCAAGACGTAGCAAGGAACTTGCCAGAAATGCATGTAGCATAGAGCTCCTCTGATCATGGGCACAGTTCATTCCCCCTTAGGACTACTGTTACAAAAAACTGGTTCAAAATTTGAATTTTCCAGTGTTTTTAAGACAAACACAGCAGAACATTCAAGTGTGAGGACCCTTCCAAGAAAGACACCTGTATACCCCATGACAAGAGGCCTAATGTAAGAAATGGAACAAGTCACTGAATGACAACAATTTCTTCTTCTTTTGTTTTGTTGTTTCCTCATTCCAGTTATAGTTATATTATTTTATATATATATTACAGTTATATTATTTTCATTCCAGTTATAGTTATATAGTTATATTATTAACTCATTCCAGCTATAGTTATATTATTTTCAGGTTTATAAGTATCCCCTTACCCGCTGTTAACCATCATTTCTCTATATTTAAGATTCTGGTTTTCTCTCTTATTTGTTTATTTGTTTCTTAAATGCACATATAAGTGAAATCATAAGGTATTTGTCTTTCTCTGACTTATTTCACGTAGCATTAATGCCCTGCGGGACTATCCCTGTTGTTGCAAAGAGCAAGATTTCATTTTTCATGGCTGAGTAATTTTCCACGGCAAATTTTTTTTTTTTAAGTATCGATGGGATTCGGTTTGCTAATATTCTGCTGAGATTTTTGCATTCATGTTCGAAAAGATATGTTGCGTTAATGTTCCTAAAAGATAGTTATCATTTTCTATAGTCTTTATCTGGTTTTAGTATCGGGATAATGCTGGCTTCAGAAAATAAATTTGGAAGCTTTCCTTTCTTTTCTAGTGTTTGGAATAGTTTGAGAAGAATAGGCATTAACTCTTTACATCTTTGGTAGAATTTAACTGTGAAGTTATCCAGTCCTGGACTTCTGTTCGTTAAAACTTTTAAATTATTGATTATATTTTATTGCTAATAATGGTCTATATAAATTTTCTGTTTTTCTTGATTTGATTTTGGATGCTTATGTTTCTAGGAATCTATTATTTTCTTCTAGGTTGTCCCATTTGTTGTCTGATGAATTTTTCATAATCTCTTATAATTCCCTGTATTTCTATGGTTTTGGTTGTTATGTTTCCTCTCCCATTTCTGATTTTGAGTCCTCTTTCTTTTTCTCCTTTTTTTGATGAGTCTGGCTAACGTTTTATCGATTTTGGATTTGTTCTCTTTTTCTGGCAGATTATGTTTTTCATTTGAGATTTTTCTTCTTGAAGTAGACCTGAATTGCTATAGTCTTCCCTTTAAGAACAACTTTTGCTGTATCACCAAGATTTTGGAGTGTTTTATTTCCATTTTCATTTGTCTCCATATAGTTCCCGATTTCCTCTTTGACTTGTTGGTTGACCCATTTACTGTTTGTTATTTAACCTCCAAGTATTTATGTGGTCTCCAGATTTTTTTCCTTAGAATTTCTACTTTCATATTGTTGTGATTAGAAAAAAAGATGCATGACATGATTTCAGTCCTTTTTGAATTTTCCGAGAATTGTATCGTGGCCCGACATGATCTGTTCTGTAGAATAGTCCATGTGCACTGGAAAGGGGTATGTAGTCACTGCTTGGGGATGGAGTTTTCTAAATATATGTTACGTCCATCTGGTCTAGAATGCCATTCAACCAACTGTTTCCTTGTTCATTTTCTGTCTAGATGATCTATCCACTGATTACGTGGGGGTATTATAGTATTATTGTATTCTTTATGTCTGTTTCTTTAGGTCCATTTTCTCTGATAGAGATGTTGCTACCCTAGCTTTCTTTTCGCTCCTGTTTGCAAAACTGTTTTTCCATATCTTCGCTTTCAATCTGCAGGTGTCGTCACGTCTGAAATGAGCGTCTTGTAGGCAACACATAGAGAGGTCTTGCTTTTTTATCTGTTCTGTCACCTGTGTTTTGATTGGAGGATTTGGTCCATTTACATTGAAAGTAATTATTGATAGTTGTGTCTGGACTAGTTTTTAAAAGTTGGGGTTGTTTCTGCAGTGCGTCTCTAGTCTCTGGTGGTTTTATGGCTTTCTTTAGTGCCGTGCTTAGATTCCTTTGTCTTTATTTTTTGTGTATCTATTATAGGGTTTTGATTTGTGGTTTCATTACATTGATATATAAAAAACTATGCAGGTAACAGTCTATACTAAGTTGAGGCATCTATTCATCAACTAAATTGAATCTATTCTAAAAGGATACATTTTTACTATCCCCCACATGCTTTGTGTATCTATCATACTTTATAGCATTTGACTTTTGCAAATACCCTGGCTATGAATTATTTTTATAGATAAAAATTTTGTGCTTTAACCACTACGCTGGTGATAAAACTACTTTTGTTTGTACTTATCGCTGTGCAGTTTTTACGTTTCCTAATTTTCTTACAGCTGATTATGGCGTTTTCTTTCCACTCAAAGAATTCCCTTGAATGTTTTTTGTAAGGCTGATTCACTGAGAGTGAACTGCTTTTTAACTTCTGACTGTCCGGGAAGCTATTTTCCTCTTGTATTCTGAATGATAGCCTTGCTAGGTAATGTTCTTAGTTGCAGGGTTGTTTTCTGTTTTGTTTTGTTTTTATTTTTGTTTTTGTTTTCTTTTCAGCATTTTGAATATATCATGCCCTGTCTGACCTGCAATGTTTCTGCTAAAGAATCAGCTGAAAGCCTTACGGGGTTTCCCTTGTATATAACTGATTTTTTTTTTTCTTGCTGCTTTTAAAAGTTTCTTTATCATTATGTTTTGCCATTTTAATTACTATGTATCTTGATGTGGACAAATTGGGTTGTGCCTCCTGTGTCTGGATGTCTATTTTCTTTCCCAGAACTGGGAACGTTACTTGAAGAACTATGTCTTCAAATAAACTTTCTTCCTCCTTTTCTGTCTTCTTCTGGGATCATGCCCAAGTTATTTATTACACCTGATGGTGTCACTGAGTTCCTTGACTTATTCTCTGTTTTTATTTTTTCCTTTTGTTATTTAAAGTGGTGTTTTCCAGTCGTCTTCTAAGTAGCTGTGTCATTATTCTGCTTCCTTTAATCTACTGGTTCCCTCTCATGTGCTTTTAATTTCATTACTGAGTTTTTCATCTGTGATCAGTTCTTTGCAGTTTTCTCTTTGTTGAAGGTTTCACTGAGATTGTCCATTCTTTTCTCAAGTCCAATAACTACTTTATGACCCTTACTTTGAATTCTTTTTCACGCACGTTGCTTTTGCTGATCTCTGTTTCATTCAGCTCTTTTGCTGTGGTTTTGCTCTTTTCTTTCATGTGGACATGGTTCTCTGCCCATTTTGTCTCTGCACTTCTGTGTGTTAGGAATGTCAGCTCCATTTCCTCTTCTTGAAAATAGTGGCCTTAAGGAGAAGAGACTCTGTGGTGCCCTGCAGTACAATGTCCCCTGTTTGCCAGAACCAGGTAGTCTAGGAGCTTCTCCTATGTAGGTTGTGTGCACCCTCCTGCTGTGGCTGAGATGCATTTCCATTCAGTCCACTTGGCTGCAATGGCCCTCTTTGTCTTTTGGGGGCAGGGTTTGGTCCCTGTGCTGTGGCTGAGGCCACCCTGGACTTGAGTTGGTCAGACCACCTGCCCGCCCTCTGTCCTTCTGCCAGAACTACAGGGCATTCTCCCTGCATTGTCTGGAGAGGTTTTCATTGGTGTGTGGTACCTTCAGTCAGATTCCATATGTGTCTTCAGTCCTTCTGCTGGGGTTGTAGTGACCTGGAACTACAGGAACTATCTCCTTGTGCTGCCCTCTGTGGGGTTTCTATTGTGTGTAGAGCCAGCAGTCCCATCAAGTATCTGCAATCAGCCTACTGCTGGGGTGAAACTGGTGTGTGTGCTTATCTTCCCTTCTACCCAGAGCAGGAGTCACTTTTCAGTGGGGCAAGCCCCTGTCAGAGCTGCTTGTAGAATGAAATAAGTCAGGCCCAACTTTGGAGAGACTCCAGCCTAGTTAGGTAGGGTTTCCTGGGGCAGATCTGCAGGAGAATACAGGGGTGAGTTCATGGTGGTAGCAAAATAGGCACCGGTCCCTGGTTACTACTGTGGCTGTTTGCAGGATGAGACCTGGTGGGAGCCAATTTGGAAGGCCTTCTGTTGAATGGAGCACCTTGGATGGATTGGATTCCCAGAACAGTAAGGGTGAGGTGCTCAGTGTTAGCAAGCTGGGTGGACAGTGGGCTGGTTTATACAGGTGTCTATGTGTTTGCCTGGGGGTCTGGGCATGGGAGAATAGCACCTACCAGCTCTTTTGTTCCTAGAGAAGTCTCTTAAAGGTGCCCTGCCCCTCAAGCATACATTCTGAGATGAGTAAATCAATCTCCTTCCGTTATACACAGGCAATTTTCAGACTCTTTCTGCGTTGTATCTCTGGTGGGGTTGTTTGTTCCGCTGTCTCTTTAAGGGCAGGGACTCTCCTTTTGCCCTCCTGGTTCTCCCCGAAGCAAGCCCGCTGATTTTTTTAAGTACCCAGAGTTAAGCCCCGCTAATTGTAACAGCATGAATTTAAGTCCCACTGGCTCTCAAAGCCAGATGTCTGGAGACTCCTATTCCCAGTGCTGGTCGTCTAGGACTAGGGTGCTTCATGTGTGGTCTACCTCTCTCCCTTCTCTGTGCTTTTGGTATCCCTCCTATTTGTGGTTCCTCTTACTAGAAATCTGGTTTTGACAGACTACCTGCCCCCTCCTACCATTTTCAGTGTGACCTCGTCTCTACAATTAACTGTGGAGAACCTGCTCTACCAGAGTTTGGGGTGTTTTCTAATTATTCTCACTGATGTGGCTATCATCTGTGTATATCTGTGGGATGAGGTCAAATGAGGATCTTCCTCTTCCTCTTTCCAGGCTTCCCCACTGAATTATTTCAGCCAAATTATTTTCCATAATGAGGGGATACCACTGTCCTGAATTGAGAGCTAGGTTTTCCAGTCTTCCAGTGTTAAGAAACGTTGTGTTACGTGTCTATTGATTTTGAAACGTATATGAAAGAACCAGATTTTATATGTCCTCTTCTGGGTTTTCTAACATTGCATTTTCAGAGATTCACCCAGGATGATTTATACACATGGAGTTTTATTCTTCTTCTTTGCTGTCTCTTTTGTTAGTATGACCCACTGTACAACCATTCTACTTCAGCACATTTTTTTCTGCATGGAAGTGCTGTTGAACACACATGGTTATGTGAGTTTTAGGTGTCCATCATATTGAGTCAAGTGTATATATTCTGTGCTCAACCACAAGTGTAGCTACCATCTAAAGTTGCACCCTTCATCTCCATAACTTACTCACTCCATAACTGGAAGCCTGTGCCTCCCAGTCCTCTTCCCCCATTTTACCCAATTCCCATTCCCCTCCACTCTGGCAACCACCAGTTCTTTGAATTCATGCATTTGTTTTTCTCTTTTGCTCATTTATTTGTAAAGTCCCACAAATAAGTGAAATCATCTGCATGTCTTCTTTGAGAAAATGTCTGACTTATTTCACGTAGCATAATACCTTCCAGGTCCATCCGTGTTATCACAAACGGCAAGATCTCATCATCTTTGTGGCTGAGCGATACTATATCAACACACACACACCACCCGCCATCTTGTTTCTGTATGGTGGCTATTATAAATCAAGCTGCAGTAAACATAGGTGTGCCTGTATCTTTTCAAATAAGTGTTTTTGTTTTCTTTGAGGAAAATACCCAGTGGTGGAATTACTGGACCATATAGTATTTCTATTTTTTTTTTTTTTTACAGTGGCCACCACATTTTACATTCCCACCAACAGTACAATATTGTTGTTGTGTGTGTGTGTGCTTTTTTTTTTTTCCCATATTCCCACCAAATTTCTTTACAAAGCAATCATTCTGACGTTTGAGGTGGTATCTCATGGTGGTTTTGATTTGTATTTTCCTGATGACTATAATGTTGAGAATCTTTTCAAGGGTCTGTTGGCCAGCCATCTGTAGGTCATCTTTGGAAAAAAATTCCTATTCAAGCCTTGTGCCCATTTTTAATTAGGTTACTTGTTTTATTTTTTTGGCATTAAGAGTTTATTAATATATTTTAGATATTAAGCCCTTACCAAAAACATCATTTGAAAAGTATCTTCTCCCATTACCTAGGTTGCTTTTTCATTTTACTGATGGTCTCCTTTTACTGTGCAGAAGTTTTTATTTTGGTGGAGTCCCCATAGTTTATTATCGCTTTTGTTTTCCTTGCCTGAGGAAACTTATCTAGAATAATGTTTCTAATGCTGATGTCAAAAAGATTACTGCCTTTGTTTTGTTCTACAATTTGTATGGTTTCAGGTCTCACATTTGGGCCTTTAACCCATTTTGAGTTTATTTTGTATATGGTGTAAGAGAGTGGTCTGGGTTCATTCTTCTGCATGTTGCTGTCCAGTTATCCCAACACCATTTGTTGAAGAGACTGTCTTTTCCCCATCATATACTCTTGCCTCCTTTGTTATAGATTAATTGACCATAAAGGTATGGGTTTATTTCTGGGCTTGCTATTCTGTTACATTGATCTCTGTGTCTGTTTTTGGACAGTCCCATACTGTTTTGAGGACTGCACCATTGACATACGTCTTGAAGTCTGGGACAGTGATATCTCTAGCTTGGTTCCTCTTTCTCAAGATTTCTTTGGCTCATATTTTCAGAATTTGTTCATTTATTTGTAAAGTCCCAGAAATGAATGAATTTGTCCTAATTCTCTAACAAATTCTACTGGTATTTGGATAGGGATCACACTGAATCTGTACATTGCTTTGTGCAATATTTTAACAATATTCTTCCAATCCATGAGCACAATATACCTTTCCCTTGGTGTCATCTTCAATTTCTTTCATCTGTGTTTCATAATTTTCAGAGTACAGGACTTTTACCTCTTTGGGTGAGTTTATCCCTAGGTATGTTATTTTTCATGGTGCAGTTGTAAATGGGGCTGTTTTCTTATTTTCTCTTTCTCTACTTCATCATTAATATATAGAAATGTAACTGATTCCTATATATCAATATTATTTCCTGCAACTTTACTGAATTCATTTCTTCTTGTTTTTTGTTTTTTGGTTGTTTTTTTTTTTTTTTTTTGGTGGAGTTCTTATGATTTGTTTTGTTTTGTTTTTTCCCTATAGTGTCATCTCCATTTGGGTGAACACAGCATGATCCTGACTTTAAACTCTAAACTCTCTACCACATTGCTAATCTGTTTCATTTTGTCCATCTTCTGAGGTTTTGTCTTGTCCTTTCATTCGGACCATATTCCTCTGTCTCCTCATTTTGCTTGCTTTGGTTTCTGTAAATTAGTTCGAAAAGCTACTTCTCATAAGCTTGAAGAAATGCTCTTGTGTATATTCATCCTGTTAGACCCAGAGTGTCTGGTGACTTTTGCCGGCTGGAGCTGGCATGCACCAAGGGTCCTGTGGAGCTCTGTGCTAGAGCGACCTTGGTGGGGACATATGGAGCTAGCATAGCTGCAGGGCAATCCTAAGGCTGTCCATGCAGAGGCTGTCCTGGCAGGAAAACTCAAGCTTAAGTCGGTAGGAGTTCAGGATCCTGGGGCTCCCCACACAGAGGGCATCCTGGCAGGACGACTAAAATTGAAGTGGGCATAGGCTGGAGCAGTCCTAGGGCTCTCCACAAGAGGATTTCCTGATAGGACAGCTAAAGCCAAAGGGAATACAAGACAGGGTGCCCCTGGTCTCTCTGTGCAGAGGGCTTCTGAGCAGGTCAGCTAAAGAGGGTGCAAGCTGGAAATGCAAGGGGCCCTGTGCAGGAGATGCCCTGGTAGGGCAGATGAGGCTAAGGCAGGTGTGGGGACAGGGGGTGCATCTTGGAATACTCCACACAGGAGGTGCCCTGGTAGGGCCACTGGAGCCAAAGTTGTGCAGGTGTGGAGTGTTCTATGGTACTCTATAACCATGTCACCTTGGTGAGACAGCTGAAGCTGTAGTGAGCGCTGACTTGGGGAGTCTGGTGTGCACTGTCCTGTGGTCCACCCGGTGGGATTGCAGGAGCTACCGCAGAGCAGGGGCCTGAGCTCACCAAGGTGGCAGGCTCCATATGGTTGTCGGGAACCTATTCTTGTCTAGATGGGGGTGGGGAACCTAATCTGTGCTGTTTGCCAACCTCTCCAACATGGAAAGAGTCCCAGCAGTTGTCCCACTGTTGATAAAAGAGTCAGGCCTAGAACCTTGCCAAACGGGTTGTTTGTCTGCAGCATGGCTTTTTTTCTGGGCCCCAGATGAATCTGCTCATGGTCCCACCATCCTGTCCCTCCACACTCCAGTTCACAGTTCACAACACTGGAGTGGGGGTTCCCTTCCTTACCGTGTGTCTGTCTCCCTTGCCATTCTTTGTGATCTTTTATCTGCAGAAGTTGTTCAGACAGCTCTCAGGTCTTTAGGGGAAACTTCTCAATAAATAGGTATAGACTTGATGTGTCCATGAGGAGGTGAGGTCAGGGTCTTCCTACATCACCACCGTGCACCAGAACTCTCTGTTCCACTTTAGTTAGATGCATGTGTGTTCCAGGATTCTGCTCTTAGAAAAGCTGCTATGAAGTCCCCTGTACCTGCCTCACGGTCTCCATACACTTGACCTAGCTGTGCCATATGCATTCAAGCAGAACTGTTGGTTCCTGAGTAATTCTTACCCTGGATTTTCTGCAGTAATGCCAACCTGTATTGTCAAAGCGTGATGACAGTTCATAATCGAACCAGATGTGGACAGAGTTTACAGGGACTCAGAGCCTGATCTTCACTCACTATTTTAAGTACATGGTTTTGGCCAATTTTATGGGTAAGACAAGATGTCTCTTTAAATTGTTAATTAAATTTCTATTTTATATTTTATGCTTGAACTGAAAAACTCTTCATGTTTGACTTCTAAATAATTATCTCTGAACTACCCCATTTATAATTTTGCCCATTTATATACTATGCTGTATGCAAATATGTGTGCATTATGTTTTTATAGTCGCTGGTTAAAGAGATGGAAAATTCTCCTAATTAGTTGCTTCATTTAACTGTCTTTAGAACTGAAAGGACAGAACTTTTAGTTGAAAGTTTTGTGTTTTTTTTAAGTTTTGTCTTAGTTTTTGATGCATTTCATTACCCTGTCTCAAATGTCCCAAAGTTTTGCTATTTGGCCTTAAGTTCTGAAGGTTCCAAGTGTAATGTGCACACAGTCTGTTTAAGCATAAATGTGAATTTTATTGAGCCAGTGGCCTTATTGGGAGAGAGCTGGCATCCTTATGTATAGTCCTATAGATACAATGACAAGGAAATAGCTTTGATGTTGCCACTATACGTGACATGCTTGTCCACATGTTCTAAAGGATTATTACCATTTCACAGAAGGAAACGGACGTTTATAAATTGATATTGTATCTGCAGGTTTGACCAGCTATCTGTAGACTCCTGTCGGTTTCCTGTGTAGGATCACATCACTCATATGTCAACTTTCCCTCTATTCAATTCGTAAAACGTATCTTTCCTTTTCTTTTTTTTTTTTTTAATTATTTATTTATTTGACAGAGATCACAAGTAGGCAGAGAGGTAGGCAGAGAGGAAGGGAAGCCGGCTTCCTGCTGAGCAGAGAGCCCGATGTGGGGCTCGATCCCAGGACTCTGAGGATCAGGACCTGCGCCGAAGGCAGAGGCTTTAACACACTGAGCCACCCAGGCACCCCCGTATCTTTCCTTTTCTAACCAGCAGAATATAGAGCAGAGGCAATGAGAGAAGGAATCGGGATATTTTCCTTTCCGAAGTATCATAGGTATATTATTTACTGTAGGTTTTCCCATTATTCTTTTTCCTTATTAAGAAAGCCCCTTGGTTTCCTGGGAGGATCTGTTCATGAACATTTTAGGATTTTACTGATTTTGGGGTTTTTTTGGCCATTTGCTGATAAAAGCATCCATTCAGATGACCATTTATTAATGTGGGAGAATTAGATAAAATATAAAATATTCTAGCATTTGAGGATATTATGCTTTCCTACAGTGAATCCCGATGGATCATGATGCGTATCTTACGCTGACGATCTTTGTGTATGTTAATGGTACGTCTATGCTAATAAGTGAGACTGGTCTGGCATAAACTATTTGGCCACATTCTTTTCTGAGAGATCCTGAACTTCACCGTCTCTCAACCCAGCACTTCAGCACACAGCTGGGGCAGATATTACATATAACTGAATTTCTCAGCTGGTGTCAGAATAAATCATTTCTAAGGTTTCCCCTTAGGTTTCTACGACTCCCGATACATTTTTAAAATCAGTGTATTCGGGTTTATTATTGTCATCATGACTGATTTTGTACATGTTGCAAACATAATCTATTTTGAGATCATTTAACAGTGCAGGTTGGTTCATTTTAATTATACTTCAAAGACCTCTTTACAATACTTAAGGAATTGTTTTGTAGGGAGACCATTGACCAGTGTTCAGCTAACCTTGTAAGATCTTCTATGAAAAAAAATGAAGTTATTGGTACTTTGGTTTACCTTTATTTCAGTGATGACCTCTTGAAGATGGAACAGGTGTTGTTCGAATCATTACAGTCAGACCCAGGGATGGGTCAATCCGTGAAGGTGAAAAATTCATTCATCTTTTCGTGATTAGGGCAGTTTTAGGCACAGAATATGGAATATAGACTCCATAAAATCTTCTTGAACTGAATTCAACAGAAAACTTTTTTGTGTGTGATTTGATTTGTGTGTGATTTGAATTCTGGGCATTTTCCAATTATGGAGGCCACATGATTGTGGGTTATGACTTATACCCCAGATAGTTAATACTCTTACTTCCATTAGCCAGGAGAATATGCAAAGGTTAATAAACACCTCTGTGCAACAGCTTTATAATGGAGACAGAAGGGATATTTCAGTCTCAAAATACTCCTCTCTTTTGCTCTCTCCATACGCCCATTTTTTTGTCCCGTGGCAGGGTATAGCTCTTCTCATTCAGAAGTTTCGGCGACCAATGTAATTCTTATAACTCACCGCTCGCACAGAGTAAACCATGTCATTTAATTGAAAAAACGACTAATACTGATGAGAAATGCACTGAGATGTAGAGAAGAAAACATTAAAATCTAGCTCTAAATTATAGAATGAACGACGACACATTTTTCATCATCCATGCCAACGTGACAAAAATGTTGCATACTCAACTTAAAGGTCACGTGACATAACTCAGAAGCTGTGTCAAGCTTCCACTGATGTACGAAGGCCGTATACATACACAGATGTCCCAGTGATGTTTACATGTATCTGTAAGTTGATTTGCCTCATGTAATTTGATGATTCTGGTTCACTTTCTAGTCACGACAGCAATTCGTTTCTTTATGTCAAATGGTTAAGTGGTTTGAGACGTGCTTTTGTTTTCAACTGCTAAGCTACTTTCCATGTTAAAACAAACCTAAAACAGTAACCTTATGAAACAGCCCAATATGGGATCCCTGCGTGGCTCAGTTGGCTAAGCGTCTGCCTTGGGTTCAGGTCAGGATCCTGGAATCCCAGGAATGAGCCACACATCGGGCTTCCTGCTCATTGGGGACCCTACTTATTCCCCTTCCTCTACCTCTTTGCCTGCTCGTGGTCTCACAATTTCTCAAATGTACAAATAAAAAAAAAATCTAAAAAAAATAAAATACCTCAATACAAACCACGTGGTATCCCTCTCCAGTCATTAATGTCACCGCTAAGGTTTTTACACTTCAACATGACGGGGTCTCTGCTTCCTCAATCATTAAGTGGATGAAATTACCAGAGTCGTTTTTGACATTACAAAAAGCGTAAATGCTCTTTGTAAAGAGATAGGCATTATGGATTTCACTTTGGATAAATCAAGCAGTTTACTACTTAAGCCACATGAAGTTGAGAAGATGAATAAAGATTGAGACAAGTGCTTCCAATAGCAGTGAATCTGTGCAATTCTTAGAAGTTTAGAACAGACCGCAGTCAATCCTGGAGCAAACCAGGTTCCCTTATCCAAGGATGTTTATGATAGAGTACTGTAAATGTATTGTCTCAACATCTTTCCCTACCTTTCTTTTCTTTTCTTTTTTCTTTTTCTTTTTTTTTTTTTTTTTAAGATTTTATTTATTTGAGAGAGAGTGGAGGAGGGAGCAGCAGATTCCCTGCTGACCAGGCAGCCCAGTACGGGTTTTGATCCGGGGATGCCAGAGCTGAAGGCAGATACTTAACCGACTGAGCTGCCCACGTCCTCTTAGGCTGTAGCTTGTATTCTGTGACTTACTCATTCCATAACTGGAAGCCTGTATTACTCACCTCCTGCCCCCCAACTGCCTTCCTTCTGGCAATCATCAGGCCTCTGTATTTACTGATGTAGCTCTGCCTTTTGCTTCTACAATTGTTTTTGTTTTTGGATTCCATGAAATTCTAGGGTATCTTTCTCATTTCCCTTAGCATTGTACTATCTAGACACATGGAGGTTAGAGCAAAAAGCAAGATCTCTCTCTCTCTCTCTTTTTTTTTTTTTTTTTTTAATGCTTGAGTAATGTTCCATAATGAGTGTGCATGTATCCGTCTTCTTTATCCATTCATCTATGGATGAACACTTGGATTGTTTCCATAGTTTGGTGATTGTAAATATTTGTAATCAACACAGAGGTGACTGTATCTTCTGAAATTGGTGCTTTTGTCTTTGTTGCAAAAGTACCCAATAGCGGAATCACATAGGTCATATGATATTTTCATTTTTAAACAGATATTTTTTTTAAGATTTATTTATTTGACAGACAGAGATCACAAGGAGGCAGAGAGGCAGGCAGAGAGAGAGGAGGAAGCAGGCTCCCTGCTGAGCAGAGAGCCCGATGCGGGACTCGATCCCAGGACCCTGAGATCATGACCTGAGCCAAAGGCAGAGGCTTTAACCCACTGAGCCACCCAGGCATCCCGATATTTTCATTTTTAATTATTTGAGGGAACGCTATACTGTTTTCCAGAATGGCTGCACCAGCTGGCATTCCCACCAACACTGTAAGAGGGTTCCCCTTTCTCCACATCCTCACCAACATCTCTTGTTTCTTGTATTGGTGATTTTAGCCATTCTGGTGGCTGTGATATAACCTCTCTTTGTGGTTTTCATTTGCATTTCCCTGATGATAAGACATGTTTAGCATCTTTTCAGATAGGCCATTTGTATATTTTATCTGGAGAAATAGCTGTTCAAGTCTTCTGCTCATTTATAATTGGATCTTCTTTAGTATTGTATGAACATATGTATTTTGAATATTCACCACTTATCAGGTATATCATTCATAAATATCTTCTCCCATTCAGTAGCTTGACTTTTTGGTTTGTTGGTGGTTTCTTTAGTTGTGCAAAAGCTTTTTATTTTGGTTTAGTCCCAAGAGTTTATTTTTCCTTTGTTTGCCTTGTCTAAGAGACACATCTAGAAAACGTAGCTACAGCCAATTTCAGACACCTCACTGCCTGTGCTCTTTTAGGATGTTTATGATTTTAGGTCCCACATTGAGGTCCTTAATCCATTTTGAGTTTGTGTATGGTATAAGAAAGTGGCCCAGTTTTATTCTTTTGCATATTGTGGGCCAATTTTCCCAGCAGCATTTGCTGAGGAAACTTTTCTCCAATGCATATTCTTGCCTCCTTTGTCACAGATCGCTGGATCGTATAACCATGGGTTTATATCTGGTTTATATTCATTGGTTTATAGGTCAATTTCTCTTCCAGTACCATATTGTTTTGATTATTATGGCCTTCTAGTGTATCCTGAAATCTAGTAGCGGCACACACACAGCTTTGTTTTTTCTCAAAATCACTTTGGTTATTTGGGGTCTTTTGTGATTTCATACAAATTTTATAATTACTCGACTTCTGTGAAAAATGCTGTTGGTTTTGATAGGGAAGGCACTGAATCTAGATTGCTTTGGGTAGTACGGACATTTTAGTCTTTGCAATCCATGAACATGGAACGTTTTCCACATGTGTCATCTTCAATTTCATTCATCGATGTCTTATACTTTTCAAGTATAAGGTCTTTTCATCTCCTTGATTTATTTCTAAGCATTTTATTCTTGAACAATTATAAATTTCACTTTGCTTAAATCATAAATTTCTCTGTACTTCATTGTTACTATATAGAAACAAAATCAATTTTTATATATTTATTGTAATAGCTTTTTGGTGGAGTATCTAGAATTCTCTGTGAATAGTATGTTATCTGTGAATAGTGACGTATCACTTCTTTACTGATTTGGAATTCCTTGACTGACTGCTGTGCTAGGACTGCCAGTACTATATTAAATAAAAGTGGTAAAAGTGGACATCCTTGTCTTATTCTTGATCTTAAAGGAAAAAAACCTCTGATTTCCACCACTGAGTACACGATATTACCTTTGGATCTGTCACATGGCCTTTATGATGTTGAGTATGTTCCCTCTAAGCCATTTGGTTTTTCTCATGAACAAATGCTGAATTTTGTCAAATGCTTCTTGGATCTATTGAGAAAATAATACGACTTTTATCCTTCATTTTGGTTATTGAATCATCTTGCAACCCCAGAATACATCCCACTTGATTGTGGTGAATGCTTCTTTTAATGTATTGAATGTGGCTTGCTAGCATTTTGTTGAAGATTTTTGCATCTATGTTCATCGGGGATATTGGCCTGGGGTTTTTTGTTCTGTTTTGTGGTATTTGCTCGTTTGTTTGTTTTCTTTCATCGCAGTGTCCTTGTCTAGTTTTGCTATCAGGGTACCCTTGTAGACATAGAATGTGTCTGAGAATTTCCCTTCTCCTTCTTTAGACTTCACGTGTGAACCCATGAGGTCCTGGGTTTTTGTTTGGGAGTTTTCTGATTACTGATATATTGATATATGTTCAAATTTTCTATATTTTCCAGATTGTTTCAGAAGACTATGTTTCTAGGAATGTATCCATTTCTTCTAGTCACTTCAACATACACAGGTAAATTTTCTAGACCCCACACAAAAAAGCCTATATACCGAGTGTTCACACAGAAATAAGAATACACAACACTCTTGCACTATTAAACATCAGTTAGATTTCATCACAAGCTGTTTCATCTGATTCTCAATCTATTTTTTTTTAAAGACAGTAAATGTTCAATAGCTAGAATTATATAAAAAGCTAGACACTCCTGGAAGGTGACAGAAAACACTTAGCTCTACCAACTGTATTATCGCCACAGTTTACATCTCAAAGATATACATGGACAATAAATGAGTCTAAAAGTTTACAGAATATAGGGAAATAGAAGTGTTTCAAAAGGAGTGAGGAACAACTCTTAAAATGTTAGATTAAGTGTGTGAAGACAGATCACATGGGACTTTGGGGAGGTAAATATGAGATTAAGAGATGTAAATAAAAGACAAAATAGAAATGATGAAATCAGAGAAGGAACAGAAAATAATAATAAAATACATGATCTACAACTGGGTATTCTCTAGAAAACAGATTTCCACAGTTCATTACAAGGTAAATGAAGATCCTCCTGAACCTAGGCAACAATGCTGTTCCCTGCATGGCAATCAGTTTTGAGAGGAAGGCTCTGGATTTTTCCATCATGGGAGAGAAACCCAAGTTTCTGGAACACCCGTTTCGTCTGTACAATAGGTGGGGCTGGCTTTCTGCCTTTTCACTGAGGGCAGAAAGAGGTTATGCTTGCAAATAAAAGACTCGCAGAAGATTTAAGATTACCCTAAAGCAAAATTATTAGGAAAATGCCAAGCAATGTTTTGGATGTAAGTGCAAATTTCAATGATGTGCTGTTGAGAAAAGAAATCCCCAAACAGCTCTTGAGTGAAGAGATGATCCAAGAGACTGTGCTTACGTAGGCTCTGCCAGGATCGTCCTATTGCATCCCTGTCCCTCTTCCAGTTGGTGGTGCCGGTCTCTGGGTTCCGTTCCTGGACACAGAGTAAGATGCACCGTGTCTTCACAAGGCAGTCACCTGCAAAGTACCCAGGGACGCTTTGGTCCATGACTTTGTCGTTACCAGGCTCAAAAGGCTTGAAGACACCAATGACACAGGCACAGACCTCTTTGAATACATGGATGGGGGGAACTCAATGGTAAAACATTATAGAAAGGAATGAAGTGGACCCTCAAAGTATTTCAGATCCATCCATCTTTGACTCAATTTTGTTGAACCAAGACCAGTAACAATGTGTATATATCCCTGCATGTACAGAGGCGTATATAGCTTATCTGTATTTACATAGCATACTTTTTCTATGTACACACATGCATCTGAGATGTAGGACACCCAGCGAGTTAGCATTTTCAGGTGACAGGGAAGGGGCAGAACTTCAAGGCCTTTTTCCTACAAGGACCCTCCACAACTTCCTACTACACCTCTTTAAACAAAACTTTGTAACACGGCTGTAAGTCAGGGAAGACTGAGTGTTTGCAGTAGTTTCTTTCAGAAAGGACGTGAAAATGGCTGAAAACTACATTTTGGACAGCCCTTCTACAGTGCCTGCCAAACATACTAGTTCAGCTTATATAATTTTATTTGCATGGTTTCATCCAATACAGTCTCAAGCATTATTATTGGTTGCAATTTTTTTTTTATTGTACAGAAATGCAGCCCTATGGTTTACTGGAAGTTTCAGAACATAAATTCCACAGAGGAAGAATAAAGTATTGCCTTTTTCAGCCCAAGTCTAGGCTACACATTACAGGACAATTTTCAGTAATTTTACTCATTTTCTTACAGAAGCCTGAGACAGACTACCACATGCCTTGGTTATCCATCCGTTATTTTATGGTATAAAGATTATTTTCCTTTAAAGACGAAATTATTGTAATTCTGAGACATGATAGAAAAACTCAGATAAAACCTATTTTCACGAGCAAGGAAAATCAAAACATATAGCCTAAATAATTCATTTTTCTAAAGTAGTTTGATATTTTAGATCAATAAAATTACACCAACATTTTGATACATGAAAGCTGAAAATACACTGTGAATTTAATGCATTGTTTCAAAAACCCCATACTTAGAGAATTGTGTTTTGGCCATTTTTCCCCACATACTAAGCGATTGCTTTCACGTACATCCCGGCCGTGTCAACGACTGCCTGTGTATATTTTCCACAACCATCTTCAGACCTCAACTGCCAAGATTTAAGTGCATTGAGAATCACAGGAACAATGATTCCTACTCCCCTGTATTTGAAGGAGATTTTCTACCCTCCCTAATTTATTTGTGGAAAATTATACAAATGACAGAATTATGGAAGAAAATAAAAGAGCTCCATGGACACATTGTACTAGGGGATCACATTAATTTATCTTTGGTGATGATGCTGGTAAACAAGAATTGATGAAGTTTCACATCTTGTTTGGAAAAGAGGGTGCCAGAAACGGGTGACCACAACTGTCCTTGCAAACATTTCGGTCCTATTTGTCCCACCTATGCATGTGGTTTGGCAACTTAGCAGACCCTCCTTGGGCAACTGTGGTCTTGACATTTAGATGACTTTGTCCTTAGGATTCCCACAAAGTGCCGATGGAAAGAGGAAATGAGAATGGAGAAGTGGTCTTCAAGTCAAGTTTTCTTGCTCCTGTTATTTTAATGGGATTTAAGAGCAACAAAGCGCTATGTGTGTTTACCCTACCCAACAAAACTTTAAAATCCGCATCCCTCAAATGACTGACCTCAAAATGCTGTAAAACTTCTAGCCAGCTCTAGAAAGGAACACTGGTGACTTTTACCTGAATTTCCTTGTTATCCCGGAAAGTGATTAACATCCTTCATGGGACTTAATACTCAGATTCCCTCTTTTCTACGTGGCAGAAACTATTGTCTCAAATGATTATCTGAAATGTTTTCCCCAGTCATCGATGGAAATAAAATGCTTGTTAAACTTGGGTATGAAGTCTTTGTCCTTCCCAAAGCCATGACTCTGGTCCATCATCATTCCAAGCTAGCATACCTCCCCTCTTTAACTGCCCAGCCCTAAGAATGGGCTGTTATTAATAGGAAGCCTCCTTTGATCTATGTGTAGGATCCACCACCATTGCTTCCCATACCTCCCCATGCCCAGTTTACTCCTCTGTGTAAAAGAAAAATTCCTTCCTACCCAACCTCTGAGATGCATATAGACGTCAGGGGGAGAAAGGCTGTTGCAGTAGGTAGAACATGAACCCTATCTCAACAGTCCTCTTCCGTTTCAATCATCTCCCATGAAATAGTTCATGTCCTTCTCCACTATGGCTCCCCCATACCAACTCTTGGCTTGTCTCTTTCATTCCTCTACCATCCTGAGGACACACAACTTGTAAGAAGACCAGTAGCATCACAATATACTAGTTAGAGCTCTGTGCCACTGTTTCAGCTACGTTATAATTCTCCGCTGATAACCGACCCATCTTCTTTGGTTTAAGATGGGCTTAGAGTGACCTGGTTGGCCCTTCTGCCTGAACCAGGAAAGCAAGAAAGCAACAGAATACATCAAAGCCTGCATTTCAAGACCTACCCAGACAATCCGAAGACACAGACAACCTCTCAGCATTGGGTATAACCTGCAAGAAGAGAACATTGTTAAAAAGAAAACCTCATGATCAGAAAACAGTAAACATGAAGTTTTTCAAGCTCAAAAGAAACGGAAGAAGTTACTTAAAGATAAGAAGGAAGAGAAGCAAAGGGAGATTCACAGTTAACTTATGAGAGGACACGCAAAAAAGTAAACAATGCTTGAAACTCTCAGGAAAGAAAACTAATTTTTCCCAGGTACAGATCCATTGTTTTCCAAGAAAAAATAAAGCTGAACCAACAGTAACCATTTTTATATACAAATAAAATTGTTACCTTATATATGAATTATATTGATATGTTTACTGTTAAGATTATATATTTGGGCATAAATGGAATATATATTTTATAATTTATAAATATGTCTTTATATGTATTTATATATATTATAATGTATGTATAATTTATAAATATGTATTTACAAATACCTGTAAAGCTTCAATACAAGTTAAACTATAAACCCAAGTGTATATACATTACATGTATTACCATATAATGTAAGTATATATACATACATCTTTGGGGCAGTTGGGGGGCTCAGTCAGTTCAGAATCTGAGTTGGGTCATGATCTCAGGGTTCTAGGGACCGAGACCCATGTTAGGCTCTCTGCTCAGTGCAGCGTTTGCTTCTCCATCTGACCCCCCCACCCCGCTTCCACATTCTCTCTCTCAAATAAACCTCTTAGAGATGGGAGAGCATCATGGCCACCATCTCTCCAAAAATCATCTAAGCAAAACAGAGAGAAAATAGCAGGAAAAGTAACTTGTGAAAAATACTGTAACCAACCAACAGAAAAAGCCCAGATAATTTGCAACTGATGAAAATGTGCTTTAAAGAGGCAGTGAGCTTTGAATTCACGGACATAACAAAATTTAAACCAAGTGCACATAATGCACCTTTACATAATTTGGGGGTGTAAGTGGAGAAAGTGGGAGAGGTTTTAAAGTTACTAATTTCTATTTTTTTTTTTTAAACTGATGTAGAACAGGGTCTGGTGTCAAAAAAAAATACCAACTCATTCAGCATAAAGTCATGTCTGGAAATGTTATTGATATGACAGCGCATTATAATCGCATCTCAAAGACAGGTCCTCAGAGTTTGAGTAGCTGGTCTTCTGACTTGGAAAGGGTAGTTTTCAGTCACCTTCCCTAGTTTTCCTTTCTGAAACATTTTTTGAAACATATTTCAAACATACTTAACCTTCTATTTTTGAAACATATTTAACCACGTGACCCAAACCCTTAAAAAAAAATAAAGAAAAAATTGCATATACTCTCACCACCGCTCACCCTCCAGGAGCGTCTCAAATAAAGCTGGAAAATTAGGAAAAGATGGTCATATTTAGAGTAACCCAAGACCACATCAAAATTTGATACCTTCTCAACCAACCAACTTATAGACGCAAAACATCTTAAGCCCCACCAGCGCCGATAATTAAAGGGCAAAGCCTTTGTGAAAATAGAAACAAAATTACAACAAAGTGGCAAGTGCAGGCAAATTTGAATCCAAGAGAAATACCATTGAGTGGAAACTGTCAAGTACAAAACCCTCAGAGCAACAGAAACGCCAAAGGGTAGAGATCCAACTTCCCTGGGCATCCGTGAACGTTCCCTCATTTCTTTAATGGGCTGATGGGACCCTGAGTCGTAGAACACACAGTGTCTCTCCTCCTGGGACACAGCAGTTTCCTGAGCCCTTTATTTCTGCTGGTAGGTTTTACCAGTGGGGCTCCTGTCTTGCTTTCAGGTTGGTACTCCCCATCAGGACTCCTGACACCAAAGGCAGACCTTGCACAAGTATGCTTGGTGAACAGCACATGGCATTAATGAGAGTTTGGAGGTTGGGCTGTAAGAGCTGGGAGCCGACTCCAGAAAGAGGTTTCCGAGACATGAACATTAAGGCGTGAAGTAAATACAAGATTCCTGTGGATTCTGAACTGGAGGAGGGAACAAAGATCCTTTTCTCTGTGCCTGACACCAATACCCAGAATCAGGAGGAACCAGGGGTGCTGGGACAATCAAGACTCTGGGAGTTGCAAAGACGGATGTTGCTACGAATTTGGGATATAACTCAGATGCATACAATGCATCAAAATGACTACTGATGGGAGTTTACTTGGGAACACAGCACTGCATTTTCTTTCTTCCCAGATTGTTCGATTACACCTTTTTACAATTATCGTGTGTATACCAGCATTGAAATAAAGATGTTAGTGCTTTGAATAGGTGCATCGTCTATATCATTGTGTGCCTATCAGCCTACGATCTGCACAGAAGCCACAGTAAAATTGTTGGGAACGTAATACACACTGTGAAGCTGTTCAGGAATTAGCAGGTTGTAACCTTCTCTCTCAGAATTTTTTTTTTTTCTTTTTAAAATCAAAGTAACAGTCCTTGGAAGTAGTGACTTCTGAGCATGATAAATGCTGTTTTCAGGAGAGGCCAAAAACATGAGGGAATCCAAAGACAACGGTTCAGCAGGTGTGGCCCTCATGGAGGTACAAAGGCTACATTCTATATATTCTTCAGTGTGAATTCTCGGGAGAAAGGGCACAAACTCTCCATTTTTATTACCTATCATCATGGCATCTGTGGCCTGAGACAGAAACACTGATTAAGATGAGTTTGATAATCAGAAAAAGACCATTATCATATGATCTCTCTGATATGAGGCATTGGAGAGGCCGGGCAGGGGGGTCGTGGGGGAAAGGGAGGGGAAAAATGAAACAAAATGGAATCGAGAGGGAGACAAACCATAAGAGATTCTTAATCTCGGGAAACAGACTGAGGGTTGCTGGGGGTTGGGGATAGGGATAGGGTGGCTTGGGGGGTGGACACTGGGAAGGGTATGTGCTATGATGAGGGCTGTGACGTGCGTAAGCCTGATGATTTACAGACCTGTACCCCTGGGGCAACTAATACATTATATGTTAATATAAAAAAAAAAAAAAACTTTGAAAACAAGTTCCAGGAAGAGATCTATAGCACAGCAACAATAGTGAATACTGTGCATTTGTAAGTTGCTAAATCTTAACAGTTCCCATCCCAAGAGGAAAAAAAAATAAATAACTCTGCATGATAATGGATGTTAACCAAGCTTAGTCTGCCCACTTTGCAAGATGTGCCAGTGCTGAACTGTGTTGGGCACCTGCAAACTAATGCTATGTGTCTACTAGGCTTCCACAGAAATAAATAAATGAAACGTGACTCTGGCTATGCATCGGTATGGTCTTGCTAAACAGAGAACTGGAAGGGCTCAGGGAGACGGGGGTACCTTCTCAGGGAGAGGTGTCCCAACACCTTCTCACCTGCTCAGGGAGAGGCTGAGCACACAAGTCATTAAGCACAGGAGTGTATGTGATGCTCACAACTGTAGACATGAACCCATGATCTCTTTTCTACACAAGAGCAGGGAGTCCTGACAATCTTTTGGAAACCTTCTCCGATGAGGTCTGATAAAAATGGCAGGACTGAACCTGTGTGTGAAGCAGAATGATTTTCATTCCTGACCCCCACCCCAAATGTCCACACCCTAATCACTGGAAACTGGGAATACCTAACGTTAGGTGACAGAATGAATTGGGAAGAGGTGATTACATTCAGGGTCTTGGGATGAGAAGACTATCTTGGATCATCCAGAGGGACCTAGTGTAATCCCAGGAATCCTTCATTGTAGAAGAGTGAGACCAAAGAGTCAAACCATGCATATGGGTTTGTGGAAAACACCTGAGCAGCCATGGTTGCCTTCACAAAGGGGTTCATGTGCCAAGGGACACTTTGCATTGACTCCAATGACAGTGTGTCAGATTTCTGACCACCAGACATTTAACAAAGTGAGTCTGGGTGGTTTGAGGGCCTTGTGTTTGTGGTACAGGCATACCTTGGGAGATTGTGTGGGTCATTTCCAGACCACCATGATAAGGCAAATATTACAGTAAGGCCAGTGCCTGGGGGGCTCAGTGGGTTAAGCATCTACCTTCAGCTCAGATCATGATCTCAGGGTCCTGGGATCGAGTCCCACCATCAGTCTCCCTGCCTAGCAGGGTGTCTGCTTCTCCCTTTGCCACTTCCCCTACTCATCATCACTCACTGTCCCTCTCTCTGTCAAATAAATAAAATATTTTTTAAAATACTGCAATAAGGCCAAATTTCCCAATGCATATAAAATCTTTGTTTATGCTATATGTAGTATATTAAGTGTGTGATAGCTCTGTCTAAAAAAAAATACCATTACCTGAGTTTTCAGTGAATGCTCATAACAGATCACCAAAACAAAACTATGAGAAAGTCTAAAGAACTGTGAGAATTACCAAAAGGTGACCCAAAGACAGGAAATAAACACATCCTGTTGGGAAAAAATGGCACCAAACCTTGACATGGGGTTGTTACAAAAGTTTGTAGCAAAAAATAAAATAAAAAGGAAGAAAAGAAAAGAAAAGAAAAAAGAAGGAAAAGAAACAAAGTATATGTATCTGTGAAGTACCATAAGGCAAAGCACAATAAGATAAAGTATGCCTGTTTTGTTACAGCAGCCATCAGAAACTAATACAACTAAAGACATCCACATCCCATGCAATTAGACAGACAGGCTGGTGCCTCCAACAGAGTTTGGTCAAAAAGAGGCCAGAGAGTGGAATCTAACCCTGTGTCTGTGTTTAGGCAGACAACGCCTGGCCTTTCTGTATAGCAGAAAGAAGAGCCTCCTGACAGCACAGACAGCAGAGCAATCCCCATGTCAACTATAACCCGGAGTCCACAGAAGTCTGTAATGCCCAGAGGAAGGCTCCTTCCACACTGGGAGTGATGATGAAGGATTCTGAAATCCTTCAGGGCTGAGGGAGAGCAGGAACACATCAGTTGCTGAGAGCTAAGTTATGTGCAAGGAGAGGTTGCCACTCCACCCTTGTAAATCCAGGGGATTTCACCATGAACTAAGTGACAAGATAACCATGAAGCCACTGACCTGATGAAAGAAGTGGCAGATATCCATACCACACGGTGCTGTTCAGTGATAAATGACGGAGTCATCAAGTCATGTGAGGACATGAAGACCATGAAACCATTGACCTGACCAGAAGAAACAGTGGACATCTGTATCATGGGGTACTGTTCAGTGATAAATGAGGGAGTCATCAAGCCCCAAGAAGACATGGAGACCATGAAACCACTGTCCTGACCAAAAGACACAGAAGTCATCCATTCCATGGGGTACTGTTCAGTGATTAATGAGGGGTCATCAAGCCCTAAGAAGACATGGAGACCATGAAGCCATTGACCTCGACCAAAAGAAATGGTGGACCTCCATACCACTGGGTACTGTTTAGTGAAAAATGAGGGAGTCATCAAGTCACGTGAAGACAGAGGGATCAAGAAGCTATTGACCTGACTAGAAGAAATGGTGGACATCCATGCCATGGGGTGCTGTTCAGTGATTAAGCGAGGGAGTCATCAAGTCATGTGAAGACATGGAGACCATGAAGCCATTGACCTGACCAGAAGAAACAGCGGACATCTGTACCATGGGGTATTGTTCAGTGATAAATGAGGCCCATCAAGCTCCAAAAAGACATGGAGACCATGAAGCCATTGACCTTGACCAAAAGAAATGGCGGACATCCATACTACAGGGTGCTGTTCAGGGATAAGCGAGGGAGTCATCAAGTCATGTGAAGACATGAAGACCATGAAACCACTGACCTGACCAGAAGAAATGGCTGATATCTGTACCATGGGGTACTGTTCAATGATAAATGAGGGAGTCCTCAAGTCATGTGAAGACATGGAGACCAAGAATCCACTGACATGACCAAAAGACATGGTGAACATCTGTACCACGGGGCACTGTTCAATGATAAATGAGGGAGTCACCAAGCCTCAAGAAGACACAGAGGAACCTTCACTGCACATTTCTCAGTGGAAGAATGCCGTCTGAAAACACTATGTCCTGTATGACTCCACCTATAGGACATTCCGGAATGAGAACTGCAGATAGCTAACTAGGCTTAAGGGGAGGGGAGCTCTGAATAGGTAGCCCACAGGGGACATATGTAGAGTTGTGTACACATTCTGTGTGACCCCGTAACGGTAGATCAGGACCCTGGGTGTTCACGGAAAATCACAGCATGTCCTAGCACAAGGACTGGATGGAAGACATGCAAATTCAAACCACACTAGGGACTGAGGGAATCCTGTGGTGAAACACAGAGTGACACGAGAACGTGAGAATAAGCACCTGCTGATGGGTGAGACCTCCTCCGTGAGGGGAGCGTGTGTGGGGGCCAGTGCTGACCTTACACTACACATGGCAGTGCATCTGTGAGACTAGACACCACGGAATCATGCCTAAGCTCCATGGTCTGCTGGACAACACGCTTCCCATAGGTTCTAGGCAGATACGCACATATTCCAGGATGTATCGGTTATGTACACACATAGCAGACGGTTGGTCAAGGGCCAGTTTTGGTCACTGCTGGAGTGGAAGAAGTGGGAGAAGCCAGGTGGGATGCTGGAAAGATCCCAGCAGTAATGGCTTCCAGCTGGAGACAGCAGCAGGAGCTCCCACATCAGGACATACAGAAATATGGACA
The DNA here is from genome assembly GCF_022355385.1 of Mustela nigripes. NCBI lineage: Eukaryota > Metazoa > Chordata > Mammalia > Carnivora > Mustelidae > Mustela > Mustela nigripes. The sequence continues at coordinate 121,217,169 of NC_081575.1, read as the reverse complement.
CACGGCTGCACACACATGAGTTGGGACACACACTGACTTGCTCCCTCAGCTGAGGGGACTCTAGAGAAATAACACTCTGCCCAGAGCTTGGTTTCCATGCCACCCTGTCCAATAAAAGGACAACCAAGGCTCCTGGGAGAAATGGCAGGTTTTAGGACCGGGACAGCAAGTGTATAGGAATAGTCTGTACTGGCAGGGAGGGTCAGCCCTGCAGGACCAGTGCACACACATGTGTGCACACACAATGACGGTGCGTACCAGCACTCAGGAAAGCAATGTGGACATCCTCGGTGCAGGCAGGCACATGTCCTTACCCCGAAATTACATGTCATAAATGTAATGGCTAGACCCATTTCCATGTTCATGCTAGGAAGACACTTGGGGACGGTCATCCTCGCACTGCTTTTAGGAAAAAATACTGCAAAAGAAATCCATGTTTTTATGAAGGATGGGGCAGACAGTTGCTACAAGTGTCGTGAAATGTTTTACAACAGATGAGAACGTTGAACCAGGTCCAAGTGTACCCTGTCACTGAGCGAAAAAGTGAAACGGAAGATGACGGTCAATAGAATTCTACCGTTATAGGGGAATGTGTGCTCACTCAGTAGATACAAATGCATAGGGGCACCTGGGAGCTCCGACGTTAAGCATCTGCCTTTGGCTCAGGTCATGATCCTGGGGTCCTAGGATCGAGTCCTAGGGGTCTCTCTGCCCAGCGGGGACTCTGCCTCTCTGTCTCTCTTAGCTCCTTCTCTCACTCATGCTCTGTCTCAAATAAAGGAAATCCTTAAAAATAATAATAAATCATAATGCACACATATATAGAGGTTCAGCTGGTTGAGCATCCGACTCTTGGTTTCAACTCAGGTCAGGATCTCAGGGTCCTAGGACTGAGCCGTGCACAGAACCTGCCTGAGAGTCTCTCCCTTCCCCTCTACCTCGGTCCCGTGCTCACTCGCTCTCTCAATTCGTAAATCTAAAGAAAACGCACACATAACTATGTAGCAACTGCTAGTAAATGGTTACCTCTGGGAAGTGGGGGAAACAGTTTGTTGGTTTCTACTTTGTTTCTTAAATGCTTTGGAAAATGTATAACAATGTGTCTCATCACCAAGCTGTTCCTCGGGGGTCGGGGGGCATTTTTAGATTTTAAAATTTTACGTGGTTAAGATATCTTCCAGATTAAATGTTTTGGTGAACAGAAAGGGAACTGGACCCAGGGTCGGGAGTGGCGATACGTACAGTGTTGGAGGAGCAGGTGCATGTGTGCGTGAAGTTCTCTCAAGGACGTAGGCAAAGTAGCCAAGGTTGGGTTTATTCTGCTGCTGGAGGTAGTGATTTGTAAATGCTCATTTTTTTTGGTTTTTGTTTTTGCTTTTTAAATTTTATTTATTTGACAGAGATCACAAGTAGGCAGAGAGGCAGACAGAGAGAGAGGGAAGCAGGCTCCCCGCAGAGCAGAGAGCCCGATGTGGGGCTCGATCCCAGGACCCTGGGACCATGACCTGAGCCGAAGGCAGAGGTTTTAACCCACTGAGCCACCCAGGCGCCCCTGTAAATGCTCATTTAAGAGAAGGGACGAGGGAGTGAAAACGCATGCACAGAACGTCAGGGGACAGGATCAATGCAGATAACCATGATGGTAAGAAATTCAAGAAAATGCCTCCAAACACTTCAAAAGAATCATGAAAAGTTGGTACCTGATGCTCGGGTTTACCGAGCATCCTGGAAGTCTCGGCACGCTTGCTACAGGAACGCCCACTAAATCATCCAATTTTTATTTATTTATTTTTTTTTGGTTTGTTTTTAATCGTGTAATAGTCTGCTTTTTTTTTCAGTTAAAGATTTTCTGTAAGAGTTTATGGGAACATCTAGAAGACATTACAGGAAAGTTTAATCAGGTGTTTTAAGCTGAATAGCACAGAAGATAGTTGTATTAATAAAAAATACTATATTGTGACTGAGGGTAGAGGAGGTGAGGCGGTTGGGCAGCAAGCAGTCATCTTATGTCACACAATCGTGTTTCCTCTGTTGTTCTAAGACAGTATTTTGCATTTTCCATGTCCCTCCGAAGAATGTCACTTCAAAGTTATCTGGCTGACTCCCACTTTTTCTATGTCACACATACAATAAATATCATTAACCCAAGACAAAAATCTCAGATGAGATTAGCCGTCGTGAACTTGACGAAAGTAACCTATTACCACTTCGATATTTATCAATTAAATTGACTCATTCATCGCCCTCCCCCCCATACACCGGTAGAAGCGAACGGTTTCAACAGACAAAACGATCTCTTTTGCCGCTATTTTTAAATGCTCCTGCTTGGGACCTGGGAGTGTTTCAAAGCATAAACTTCCACTAAATAGCATAGCTCTCCGCCCCTGCACAAACTTCATTCAGGATAGCTCGTCTTATGCTGCTAATGTGGTTTGTTTGTTTGCTTGTTTTACAAGCTGACGGTTTGTGGCTAACACTGCATCAAATCAGCGTATGGGCTCACTTTTTTTTATATATTTTATTTATTTATTTGAGAGACAGAGATCACAAGTAGGCAGAGAGAGAGAGGGAAGCAGGCTCCCCTCCGAGCAGAGAGCCCGACGCGGGACTCGATCCCAGAACCCTGGGATCATGACCTGAGCTGAAGGCAGAGGCTTAACCCACTAAGCCACCCAGGTGACCTGGCCCCATTTTTCTAATACCAACTGCTCACTTTGGGTCTCTGCATCATATCTGGGAATTCTCACAATATTTCACAGTTTTTCACTATTGTATTTGTGGTGGTCCTGTGGGATCACTGGCTAAAAAGCCCAGATGATGGTTAGCATTTTTTTTTGTTTTTAAAGCAATAAGACATTTTTTTTCATTAAGTTACATCCCGTGTATTTTTTGGAGACATAATGCTACTGCACCTTTCACGGACTACGTAACTTGGGGAAACCAAAACACTGCTCTGACGGGCTCTGCTGTCAAGTCTGCTGCATTGTGGAGGTCTGGATCGGAGCCCGTACAGTCTCCGAGACATGCATGGCTGCATAAAGGATGCTGGAAATGCATGCGGATCACAATTACGACACCCTGTGGGGTTGCCAAAACCACCCTCTGGAACGGACCTATTAAAGGAAGAGCGGCATCTTGTCTTCACAAATGGGAAATGCCTCTAGAAAAATCCTTTTTCCTGGATTTCCTGCTCATTTCACTGTGACGCAGAAAATCACTAAAATCAGTACTCATGTCTAAATGTAGAAACTCCCAAAGCCTCAGTTTCTTTGTCTGTGAAATGGGTAACAAGGACACCCAGTCCATTGGGTGGACGTGGGACATGCATTAGAGCACCTACAGGATGCCCTGAATTCAGTAAGAGGCCAAGAGGCGGGCATCCATGCTTTCAGGACCAGTAATAATTTGGGTCTTCGTGAGATTTTTTTTTTTCCCGATAGCTGTATTTCCTATTTCTCTGTTTGCAGAGGTATTTCTGCCGTCATCGAGGGTCAGAACCACTGTGGAGTCGGTTTTTCCACCTGTGGTCAACAGAGAGCGGCAGACAGGGAAGCAGGCTTGGAGTGGACCATGGCTTGGGAAGACGCGGCAGAGTATCTATGTCTCCGTCCTTCGCCAGGCTTAAGGATATGTTGCACATACCCTTTATATTAAACATCATAAATTCTATTATGGATTAACTGCCATGAAAACGTTTAATAAAACCAATGCATGAGAAAGGCCTAATGTCGTCTGGGAAAACACAAGGAAGCAGCTGATACGGAATGAGTAGGCCGTGTCTTTGGCTGCCTGAACGTGGCTCATCAACCGGTTGGAAAATTTTCCAAGGCTGCAAGAAAATTATTTGACCTCCCCTGAGGGTGCGACTCGCCTCTGAATGCCCTTATCAATTATTTCAACCAAATTAAATCCAGGAAGCTGGCTACGTGATACTCTGTTAGAAACGTGTGGGCTTACATTTCTGGGCTGGAACTTTGGTATTTCTGCTCTGATGCAAGTTAGAGTCTCGACCATCTATTTATGTGTCCAAATGGGGCCTTTTCGTCAGGGAAAAATGTGTCTGCAAGACCCCCGGGACAAAACTGGTTCCATTACCTCGGCAAGTCTCGGAAATCTACTGTGAGGCCAGGAACCGTCATACAAGGGCAATGCAGTTGGAATGCGCAAAAAGGAATAAGTTACTGTCTTAAAACAAGAGGTTAAAAGGAGATGCATGGGGTTGAGCTAACTTGTTTCTCCATATACATCCCTCATGGAGTTACTGTATCTCTTCAGTCTGATTATCATTCTTTGTTGCAGACTCGGGGCTCATCTAGCTCCTTGTCTAGAATTGTGTTTCATTGATGTCATCCCTACGTACGAAGACGTCTTCCCCCGGGCATATTCTCTGAGTCCGTTTCTCACACGTCCTGCACCATGAAGGTAGAAATCCTGAAATCAAGCACACCCATACAACGTTGGTCTGCAGACCTAATCTAGCGAAATAGAAAAGCTTCGCACCCGTGCATACTGCTTAAATCAAGACGTCGCCTGCAGACGATGGTCCACATTTCCTCCTAACGCATGGAAACGGAGTTGAACGCGGCCAATCGTGACATGCGAATTCAACTATTCTCAGATAACGAGAAAATGGATGGTCAGGAGAAGCTGAATGCGGAGGTCTTGGGTAACCATTTCCTATTTATTCCACTGGGTCTAACATCATGTTTCTCGTCTTCTGAGAAAGTGGAGAAATGTGCAGCTTGAAAACGTAAATTAGAAGATGCATCGATGGTAAACTGTGAGTCTGGGAAAATCCTCGCTCTGTTCACACACACGCACAAATGTCATATATGGACGGATGCATGGAACATGTGACCCAGACTCCTTTTTCCTTTTTGGTGGTCATCATACCACGCACAGAATCCATCTCTCTGATTTGCGTCACCATAAACGCTTGGCCTCAAATTAGAGATCCTGTTTTCAAAGCCATTCAAGTGATTTATACAATGATATCTGGAGGGTATGGACGCTTGGGGGCCAACTGATAAACGTGACTTTGAGGAGCCTCGGAGTGCTTTCCACGGGGGGCTGCCCGCGGCGTTTGGGTGAAGCTGGTCCCGGCTGGTGGGAATTCATGTCTCTGCTATGTTTCTCAAGGAGAGTACTCCTCCCCGGGTTCATCCTACAAAGGCCGATTCTGTGTTCTGTGGACGAGCACGTCCAACGTGTCTGAGCTTGTGTTCAGGGCAGTGTTCAGTTTACTTGAGAAATCAGGGGATACGTACAGGATCCCATCTGCTTATGGGATGCCACATTCCATAGAGTATGGGATTTGGTCTTTCCCTTCTCTGTGTCTATAAAAAGGGATTCTACATGTTCAATGCACTCTCCAATTTGCCTCTTTGCCCAGATAATTGTCCTTTGCTTTGTGGTATCTATTCGATATTTAAAAGTAAACTGGATGGTTTCTGACCCACAAGAATAAAATGGTGTCGACGTCATCTACTAAAGGTTTGTGGATCCTATGGTAAAAAAGCAAAAAGAATGGGACGTGTGCCATGGAAGGAAATCGGGCAATTGCCTCACGCCAACCGAATGTGCGGGAGCTACCCTGTCGCAGGGACATGGGGAGGTCCTGAGACCAACATCTGAAGACGTTATTGGGGAAAATCTCGGGGTGCTCGGTAGACGTTCCAGCTGTGAGATCATGTCGTACGGTTCATGCAATGAATTCAAACTGGGGGTCGTTTGCTCGTGTTGGTCTGGGTTTGGTCGAATGTGTGTCCAGGCCACTGTTCATGCGACTCTCGCGAACACGTGGGGCCTGAATCGTCACCGTCCGTGTGTTTTTTAGGCGGTGTGGCAACCCAGAACCCCAGACGGGAGCTCCCCACCATGTGCACTCGCATCCCCGAAACACTGTCCAGGACCCCTGACCGGACCCATCTCCCTCCTCTCGACTTTTGACCTTCTTGTACGACGCAACCAGAGCCTGGCGTCTTCGCGTCACTGCTCGCTCTCTCTTGAGAGCTTGTGTTCCTCCACAACTGTGGACAATATCCGCCGGGGACCAGGACGGGAACACAGGGCCTCAAAGAACTTGCATCGCAGAGCTGAACTGGGAATGCTACTGGCCTCGGTCTAGGGCTCCTTGGGCCATCCTTGTCCGGTGTCACAAGCCTTCCAGAGGGATGCATCGTTCTCTTTCCTCCGGAATCGTGTTGAACCCTATGGTTGCATTTCCCAGACCCCCCTCAGGCAGTCCGTCTCCTTATTCACCACGGCGCCTCCTGCTTCATCGTGGTGACGGCCGATTCTGGATTCCCACACACGGACCCTGCACTTGCCGGACATTGTACGGCCCCCTGATTTCTCTCACTCCCCCCAATTCCCTGCATGTTGTGATTTCAAACACGCACCCACGGTGCACCAGGTCAGAAACTCGCTCCCCAAGCACCACCATCCGTCACTCCCTTCCCCGGCACGTCCCATCCACCGAACCCACCAAATGTTCACGGAAACGCACCTTCCTTTCCCTGTTTCCCCACATAAACCCCGTGTCATGCTCATGTCCTGAAGTCCTGGTGTCTGTCTCCTTTTCTTGGACGGAGCTTGGGAAATGCAGCAGTCGAATACACCCGGCTCTACCTGCCCCTTCCCCGCCTCAGGCTCCCCCAAAACGTAAGTAACTCCATTCACAGCTCACACTTCCCCTGTTGTGCTGGCAGATTCCAAGGGCGGCCCCCAGGCACTCCTAGGAGGCATCTCCAGGCTATTAAGCACCGTTTACCTGGGCTGAATAGAGATTTTTGCAATTTCCTCTGCTGCATTGCAGCTTCTCCCCTGGTCGGCTGATGTGTTTGCGTGCCAGCAAGGAGACGGAGGCCCCCATAGGATTCCCCCTGCGTGCCTGCCCAGTTCTGCATTCTCACACTGCGCCTTGTGTCCTGTGCATGCTGATGGCGGACAGACACCGCCTTCTTTCCACGGTCCTCCACGCCGTGCCGGGGCTCCTTTGCTTTTGGCTTTCTCAACGACACAAGCACTGCACGGACCCCCCAAGGGCATCCTTCCCATTCAACAAAACATTGGCCATTTTCCCACCTGCAGAAGAAATCCCCTAAACTTCAGGGCCCTTTCTTCTAGCTCCCGTGTGCAGCAAAATTGCCCTGAAAGACATTCCCTGTCACCGTGGCCCTGTCTTGCACCAGCTTGCGGTATCTGAAAGATTCCCCAGGCAGGGTCCTGCGGGTCTCACCCTCAGAGCTTAATCTCCTAAAGGTCACTAGTTGCCTCGTGGAGCCAAATCCATGTTCCTTTCTCAGTGTCTGCCTGCAAACACGTCGCTTCTTTTGTAACTGGGCCTTGAGGACAACGGCTCCTTTGCCGCGTCGTGGAGGCTGCTGGTGACGCGTTTCCTGGCTTTGCAGGCCAGCGGCTGTTTTTCACACCCTCTACTGCTTGTGTGTCTCCTCCCTGACCTCTGAGCCTCCCCAGGTTCCATGACCCTGGCTCGGGGCACCCGAGCCTTCTGCAGGCCCTCATTGCTCTGGTGACAGCAGACAGCCCCAGGCCACGGTTTACAACTGCTCCATTCAGCCCTGTTCTCCCCAACTCCGGGGGGGGAAAAAAAAGGGCTCTGCAGCATTTTTCATTGCTTTCCAGTGGAAATACATTCTCACTTCTCTGTCCCGTCATTCTTGGATCCATGAGCTCGTGCCGGTTCTGCTTCTCAGTTTCAAACGTGTCAGCTGTCCTAGCGGTGTCCGTGTGTGTTTCCCGACAAGCGAACGCGGCATGATTTTGGTCCTTTGGAAGGGACTGAAACGTGTCTACAGCCCAGCACATGGTCTCTCCTCGGGTGAGGGCTTCCTGGGTCCGTCTAGAGGATGTGTTTGCTGAAACCGCAGGGATAAAGCCTCCCAAGGGACCGTGAGGCTGGTTGGACGGTGGTGTTTCAGGAGCTTACTTGGTGTCGCAAACACAGAACAGGCAGGAAAGGAGCCAAGTCCTTGAGGAGGCTGGTCCTCTGTGGTGGAAGGGCCCGTGCCCCAGCAGGACAGGTGGCCGAGGTTCCCCACCCAGCACGATGGAGCTGTTATCAGCTCACAGGGTGGGGGATTGCTGGGGCCGGTCGAGAGACAGGGTGCACACCTTAGCTGGCGGCGATGGGCATAAGATATATCTGTAATGAGATTGCACAACCTCTCAGTCGTGTGCATCTGACATGACATTTCCCTGTTGGAATTTCCCGACACAGACTCAGAAGTCAGGCCCGCTGGACCTTCAAAGTCTTCCCATCGTCGGCTGCGACAGACGTACGCTGTCGTGCTTCTTCTCCTCCATTTCCATGCAGCCCGTGTCTCCAGCCCGTGGTACTCCTATCCCCCAAGCTAAGAGGCCATTGTGACAGAAGTCCTGTCTCTTGGAATGTCCACCCTTGGGGGCAACCGGTCTACTTAGATGGCTCAGATGAGGTATTACCCAAAACGCCAACATCTTTATGGTCATTTTTCTAAAGATTTTATTTATTTATTGGACAGAGATCACAAGTAGGCACAGAAGCAGGCACAGAGAGAGAAGGAAGCAGCCTCCCTGCTGAGCAGAGAGCCCGATGCGGGGATTGATCCCAGGACCCTGAGATCATGACCTGACCGAAGGCAGCAGTTTAACCCACTGAGCCACCCAGGCACCCCTGGTCATTTTTCTAAATCTATCTTTTCAAGCTTCCCCATTCATGGATGGTGTTGTCAAATAATGGTGCATTTTTATTTTAATCACCTGTAATCACATGTAATACTCACCTGTAATACTCACATTATCATGATGTTTCTCCCATCCCTGTAACTTTAATAAGGTTTAAGCTCCAGAGGGCAGAGACTAGTATTTCTTGCAGCCATAAATCCTAGCACGGCATAATGACCAGTGAAGCGTGCTTTTACTGGACACATTTGGAGAACCGCGTGTATACGGAATATTGTTCGTTAGAGACCGCCTCAAGAATGGTGCCTGCTTCCATTTTATACATATTTTTTATATTATACATATATATGTATAATATGTATATTATACACATATTATATGTTTATATATACATGTATATGCATACAAATTTATATTATACTTATACATATATTACACATGCATGTATAATATAAATATTACACATACTTATTGAGCATCTACAACGCATCTGCTGCCTCTCCCATTGTCTCTGGTCATGACACAACCCCAAGAAAGATAAAACAAGTGACGGGAATAGGGGGGAACACAAAGACGGCCGGTCCTGTTCAAAGGGGGGTCAGAGGTTATCACTGCAACCACCTGTTAACCTGAGCTGACTGGCAGCTCTGAGGGCCACTTTGCCAGCTTAAATCCACGCATCACGTCCTCTTATGCACATGTGCAAGCCATATCCATGAATATACAGGCACAGCTATCCGTCACACGTTATCATAACCACTCGGACAGCTACTGCAGAAACAAAGCGGCTCTAGGAAGGACGCCGTAGTGCTTTAGAGCCAGGAGAGTAGGAGTGAGATCAGAATGCAGTTGCATGGGAAGAGGAATGAGTCTGTCCCCCCCCCAGGGGAAGCAGCTCACCCTGGAGAGGGGCCTCCGATTCTTTCCCCACACCTGGGATTTCATCACCAACGGAGCCGACCGTCCTACGCCCCACAAGCTTGCATTTCCACCACTGCTGAACATCTGGGATGATTCGTGTCTAAGGCACGCTCATTTACGTGGAAACAATTTGGGATATTAAACACCAGCACCTACGAGTGTTTGTGTAAGGAGCTGAGAGATAAGAAATTATGCGCCACGTGTGTGCTGTGAGTCTGTGTGCTCTTCTGCGGCGAGGAACGACAATATGTATTTACCCGAATCCCTAGCCTGACACGCCATCTTCTTTAAGCACCAGGAGCTGATTTGCATTGACAGCTCTGTCTACGTCTCCATTATTCAGGAGACGGTATGCGGACGCGGGGGCCGGGAGGATTCTGCATCCAGCCAGAATCCATTATTTCCTGAATGCTATTACTCTATGTCTCAGAGTTATGATACAGTGTAGCAAGCCTTCGGGACACAGAAGTTTTATTGTTTTAAATAATGCAACTGTAACCACCTTTCAGGAGGTCTCTGTCTGGAAGGCTTGTGACACCGTCTGTGAGGGTAGGAGACTTGGCAAAGCAAGGAAACATCCACTGATTTGTAATAAAACGCAGACAAAATTCACCAAGATTCTGACTTTGTTTGCCCTTAAGGAGATAGAAATGCACACGTGCACACACAGGGCCACAAGGGGGAAAAAATATTGGCGAATCCAAACATCAGTGTTAGATTATAATCGAGGTCTGAAATGTTTTGACAAGCAGGTAAGTATTGAGAAAACAGATGCAAATACAAACCTCTAAGACGCGAATGATTATAGAGATGGGAATTTGTAGAACACGCAGAAGTATTGTGCGCCAACCAGTAAGCCCTAACACAGACCAATAAAATCACAGAACTATGGAATCTGACAACACGGAAGTAAACTCAGAAACTAAGAACAGAAGTCAGCGACAAACATGTCCCGCGATCACAAAACACGGTTCTAAACAACTCAGGTGTTTAAATGAAAAATGTCATGGGAATTAGAAAATATGCAGAATTCAAAAACAAACATAGCCATGTAGGAAGTCAGGTGAGTAAAGCAGAATTTGAAGGGAGGAATAGGAGAGAGAAAGATCAGGAAGAGTCAGAAAACACATGTTAAACGCAAAGACAGGAGAAACAAGGAAAAAAGAAGTGAATACAGCAAAGAAAATAAGAGCGTGGTTGGCCACGGAATGGCAGAGAAAATCGATATAGTAAATAAAGTCTAGAACACAGGCTAATGAGACAAGTCCGATCGTGGAAAACACACTGCGGAGACTGATGCAGGACGCAGGAGGTATACTCAGTAGCATATCGAAACAGGTCGTATCTCAGAGCAGAGACAATCCTAACCGAATAAAAGGAAAAATTGTATCTCACATAGAATGGGTCTTTAACTAACAGCCGAACACATGCAAAAGGATAGTTTAGCCGCTGAAGTCTATTCATCCATGATCTCCAATCATCAGCTAAGATGTATAAGGTGGTCTGGCTGGGGACAGTGGGGGAAGGCTGAGCTGAGACAGAGCAGCCCAAAGCTGACAAGAGTTGAAGGTAGGGCATGAGGATGCTGGGGGTCTTTATACTACTCTCTCCCCTTTTGCGATTGCTAAAAAAATTCCATTTTCCAGGGACGCCTGGGTGACTCAGTCGGTTAAGCGTCTAATGCTTGGTGTTGGCTCAGGTCATGATCTGAGGGTGCTGGGAGGGAGTCTGACACCACACTCCCTGCTCTCTGTGCAGTCTGCTTCTGCTTCTCCCCTCTCCCTCTGACCATCTCTCTGCTCCTACACTCTAAAATAAAATTAAAAAAACAAAATTATGTGCCCAAAAGATACCAGTCCCTCACCAGTTTATGGGAACATTTTATCAAACACTACGAGGAGGATTCCTTTAACTTTGCAAATGATAACTTCTAAACATTGTGCATGAATCAAAAGCACTCAGGAAAAAACAAAAAAAGATAAGCCTGCCTCCATTCAATATCATATTTGAGGACATCCCTCTCCTGCAAAATGACAGGGAAAAAAAAAAAAAAAACTATAAAGATGTGCCCTGTGAGAACTCATAAATAAATTCAGTAAAGTTGCAGATACAAAGTTACCATACAGCAGTCTGTTACATTTCTAGATGCTAATAACAAGGTAGCAGAAAGAGAAATTAAGAAAACCATTCTATTTACAATTCCACACACACACACCCAAAAAAATGAAATACCTAGAAATAAATTCAACCAAGCAGGTGAAACACCTGTGCTCTGAGACTCCAAGACATTGATGAGATTAAAGTCGAACAAGGCAATGGAAAGCTAGTCCAAGCTCATGGTTCGGAAGCATCCGTACTGTTGAAATTCCGTACTATTGAGAGCAATCTACAGATTCAGGACAAAATCCCTATCAAAATACCAGGAGCAGTTCTCACAGAACTGGAAAAAAATAATCATAGAATTTTTTTCATGGAACCACAAAAGACCAGGAGGCGCCAAGGTAATTCTGAAAAAGATCAAAGCTGCAGGGATCATGATCTCAGATTTGAAGATATATGACAAAGCTTTCCTTCATAGAGCAACCAAATAATGCAGACTCTTTTCTCTTCATCAATGCTGGGAAATTAGCAAACAAACCGTTCAGGCAAGTATTGCATTAGCCTCGGAAAGAAAAGGGCAGCTCTTTTGCAGATTTTTTAGGTTGTCTGCATTCTGGACTCTGAGACAGTTTCCCTTCTGCATGCAATGACCTGTTGCTGTGTTTCCTCGAACTGGTATCTGTGTTTTTGTGTTTTACTTTTTCAAGATTTTATTTATTTATTTGACAGAGAGAGAGAGATCACAAGTAGGCAGAGAGGCAGGCAGAGAGAGAGGAGGAAGCAGGCTCCCTGCCAAGCAGAGAGCCCGATGTGGGGCTCGATCCCAGGACATGTGATCAGGACCTGAGCCGAAGGCAGAGGCTTTAACCCACTGAGCCACCCAGATGCCCCTGTGTTTTTTGTGTTTTCAAGGATGTCGTTGATAAGAGGTCTGATAGTACTATCCTCCAGTAATGCTATGCAGCTCCCCAAAATCTTATTTAAAATAGTTTGTTTTTACCACTTTGTGCTTTTTTCGCTCTAGATGGTTCCCATACACTGTCTTGACCATCACTCTGTTACGTTTTAGGCTCATTGTGTCTTTGTTGTTGTAGTAACTGCACTGTGGTTCCTGGACTGTAAACATGATGCAAGCAACTGTATCAAGTCATTAGCAACAGTATCAAGTCATTAGCAACTGTATCAAGTCATTAGTGTTGACAGCTGGAAGGAGAGAAAAGAGCCAGAGATGGGAGCCCCGGGAAATCCTTGTTTTTTACTGTAATAATTTATCAATCTTTTAAAAAGATTTTATTTATTCATCTGAGAGAGGGAGTGCAAGCAGGACAGGGAGACGGAGAGAGACAGTCTCCAGCAGACTACACAGGGAGCTTGAGGCGGGGCTCGATCCCACGACCCTGAGATCATGACCTGAGCTGAAGACACTCGGCTGACTGAGCCAGCCAGACACCCCAATAATTTACCGGCTTTAACTGAATTCCAAGTTAGCCCAGCCCAGGAGGCCGCAGGGATGTGAATGCACCAAACCCAGTTTCCCACTGTTAATCCTCCAAATACACAGACGCTTATGCCCAGGACAGCAGGGGTTTCATATTGTCATGTTCACCCCTGACGTTACAAAATTATTTGATAAAAGACAATCAACTGATTATGGTTCGATAGTCATCACTGTAGCCAGTTCCACAAGAAAAATCCTAGAGCTCACAGAAGAAAAGAGGAGGCAGAAAATCACTTTACAGTCTACCCCATGGGAAGGGGGTGATGAACCCATACACGTGTTGAATTTCACTAGTTAAAAGTACTGAGAAGCAAGACGGTCCACAGCCATGATTCTCAGAAAGGTGAACTGAGGTCATCAAGGCGTCGGCAGTGTGCAACGGGTGACAGCAGACTTGCTACCAGCAGACTATGCCTCTAAGATACGGGTGTTGCAAATAGTTCTGGAGGAGGCTGTTGATGCCCATCATTGAGATGAGGACTCTGGAGAGAAAAAGCCCGCCTCAGGCAGTGTGCTAGTGGTGTTCACCACCGTTATTTAGTTCATGGTGTTCCCAAACATTGGATCTCCAGTCCTTTTAGGAATAAGGGGTAGGCCTTTTTTTTTTTTTTTTTTTTTTTTTTTTAATGAGTGAAGTCTGAGCTGGTCTGGCCTGATTTTTGCAGGGGAGGGGTATCTGTTGACTTCTGAGTGTAACACCATTCATGGAATCCAGGCTTCCTTCTGGACAGCAAAGAGCCCACAGGTACAGAGGACATGCGGGAAGGGCATAGATGTTCCTCCCGTTTCCCTCTGCCTTCTGTCTGTCCCTGAGAAATGCAATGGGCCGCCAGGAGAACCAGGACCCCCCAGGGACATCTACACACCCAGAGGAAACATGGCAGGATTCCCAGCCTCAGGAAAATGCTGTCCTTTTGTACAGACATGTCTTTTTTTTTTTTTTTTTTTTAAAGGAAACTAAAAAGTGATGCCCTGTGTTACAGTAAGGCACAACACTGTTTCCTAAAGGAAACAAAAGAAACCTACCTAAAATGCCTAGGGATGGCCTAAGCACTAGACCAAGTGCCAGAAATCCATAGATAGGTTAATTCTCCAAGGTCAAGTGAGGCACACAAGGTAGGAATTCAACTGCACGTTAGCAAAGAATGACCCTCAAAGTATCCGATACGATTACTGGAAACTTGGGGGTGTCCTTAGTATTGTGATGCAAACCATGTCTCTTAACTAATTTATTCCAGCGGGGAGGAAGGAAAGGAACACACACACACACACACACACACACACACACACACACACACACAGCAGTACATTGAGTTAACTCAGGACGTTGCAACTCAGTTTTGTAGAAAAATGTCTAATTTTAAACTGCACTGAACATTTTTTGCCATGAAATTAACCAGTCCATTATTTCGTCAGACTGAGCCATCAAGCTAGGTAAGCCAGATGGTCATGTCGACAGTAGGACATATTTTCAACAAAGGACAATTGTTGGAATAGGATCATGGACCTGTCAGTTGCATGGACACATGCACTAGACCCCAGTGCCCGAGGATTGCTGCTTCAATGCACATCGGTCTCATACGCCAACACCCTTCCTTGCTCTCCAGCGAATCTTACAAATCACCCACCTTCCCTGTCTTGCTTGCTGGTTCAGAGAAAAGCATCAGCACAAATATAAAGCCACACGTAAGTCCTTTTATTTGGTTACTGTTACACCCCTACAACTTCTGTGATCACTGGGCTCTTGGGTGGCTGCCACTGCTCCAGTCAGAGGACACGTCCCCAACCATGCATCTGCTCAGCTCCTTGGCTCCAGGACCTCTCTGCCTGCAGCACATGGAGGCCCCTTGGGTACCATTTCTGAGATACCGCCTTGTTTTCGGGAGGGGAGCATTCATGTTCAACTAAAGAGAGCTTGTATTTCTCAGTGATTTCTAAATATTTATTTTCTATGTTCTATTTTCCTTCAACAGGCTCTGTTTTGCTTTATCTGTTTGATGTTTGGATTATGTTTTTCTTTTCCTGTTTTGTCTGCTGTATCGCAGATTATCTGGTATCTGATTTGTTTGTTTTGTAGAATGTGCCTTAATGGAAGTCTGGATGTACACAGTATTTGTCTTCCTTCTCCTGAAGATCCCAAGGGCCTCCCCGCATAAATGCTGACATTTCCTTCCCGATTTGTAAGCAGGCACAGCTGGTTTATTATATATATTCAGCTACATCTTATTTTACTTCCATTTCCATAAGACACGGTTACTTTCATTTAATAAAGTCAATGTTGTTCAGAGTTCGCTGGGCATTTTACCACTTTCAATATTCTTCACTTTTCCTTGTGTGTCAGACCTTGAATCGGAGATGGGGCTCCTTCCAATGGAGTCTTTGCCGCTGTGATTAAAATATCGTCAAAAACCACTCTGCAACCTGGTTGCGGTCATGACGGTAAGTTCTCAGGTTATATGGTTTGACTTAAAGCCTCTTGCTTGGATGCCTTGTGTTGAAGGATATTTGCACAGATTCACAAGAGGAGGCTTGGGACGTTGCTCAGCAATCTAATGTCACACGAACTCCTCTGCGTCATTTTACTCTTTTTTTGCATTGTGTTTTTTTTTTTCCTTTTTCTTCTATCTTTTTCGTCTTTCTACACATCTTTTCTTGGCCTTGGTATTCTGAACTGATCATCACTGGATTCTCCATTCTGAGTCTGTTTGGGCTCCTCGTGCTTGCTGTTGGCTTTTAAAGCACAGATGTGTAGCTCTCATCCATCCGGCAAAATCCTGAGGCACTGCCCTTTGAAGGGTAGCACCATCCGCCTCCCTGTTTTTCTCAGCTGTCGTCCTACGGTCCTAGGTAAGTACAGGGTAGCTCTTTTCAGTGTGTCCCTCATATTTCATAAGCTTCCATTGTGACAAGTTTCCACAGCTCTGTCATACCGAATGGGTAACATTCAAAGAGTACTTGCACGTCATCATTCCTCCGGGTATATGGAGCACAATTATATCAGGTTTCCCATAGGATTTCTAGGCAAAATTCCATTTTTGGAATATTTGCTGTTTGGATAGTTTGGATAGTTTAGATCTTATTTTAGTGACTTTTCTATCACATCTGCATGGTCTTTATGGATTGGACCTTCAATTCAGATGAGAGTTCATTTGTCTGAGTTCTTTGAAATGTGTGTTCAAGGTGGATCACCGACACCAGCTAGCATGCCAGGAATCAGAGGATAGTAACAGTGGGACTCAGCTATTTTAACCTAAATTGGGGCACATACTCAAATAAGGTAAATAGAATGTGGGAGAACGGAGTTCCTGTTTACCCTTCGAGTGATATAAAATCATTTCCCCCCAAAGCTTAATCCTATTGGCTTTCCATCACACAGACTATAAAATCCAAGTCCCTTGTATTTGCATACCATGCCTGATGGGCTAAATCTGCTCAATTTAAACTCTACATTTTCTCTGCCAGCACGCTGTTCTTTGCACCCTCTCTGGTTTTTCTTTGGTTCCTGGGACACCCTAAGGATGCTTACCTATGCCCAACTGATGGATGGATTGCTTTCTCCCTGCACACGGGGGCCCCTTGGCGTCCAGACTAAATGTCCCATTTCAGTATGACCTTCTCTTACCATCTGGCATGTGCAGTCTCATTCTCTTATTTTCCTGGATGGCACCTGCTACCAGCTGACTCTTTTAGGTGGCATCTCTGCTCATTCTGAATCATCTGTTGCCATCAGAATTAAGCCACCAGAAGAGACCCACGTGGAGGAAATCCCCCTGTCCACGTAGCTTGGAGGAGTCTGTGGCCAGCTCACAGCGGCCACTGTGCAAATACTTCTGTGATGAATAAACGGTGCATTCCCAGAGTGGGAGGTCCAACGTGAAATTACTGACTTGTACCTACGTTCTCTGGACAACACAGAGACCAGTCATCTCTGCGGATTCCATCCAGCTCTTAAAGAAGAGGGTGTATGATTTGCTTCGACTAGGAACAGAGCCCTTCCTGAAATGCGTCTGCATTTGTATTCTGCTCACGCGTCCTCTGCTTCTACTGACTCTGGGTGAAAGTAAATAAAGACAGATATGTTGGCAGAAGAGAGAAAGATGCATTTGCAGAAAAGAAGAACTCTAGAGGGTCAATTCTTCCCCATTAGGCACTCAATGATTGTGAGTGGGCTGGATTCGCCCAGAGTCTAACAGAGTGCTGTACGGAAAGAATCTGGGGCTGGGGGCCAGATTACCGTCACGGTTGTTTCTGGTCTGTTTTGATCCACTTAAGAAAAGCATTCCAGAAAAGAAACAAACACACACATCAATAATTGAGTACCCTTTTAGGTGAGTTCCAGCACAGTGGGTTTTAAAACTGGAAACTTCAAAATGCACCCATTTGAAATGGCTGAGCAAAATCCGCGCAAGGGATGGGGATTCGTATGTGGTGTGAACATCTACAGCTTATTTAAAAAATTAAACGGTGCTCCATTTTCAGGGGCAAATGTGCCAGCTTGCAAGTATGTTTAATGCAAAAGCACACAGATAAAAATACAAGGAAAAGGAAAATTTAAAAGCAGCAAATGCTTTTCCGCGCAGTGTCTTTATGCATATGAAATTATATAGACATATATTTAACATATAATTTACATACTTCCAGAGAAAGGCACACACACACACAAGAGAAAGACAAAACACCAGCCAGAGACAATACAGTTCTTTCTGTTCATCAGAAAAAAAAGCAAACACATTAGATAGACCATTTGTGCTTTTTTTTTTTTAACAAAAAAAGATAAAAATTCCTCAAGGAAAATGAAGAAAACTGGGTGGAAATTAGGTTCGTGTCAGAACAAGGGATCAAATTAGTAGATACAGGATATGTGAATCTTGACTGGTTTTGCTCTAATAAAATTAGAGATTAGAACTACATACAAATCATTTCATTCCTGTGTCTGGTAGGACTTATACTATACGGTATATCCTTGGAATTAAGTATAGATTCCCTGGTTAATAATAGCCATGATTTGGGGTCCTTGGGTGGCTCCTTCCGTGATGCGTCTCCCTTTGGCTCAGTTCATGGTCTCAGGGTCTTGGGATCGAGCCCCACATTGGGCTCCCTGCTCAGCACACAGTCTGCTTTTCCCTCCCCAACTGTCTGCAGATCCCCCTGCTTGTGTTCTCTTTCACTCACTCTTTCAAATAAATATCTTAAAAATTAAAAAAAAATAAAAATAATAGCTATGACTTGTGTAGGTGAAATAATGAACTGCAGTGTGCCCATTTTATAAAATCGACCGACTATCTGTCATGGATGGTCTGTAAGTGACCGGCCCCTGTATAAGTGTTTTGAGTAAATGTCTTTTGAAAGAGCACTGTCCGGTGTATTTGCTGTCCAGTTTCCAGATGTTCTGAGAAGGTCTTCCCCCTCTTGGTGATGCGTATTCATTGCTAATGCTGTAAACATACAATGTAACTGAGCAAGGGCACAGGGGTTCTCTTGTGCTCTGTTCCTCAGACGCTGGTGCTTCTGTTGGCTACCATCTGGATTGTCCTGTGGACCTACCACCCAATCTCTTCCAAGGGAGCTCATGGAGAGCTTCCCACTATAAACATCATCTTTTCTGAGCTTCCTACAACATGCACCACCTCTAACCTGTTTCTTCTAACACCACGGAGCGTTAGGCACCATGGTGTGAACAAAACCAGTCAAGATTCACATATCCTGTATCTACTAATTTGATCCCTTGTTCTGACACGAACCTAATTTCCACCCAGTTTTCTTCATTTTCCTTGAGGAATTTTTATCTTTTTTTGTTAAAAAAAAAAAAAAAAAAGCACAAATGGTCTATCTAATGTGTTTGTTTTTTTCTGATGAACGTATGTGGTGTGAACATCTACAGCTTATTTAAAAAATTAAACGGTGCTCCATTTTGTTGTTTTATGTTCTGTTACCAGCTCCACATTTCCCTGGAAAAATTCACTCCTAGGGCTTTCATGGGCATTTCTGTGCTGAAAGTCAGACAAACCTGGGTCTTTCATGAGGTTTTCTTCATTAAACTTGAATCCATGGACCCAGTGCCCAGCAGACGTCCTTTGTTACCTGGATAACTCAAAGCCAGTTCCACATCCTGCCATGAATCCACACTTTGCTTCTCTTCCTCCATGGGTCTTGGGTGAGCTTCACTGAGTCTACAACTCAATGACCAAGAAGAAAACATAGCATTGCCTCCTCGGGAAGTCAGGGAACCCACCAATCCTGTAGAGTCTCCTGGCAGCTTTTTCATGAGTCACTCTCAGTCCTCCATCAGCACACACCCCTTAGTTCAGACCAACACTATTGTTCCTGAAGACCACCTTCAGACTTTGTCATGGAAGCTCACCACAGAGAAGTCAACATGATGAACTGTTGAAGAATCTCCTGTGCTGTCCAGTGTCCCCAAGAAAAAACCCATAGGATTTAACACAGGCTTTGTGTGACTCTACCCTTTCCCAACCGCCATACCTCAGACATGGGTGTTTGTTTCCTATTCACTGCCATGACAATTTACCACAAGCTTAGAGGCTTAGGACAACATTTATTGTCTCACAGGGATGCAGTTCAGAAATTCAGCTCTTGTCTCACTGGGCTCACATCAAGGAGTCAGCAGAACCTTACTCCTTCACAGGGACATGGAAAGTAAATCTGTTTTCTTGCCTACTGAGGTGCCTAGAAACCATCCCCATTCTTCAGCTCATATCCCTGCCCTCCACCTTCAAAGGCAGCCATGGCCGACCATGTTTTTCTCACATGGCATCACAAAGACTCTTTTCCTTCTGTCTTCCTCCGTTAAAGATGCTTGGAGATTACAGGGCACCCCTGTCCCTAAAAAGCCAGGGTGATCTTTCCATCCCAAGGTCAGCAGATTGGCCATCCTAATTCCAACTGCAACGTAGTTTCCCATTGTTCTGTAACATAACACATGACTGCTTCGACAGATTAAGATGGGAGCCACGTTTGTGTGCCACACCTCAGGGTCTTCATTCCAATAAACAACGACCTAACAACTGACCACTACCCTCCACCTCAGGAAGGCTCCCATCTGTTTTCTTTCACACGTCACACACCTTGCAATTATCTTTTGAATTCTGGTTCATTCTGGGAATCCCACTCAAGAGATCAACTCTTGAATCTCCCTCCTCTGACTGACCAGTTCTCTCTGGCCATACTTAAGAGCTCTCTCGTGATCCCAGATAGGGAAATCCTTAGGAACGTTTCTGATAATGGTCCCAAGGCTTCTGTTAGCACCTAAATAATTTTCCTTCTTTACAGGTCTGATAAGATCCACAGACTACTTATCTCTAGATAAGATGGTAGCATATGTGCATAAGGGAAAACACGCAATGCCTGTGAATCTCACGTGGAAAACATGTTTGTTTTTACTACACAGTGGGTGAAAACCTGCCCCTCAATGTCCCAAAGAAAGTAAGACAATTATAAGTGGATACAAGCATGGACCCACTAGGACTTCCCAGAGGAAAGTGTTATAATGCTTAAGAACACCTCATTCCTAGTATATTAAATTATACTGGTATAATTAATATACTAAATTAATATAGTAGTTTAATATAATATATTAAATTGACATATATAAAGGGATGCCCTTTTTTTGTCTACCATCATGGTGTACCATGGTCTGGGTTCCAGAATGACTTGAAAATGTAAGTTGCCCTTCTTTAAATAAAATGCCAGGAACAAAGCTCACCCATGATGGTTAGTGGTGAAGGACCTACACTCTGGAAACTATAAAATGTTGATGAAACAAACTGAAGGCACTGCAAACAAAATGAAAGGCAGCCCATACTCGTGGACCTGAAAAATCGGTTAAAACATCTATATTCACCAAAGCACTCTACATATTTAATGTATTCCCTTATCAAAATACTAGTAGCATTTTCCACAGAACTCGAACAAATCATCCTAAAATTTGTATGGAACCAAAGAAGATCCCAAATAGCCAACACAATCTTGAAAGAGAACAAAGCTGGAGGTATCACAATCCCAAATTCAAGATACACTACACAAAGCTGTAGCTATCAAAATAGTAAGGCAGTGGCACAAAATACATGTGTAGGTTCAAGGAACAGAATGCAGAATCCAGAAATCAACCCATGCTTATCTGGTCAATTAATCATTGACAAAGGAGGCAAGTATATCATCTCTTCAACAAATGGTGGTGGAAAAATCAGAGAGCCACATGCAGAAGAACGAAACTGGATTACCTACTTACATCCTACACAAAAGATAAATTTAAAATGGATGAGAGACCTAAATGTGAGACCTGAAATCATAAAAATCCTAAAAGATAGCACAGGCAGTTATTTCTCTGACATCAGTCCTAGCAAACAAAAGCCAAAGTAAACTATTGGGGCTAAGTTAAAACAAAACAAAATAAAACAAAACAAACAAACAAAAGGCTTCTGATGGCAAAAGAAACCATGAACAAAATGGAAAGAAGATATTTGTGAATGATATATTACACAAGGGATTAAGATCCAAAACATATATAGAACTCAGACAAGTCAGCACCAAAAAAATCCCCAAATAATCCAATTAAAAGTGGGCACAGGGCCTGAATAGACATTGTTCCAAAGAAGACGTCCAGATGGCCAACAGACACTTGACAAGATGCTTAACATTAGCCAGTAGAAAGGAACAATCCAATCAAAACCACAATGAGGTATAACTATACACCAGTCAGAACAGCTAGAACTGAAAAGCAATAGCAAATGTTGGTGAGGATATAGAGAAAGAAGAGCCCTTATGAGCCCTCATGCACCGTTTGAGGAAATGCAAAATGGTGCAGCCAGTATGGAAAATAAGATGGAGGTTCCTCAAAAAACTAAAAATAGAAGTCCCATGTGATCCAATAATTCCAGTACTAGGTATTTGGCTAAGGAAAACTGAAAGCACTAATTTGAAAAGACATATGCACCCTCTATGTTTATGGCAGCATTATTTATAAGAATCAAGATATGGAGGTAGCTCAGGTATCCAACCACAGATGACTGGATAAAGAAAAAAACAGGTATGTATAGACAAAGGAATATTACTCAGCCACAAAAAAGAATAATTTTTTGCCGATTGCAACAATACGGATGGAACCAGACAGGATCATGTTAGGTGAAACACGTCAGACAGAGAAGGACAAATACCATATGACTGCACTTAGACGTGGACTCCAAAAAGAAACACAAAAACCAAAAAGCAGAAACAAACGCGTAAGTACGGAGAACGGATGGCTGCCGGGTTCCGGGGGGGATGGGAGATGGGGAGAACACTGAAGGGGAGTAGGACGTGTGGGCTTCCGAGGATGGCATGAGTAAGTCCCGGGGACAGAGGCACAGAACAGGGAATGTTGTGAATGGTATCGTAGTAGTGTTGGGTGGGGACTGATGGTAGCTATAGGTGTGGTCAGCACACACAGAAGTTGACTCACTCTGTTGTACCCCTGAATGCAATATTACGTGTAAACTATACTTCAAGAGAACGAGAAATTTACCTAAACACACCCTTCTTTAGACATGAATGGAAAAGTGTGCCTAGGTCTGCTGGATATTGGAGATGTACTTCCTGGGCTAACTGGTGTGCTGTTTCAAGCTGGATGCTTGAAATAAAATAAAATAACAATAAATAAAATAAAAATAAAATAGATACAAATAAAAGTAAGTCTGGGAGAACAGGAAAAGTCTCTATTTGGGCAGATACTAAAGCAAACGTTTAGTTGACGAAGATTCATATTCATGTATTTTCAGAATGGTCTCTTAAACATTTGTGGCTTGGGTCAGTGTTTGATGATCTGTTGCACCTCCCAAAACTGCAGTTTCTGCTTTGCAGTACGCACAGAAATATCCACTGAAAGAAGGAAGAGAGACTGAAAAGAAATAGATACATCCAACCTAATGAGAAAAGAAGGCATTTGACCCAGTCCTATTAGGGTGACACCTGGAAAATGGATTTTGAAAATGCATTGTTTTAAAACACAGAGCGATTGGATTAACACAGTTGTTCTCAACCGGGGGCCATGTTGCTCCTGTGTCCAGGTCATCTGGCAGTGTCTGGGGATCGTTTTTCATTGTCACATCTGGGGGACTAGGGAGGGCTACTGGCATCTGCAGAGCAGAGACCAGCGATGCTGGTCAACGTCCAACCGTGCGTGCAGGATGGTTTCCATCACAATGAATTACCCGGTTCCAAGTGTCAGTAGGATCAAGACTGGCAAAGCCTGGATTAATGATAAATTTTTCATGAACCCTGAAAGGTTTTTTTCTGGTGATTTACAGCTTAAAATACAAGTTTGAGGTATCATTTGGCTTCATCCAAACACTGTGAGGCGCTTTGTTACATTGTAGCTGTTTTCATTCACACTTTGGTACAGTGTAGCCATTTTCATTTGGGCTTTGTTACATTGTAGCTGTTTTCATTCGCACTTTGTTGCACTGTAACTGTTTTCATTTAGGGAAGTGTCAGAGTATTTAGTGACTAGGAATAAATGTATCCCACTGTGAGTGGATCTTTTTTTTTTATTGTTGTGGTTAATTTAATAAAATATCAATAAGACATAATACTGAGTTTCTATGCATAAAGGAATAGTTTCCAGTAATGAATGCCCTACGTGTTTCATGAATCAGTTATGAGCGTGTGAAAAGTCTTACCTAGACCACAAATGTAAAAATCTGGAGGTTGTCTCTTACGAGGTTGATTTTTAAATATTTTCATGTGTCTCTCCTTCCTACATTCGGCCTGATGAAAATCATTCTGAAAAAGGACCAGATTGTATGAGACACGTGACGATGTCAGAGGCAATCCCCATCTTGGCTACACAGACCTGTGCTTGTTTCAAAATCAGCAAATGAGAGAGAACCTTCAGGACCCCATGGAAATACGGATGAAGTTGCTTCTCTCTGTCCTCCACGCCTATGTCATTTCCTTTGCTCTGTCAATGTCACCACACCACTTTCTGCTGACATGACTGGCGGCGGTGGAGGGTTTCACTTCTGCCAACTTATTTTCATTTCCTTTGGTTTGGCGTGTCGAACTGTGTCCAGGCAGCTGTGAAAGGCGACAGTCTCTGCCCCCCAAAATCCCCTCGTCAGACAGATGTGACCGTCTGGCTTCTCTCTTTTCCTTGGAGCGACACCAAGGAAGAATTTACCCCGGATATTTGATAAGCAACCAATATAATAGGGAGATTTTTTTTTTTTCCTTGAACAAATAATGTTCCTATATCTTGATACGTCTAACTTGATTTGATTGAGACAATAACTATTATTGGTCTTTTTTTTTTTTTTTATGTCCTACTTTTCTGGGGTTTGTTTGTTTGTTTAAGTGAGAGAACCCATGGGGCACCTGGGTGGCTCTGTCAGTTAAGCCTCTGTCTTTGGCTCTGGTCAAGGTCCCAGGGTCCTGGGATCGAGCCCCACATCGGGCTCCCTGCTCAGTGTGGAGCCTGCTTCCTCCTCTCTCTCTGCCTCTCCTTTCTACTCCTGCTTTCTCTTTGGCTCTTTCTCAAATAAATAAATAAAATATATTTTTAAAAAATGTATTTTAAAATATATTTTAAATATATATATTTAAGTTATATATAAATATATTTTAAATACATATATTTAATTTATATATATATAAATACATTTTAATAGATTTTAAACTATATTTTTAAAAAATCATGACACATATGCAGAGATTTGGGTGTATGGCATTGACGGTCAACACGGAGGAATTCAAACAAGCTGTCGATTCGAGGAAGGCTGCCACTGATTTTCCTTGTTTGGGTATCGTTGAAATTTAGGCCAATTGTGTTTTGATTCTTTGAATTGTTTTGTTGTTTTACTTGCAAGGAATATACCAAAAAGAAACGGCTCCAAATCATTTCATCAATGAGTAAAAAGAGACTCTCGGAAGCAGTACACAGATACGTTCCTCAAACTTGGCTCAGATGATAGCCGAACAGAATTCACGTTTATGATGACTAGGGGAGGGTGCTGGTAACTTGTATTTAGGTTTTTACACTAAAATGAGCACACTGGAAAGTACGGAGTCTTTCTGATTTTCTTTAATCTCTTTATATCTCTATATATCTCTATATAAAGAAAACGGGGGAGCATTTTGTAACATCGTGAACACACACGTTCACGAGTAAATAATTAGGCAAGCTTTGTACCATGGCTTGGGGTAAAAGAAGACATGAAAAAATGAGTAAGACAGACTTCTGACTCACAGTCCTGAGGAGGGCAACCATGCCCCCCCTAAAATGACCAACCCGTGGTCCCTGTCTCCAAAAGTGTACCTCGCTTGGTGCTTTAGAAGAGCGAGTACGCTGACCCCTGGGAAGGCATCATGAAGGAAGAGACGTTATAGGCCAGACCACATGGGGCCAAGTCCAGATTAACTTTAGGGTCAAGAGGAGGAAGGAACGCTTCCGGAAAAGGAGCGGCTTGTGTGCAGGGTTGTGGCATTGTGAAGTCAGCTTGTATAATCAGGGAACGATCAGAAGTACATTTTGTAATGAAAATGCAAACCTACATTTACAAGGGTACATGCACTCATGGCATAAAAGGTTTTTTTTTTTGCAAATATCGGTGCTTAAAGTTTTCTCTCCTGGAGACAAACTCTAAAGTGCGGTCTTAGCATCAATTTAAGGTAATTGGAACAAAACCAATTACAGGGAGCTTAGTGCCGCTTTACAAATTTATGTCCTCGGGCATTACTGGATTTTGTGCAGTGCAGTCAGGTTATTTACTAGGAGAGTAAACATGATTAGATGCTGGAAAATCCTCAAATAAAAATTATGACACATATGCCTGCTACGAAATATTAAGAAAAACAACTTATTTGTTTGGGATCTCTCTCTCTCTCTCTCTCTTCTCTCTCTGTCATGTTATGAATTACTTAAAAAATCAGTGCCTTTGCTTTTAAAGTTTATGAATGATGTAAGGAAGAAAAAAAAACACACAAGAGATTATCTTTGCAACAAAACAGTGACAAATCACATCAAACAGGGATGTTTCTCCATAAATACAAAGTGTAAGCCAGCAGGCTCTGCAAAGGAGAGAAAGGAATATGGAAAAATAAATAAATAAATAAAGGGAACATATTGCTTCATTAACTGTGCAGGGAATGGCTCTACCTGAAGTTAGAACCGTTTCAACTCCGAGCATTATTAATCCAAGGACTGGTCTAAAAAGGACTTCTTTAATGATCTAACAGCAAATACAGGTCCATCCATTTAGACTTAAATGCCCTTGATCAAGATAAAATATTAGAGGGGCCAAAAACAAAGGAAGGATTGTTCCTTCAAGGATCTTTTAATGCAGGACTGTATCTAAAAATAGGTGTTTCAGGCACCTGAGTGGCTCAGTTAGGTAAACACCTGCTTTCAGCTCAGGTCATGATCCCAGAGTCCTGGGATCAAGCCCGATGTTGGGCGCTCTGCTCCATGGGGAGCCTGCTTCTCCCTCTGCCTCTGTCCCTGCTCACTTACTCTAATAAAAAATAAAAACAAAAAAAAATCTTTTTAAAAAATAAAAATTAAATTAATTTCATGGGAAGTGTCATTGCTCTATTTGACACCAAATTCTTATCATTCATTATGCTAACAGACCTAATTGACTGCATGAACAGCGCCTTTGGTTTTTTGGGGCTTTTGTTTCACAGACGTCACATACGAATGTTGAATGTTTTTAATTCCGTCCCTGACTTAAACCTCTGGTATGAATCATAAAGGAACTGACTTGCTCACGGATACTGTCACAGATTTCATTTCAAATCCAAAAGTGTGCCTAAATGTATTGCAGAAGACGGCATAGATATTAAAAAGAATGCAAACAAAAAGTAGGCATTAATGAAACGTTTGGCTAAACATCCCAAATTATGGATTAAAATTTGAAAATATCCATTGCTTGACTTATTTCGCTTAGCATGATACGCTCTAGTTCCATCCATGCTGTCGCAAATGGCAAGATTTCATTTCTTTTGATGGCTGCATAGTATTCCATTGTGTATATATACCACATCTTCTTGATCCATTCATCTGTGGATGGACATCTAGGTTCTTTCCATAGTTTGGCTATTGTGGACATTGCTGCTATAAACATTCGGGTGCACGTGCCCCTTTGGATCACTACGTTTGTATCTTTAGGGTAAATACCCAATAGTGCAATTGCTGGGTCATCACAGAACTGTACCCCTGGGGATAAAAATATATGTTTATAAAAAAAAATTTGAAAATATCCAAAGGCAGAATATTGTATCTAATACATACTGTATGTATTTAGATCTAGATACAATATGTCGATCGGGTCAGCTTCTTAAAAAATCCCTGCATTTTCCTGCAAGAAGAAAAAATGTATTTCCAGCTTGAGTCAAGAATCCGGTGTGTGAATTCCCAACACTTTAAGGAGCCCATATTTATTTTAACACCACTGATAGCTCGTATTGGCGGACATCAGAGTATCAGGAAAACTTGCTACGTGCATGGCAAGCCATCCGAGCCGGGGAGAGCCCTATTAATAAGACATGATGCATGTGGAAAAGCATCCAGGTTCTTTCGCATGGCTTTGCCCATCGGCCTGGAAATCATCTCAACACAGCGGTTACGTCTCTGAAGGAGACGGCTTTCCAAGCAAGTCTGTACATAGGCCACCCCAGATAAGCACCTTCTGCCCATTCAACTTTTGACTTTCTTATTTGCAGGGTTTGAGATGGAAATTCTCACCGAGACAGCAGACGGGGAGTCAGTCCCCCTCGACAGATCAAATGCCGTTGCAAAGAGCCATATGTCCCTGGCACAGATCTAGGACACGTGGGGGCTGAAATGCTCCAAGGGTTTATGGCACTTCCACCGCCGTCCCGATGGGAGCTACGACAAATGCAGAACAGGGGACGATGAATATGTAGAATGAGCCACAGACAGCCTCCTTCTCACAGGTGCTCTCTGTTCTGTCTCTCTGAAAGTCACACTTTGGCTTTACTTCAGTGCCTCATGGTCAAGTCAGCAGCCCTGAGGCCGTGGGGCAGGCTCTTCCTTGAAGACACGTTCTTGATTCACTTCCTTAGAGCTCTGCATCCAAAGCTCCCCACCGGGAATGGCCCTTCACTTTGAGGTTGTGGGTGATCTCTATCATGGTAACACGTCTGGGGAAAATACGACCATGTCCAAGAGAAACCACCCCCATTACTTTTTGCCTCACTTTGGGCCGACAGTCCAATTTTCCATCACCCTGAAGAATTCGGAGCCCTCTGCCAACTTCCCACTGGGTCTCGGGCTGACTATTTTTTTAACTTGGTTTTGTCTTAGGGTGAACTGGTGTTAGAGGGGCTGATGGTCTGGTGAACTCTGAAAAGTCATTCTGGAAACGTGTGTTGGATTTACTCCTGGCAAAGAACGTACAAAACTCATAACGATGAAAGTCAGAATCATCCCGTATCTAAGTGTAACTCTTCAAAGATATGGATACTTTGGACGCTGATGGGACAGAACAACCTGGCCAAGAATCTGGACATTGTACCCTGCTCCTGGGCATGCTTTTTGTCTACCTGACCATCATCGTAGCCTGACCAAAGAGTCAGTCTTGATATCTGGGTATCAGGACCCCAGAGCACACTCGTTACTCACAACAGACAAGCCATCCTGTTTTTACGGGACACAACGAGCCATGATTCACTTCTATCAGTCATGTAGGGAAACACTCACCCATCTTGGAGACTGAGTGTCATGCCCTATGAACGCAGTCACCATCTGAACAGGGAAGTTGCCACTTGCTCAATCCTTGCCCTCACTCTGTCCCCCGTCATTCTCCCTGCTAGCTGGACATCTTCTTCCATCCCCCCCCCCCCCCCAAAATCACCTTTTTGCAGCAAAGCCGTCTCAAGAATTCTTTCTCAGCCACTGGCGTCGAACCCTGTTCTTTCCTGCAGGAATCCCACAGAGGAAACGATTGGCAGCAGGTACGGAGATCACGGGGAGTAAGTTCCAAAGCTGTGACTCCTTGAAGGGGGGGTGGTGAGTGGCTTCCTTTTACTTAGGGTTCGGAGAGTATGTGCAGAAATGAGAGCTTTGTCCTCAGTGTAAAGGCGGGCAGGTCTGCTTAGAACACCGGCCTGTGAGTGCACGCCGAGTCACGTGCTCCTCTCAGAGCAGAGACGTGGACGTTATAACGAAGCAGGAGGAGCCACGGACAAGGGTCAGGGCTATGCGCGTTCTCTGAGGCCCTGTGTGTACTGCACAGGGTCTGGGGATCACGTCTCTTGTGTAAGAAATGCGGGCCCTCGCTTGTTATCGAAACAGCACTGGGAGTATCTCCCCTGATTTATGGTCTGTCTGGTGGTTGAGCCATTCCGGGGCTTGGAACAGACTACGTGTTTTTGTCTTCCCTTTGTTCCCTAAAAATCCTTTAAGGACGGAGGTTTTAGCATTTCTTTGTCACTGTGACACCTGCTAGGAAGTTCTGCAAAAGTGTGCCATCGGGGCAGAGCTCTGGCAAAACAGTCAGGCGCCTGCGATGACTTCGCTTTCTGGGGACCCCGAACTCTTTCCGCTTTTAATTTCCTCTGGATTTCACCCCATGCACCTTCCCCTCCGCTCGTTCTGCTTTGTATATTTTCTATTTTCGTAAACCACAGTTCTAAGTTGGACCACGTCCTGATTTCTCCTAGTGCATGAGCCAGCCCGGGACTGGTCTGAGGGAACCCCTGACACGAACCTCTTTGAAAAGAAATATCCATTTCCAGGAAGGAAAACCTGTCCCGAATAGGCTCCTATATATTCAAGGACTTACACTTCCAAAGCCTGATTCCCCCTCTGCCCCCTTAACTCAAGTTCTAAGTCAACTTTACCCAGAAAGTCCTCATGATAGGCTGAAGAATATGTTTTCTGTAGAGTTCAATATCTGTTTGGGTGGTTTTGTGGGTTTTTTAAATATTTGTTTGTTTTGTTTTTAGTGTGATATCTGTTTTATATGTGCATGAAATGATGTCTCTTTCCTAACCGATGGACATACTTTCTAGATATAGCCCTTAGAGCAAATGCATTATTTTCTACAAAGACTTAATGTCTTTACAGGTTTTCTTCAAATGATTGATCTTCCATGACCAAAAGACATGTGCTAAAGTCCAAAAATGGATTTTCTCACATCTCCTTACTCATTTTGGCCATTGTTGTGTCCTATCCACGCAGGTGGTCCACCGTGAGACGGTCTAATGCACAGACTGACAGAGGCAGAATTTTGTAAGAAGAGACGTGCTCACACCCAGGGGTGGCCCACAGTTCTGGGCTTCCCAGTGCGGCTGCCACGTTCCACGGCCCTTTGCTCCTACAAACCTTGCAGGGGGAACAAGATTCCTAGAAATGCTGAGCTCTTAGGTTTGCAAAGAGGCCCTCATCATTCCCATATAGGGAAGAGGCCAGCGATCCTAGCCACCTGTCCTACAATCTGTTGGTTAGAATCAGGACAGTGGGTTTCAGCACTGGAGAGGGGATTCCATAGGCATGACTTTCGGGAGGCGAGAATCCTAGAGGCGGGTAAGGGGGTGAGGTAATGAGCGTTCTGAATGCAGGACGGGTGGCTCTTATCATTACTGCTTAGCTGGCGAGGCATATAAATCATGGAATCACGACGGGTATTTTACAGAAGAAATGACGGTTACCGTAGTCATGCAAAAAACGCGAGAAACGGGTACTAAAAATGCATGTTGGACAACCGTTAAAATTCAACTTCACTGACCCTCATCACTGTATCGGGGGACAGGACCCACGACATCTCCGGCTCCTGTCTTGGATAAAAACTAGAGGCACAGCCCTCCCCTGCGATGATCTTGTTGCTTTATCCACCCCCCACACACACACCAAAATTAATGAGATTTCTTTCACTCATCTCCTGTTTGCATCTGAGAAATCATCAGCCCATTCCAAGGAAAATTGTACCCCCTGAAACACTCTCTAGGCTCCAGATTCTCAATGTTTAGAAGATGCATCTTGGTGTTATTTTATGCCTTGAGAATTGAAATAAAAACAGCACTGTTCCAATCTATGTCACAAAAACAAAAATAAAAAAAAAACACACAAAATTGTAAAGTATTGATTAACAGAATAGATCAAATCTGAAATAGGTTTTAATGAGTCAAAAAAAATTCAAACAACCCATTTGAAAGCTAATTATGGTGCCGAAAGCCTCCTTCAAGCTCCTTTCATTAAATCCATGTTTTGCTTTATGATGGAAAAATAAAGGGCCCTTGAGGCTTTCTTTGTAAAGTAATTATTTCTAAAGGGAAAAACTTCAACAACACTGCAGTGACATGATTTGAATATCACACGCACGCTCCCGGCCTGTTTTTCTTTCCCTTTGACATTTTTATAATATAATATGAAAGAAAAATGGATTTATCAGAATAGTGGAAATAATTAGATTCAGATTATCAAGAGAAATCTGTGGGTGACAGTCCTTTTGGACCTGTCAGAAGTGGTAAGAGCCCCCTCTCCCCAGTGATCATCAGGATATGTGTGTAAAAAGTTGGTCTTTCCGTGGCGGGATGTGTGATGTCAGCCTGACCAAGACGGTGACACTTAATGTATTGCCCCACATTCTTTATGGGTGAGACAGAAAGAGAAGGAAGGTATTTTTAGGGTTTGGAGAATTTGGGATCTGACCAACAATCTTTCCTAAATATGTGATAATCCCACATAAACCAGAGTTCTGTGGGTAATAGGAAATTGACCTGTTACCTTTTGTTGTTCAATGGGTAACCGTTCTAGGATACGACAGGTGTTGGCCATGATCAACATTTCCCATGATGATCTCTAAATTCGATGTTCTACTCCGTCTGTCTGCAAAGAACTCGTTCTGTCCAACGATTTCACTCGCAAGTTATACCCTCTCTCTCTAAGGCAGTCCTGAACCCAATCCTAACTAGCCAGACTGAGGTGCCCAGAAACTCTGCTCCCCCATCCAACTGGGAATGCAGCTACGAGTGATCTATTTCCTTGAGTCAGCATGGGCAAGAACATGGAGATGTCCCAAGGGCAGAGGTGTGTGGGGATGGTCAAACATGGGCACGGCGTATTCCTGCTTTGAATGCACTGTGGTCTAGACAGCAGATGTAAATGTACAGGCTCAGATGCTCAACACACTTTGTTAAGCAGGAAGGCAAGCTGCGAGGTAGGAAACACAGTGGGAAGACATCAGAGTGGGATTACAGAGATGAGATAGAAGGACTTTTGTTTTTCTTGCTTAAATTTGTTATAAGTAGACAGAAGGAGGGACTTTATTTTTCTTGGGTAAGTTAGTTCTATGCAAGACACTGTTTGGTTTTGGTTTTAAATACAGAAGGATGCTGGGAAGCTGGTTTACAGTGTGGAATGGTATATGGTGTTTTTGAGTAGCCAATGGGTTGCATGCAACAATGAACAGGTTGACTGTGAGTGAATTACAAAGTCAGGATTACAAAAGTGAGCAGGAATCTACACGCTTCTTCTACACAGCATGACTACCACCGACAAAGGATCCAGACTCTCCAAGTACATGATGTGGCCATGAAGCAAATCAGAAACACATTCATCTTGTGATACCCTGGACCATCACAGCTTGAGTGAGAAAACATCATCATGAGAGAGCCACACGGAGACGGAAATGTCTGACAAAGTTTCAAAGGAAGACACACAACAATTCTCCAGCATGCAATAATACTCTTCTAACAAACTGAAGAAAAAAGAAAACCTGAGCCAAAAAGTCAGTAGATATAAAAAAAAAAAAAAAGTAAATTATAGAAACGTAAAATACAATGCCTGAAATAAATGAAGGTATGAGGCTTTGCGAAGACTTTGCCAGACTCACAAAAGTCAAAACATTCGTCATCACCACCCTTGCCAAGTTAAGAAAAGAGAAAGGGCATGCTTGGAGCAGACAGTATACTAAGGAATTCTCAACTACACAAAGGAATGAAGAGCCGCGAAACTCACAACTGGGGGGAACTCAAAACATTTTCCTCACCACTCCAATGTCCTTCGGTGATAATAGACACATCCGAAAGCACGGAGAACAGCGTATTGTGGGATTTGTCACATGCAGAAGTAAAACTTACAGCAGCAATCAAAACAGCGCAGAAATGCGAGATACCATTGTCATCTCTTTGAGGACACGGGAATGGTACGGTACCACCTCAAAAATGTAGGTTTCTTTTCTTTCTTTCTTTCTTTTTCTTTTTTTTTCTTCTTTTTTTTTTTTTTTTTTTTTTTTTTT
>NC_081575.1:121158403-121183313 GCF_022355385.1 Mustela nigripes | reverse complement strand
CTGCTTCTCCCTCTGTCTCCCTCTTGTCTCTCATGAAAAAATAAATAAAATCTTTTTAAAAAGGCAGATACAGGATTAAAAAAAAAAAAGCATGACTCAATTATATGCTTCCTTAAAAAACATGTGACATATAAAAAGCTCAAATAGACGAACAGAAAGAAAAAGGATAACCCTGATTACATTAATCAAAAGAAATACATAATAGATAAATTAGTATCAAAGTAAGTTTTAGAGCAAAGAATATTAGCAGGGACAGAGAGGGTCATCTCATAGTGACATAAGGGTCCTTTCCTCAACTGGATATAACAATCCTCAAAATCTATAAACTCACACAGTGTCACAACCCATGACAGGTCCAAAGAAGGACCTGGATAGATTTTAAGGAGAATAGACGAATCCATAGGTATAATGGGGATTTTACTATTCCTCTATCAATAACTGACAGAAGTAGACAGAAGATCAGGAAAGATTTAAAGAAAACAAAATGGCAGGAGGCACACAACGCACCCCCTGAGACCTGGTGTGTCTTCAGAGAGAGGCTGACCCACAGTAGCAGAATCTATATTTCATTCTCAAGAACATCTACCAAGGGAGGTCATAACCATATCCTGAGCCTTAAGTACCCAAGTTGTAAGTAGGGTGTTGTCTGACCATATAGAAGAATTCTGAAATCATGAACAGAAACCTATCTGGAAAAATCCAAAAGCATTTGAGAACAATATCCCAAACAGCCTGTGGATCAAAGAAATGAGATCAAAAGAGTAGTATTCATTGGGAATGGAGTGCCAGCAGGAGCACTGCTTAGGCAAATAGAAGAGATTGATCAATAGCACTTATCAATGGAAATTATATGGCACCACATCCCCGTATTAGAAAGCAAAAAACCAATGACCTCAGCTTCCAACTTAGAAAGAAGAAATAGAGGAGAAGCGACATATGTTGGAGAGGATGTGGAGAAAGGGGAATCCTCTTGAACTGTTGGTGGGAATGCAAGCTGGTGCAGTCACTGCAGGAAACAATGTGGAGGTTCCTCAAAAAGTTAGAAACACAACTACCCTATGATGCAGTCATTGTATTTACCCAAAGACTATGAAAACACCAGTTTGAAAGGATCTATCTAGGTACCCCTGAGTCTACAGCAACCTTACTAACCATAGCCAAATTATGGGAGTAGCCCAAGTGTCTGTTGAGAGATGAATGAATGAATGAAGAAGGTATGTGGCGTGTGTGTGTGTATAAATTCATGAAATACATATGTGTGTGTATGCATACACACCATGCGATATTATTCAGCCATAAAAAAGAATGAAGTCTTACCATTTGTAACCAACATGGTTGGAGCTAGAAAGTATAAGACTAAGTTAAGTAAGTCAGAGAAAGACAAATATCATGTGATTCTACTCATACACAGATTTCAAGAAGCGAAATAAAGAGAGAGAGGCAGACCAAGAAAGACTTTTTTTTTTTTTTTTTTTAGTAGTAGGCTCCATGCCCAGTGTGGAGCCCAGTGTAGGGCTTGAACTCATGACCAGGTATCAACACCTGAGCTGAGATCAAGAGTTGTATGCTTAACCGACTGAGCCACCCAGGTGTCCCCAGACTCTTCATTCTAGGGAGCCAACTGATGGTCACCAGAGGGCATATGGAGAGATGGGCTGAACGGTTAATGGGGAGGAAAGAGGGCACTTGTGATGAGCACTGGGTGACGGATAAGAGTGGTGAACCACTATATTGCACGCCTGAGTCCTACGTAACACTGCATGTTCATTACACTGGAATCAAAATTTTAACAACTTAATAAGAAATAAAAAAAGAAAGTAAACCAAGGAAAGAAAGAATAAAGACCAAAGTAGAATTCAATAAAATAAAAACAAATCCAATAGAGAGAAAGCAAACCCCCAGCTGGTTCTCAGAGGATAATTAATAAAATTGCTAAACATCTAATAATAGTTACTAAAGACATTAAGACAATAAAGATTACTCATAGAGTGATGATATCCCTAAAAATACTACAGATACTTAAAGAATAATAAAAGAATACTAAAAAAAAAAAAGTTGTGAGCCACTTTATGTCCTTATCTGAGAAAATTCAGTCTTTCACCACGAAATATGGTGTTAAGTATGGGTCCGTAGACATGGTCTGCCACGTTGAAATAGCACACATCCACATACCGTTGACGTAGAAATGGTACTGGATTCCTTTGGTTATTATTTTTAAATAATTCTGCATTTTTGAAAAGGGGTATTTTTCTGTGGCTCCTTCTTCTCTAGTTGAGTGGTGTGTTGGTCTCTCTTCGAGGTCAGGGTATGTCCAATTACATTGAATAGATCGTAAACATTCCCTCCTCTCTCAGTTCCTGAAACAACGTGTGTAGAATTAGTATTTTTTTAATCTTTTAAATGACTAGAACAGTTCGCCCAGTGAAGCCACTGAACCTGTTGATTTCTTGGCAGAAAGGCTTTTAAACACAAAATCAATTTATCCAATAAGTATGTGGCTATTACCGCCCGAGTGAACTTTGCGGCTTTCGGGAAATGTGTACATTTAATCTACAGTACAGAATCTTTTCTCTTATACTTGTTTTTAATTTTACTTATCAACCTTTTAATGCCTGCAGATCTGAAGGGATCATACCTCTTTCATTTCAGGTATTGGTGAAATGATTGGAGTTGGGCTAACAGTTTGGTTAAAGGTTTAATATAGGTATCGCTGTCCTCAAATAGCTATCTTTGGTTTCACTAATATGATATGTTCTATGGTTTAATCTTTTTCTGGATCATGGCTTCTGATTTATTACCATTCACCTTCTCCTACTTATGCTTGGTTGATTCTTCTAGATTCTTCAAGTGGAGAATGAAGACATCGACATAAGGTATGATTACCTTAGTAGTAAGTCTCTCCAGTATAAATATTCCTAAAAATAGTTGAGGTGCAACCTACATCTTTTTGTCATAGTGGAACTAAAAATTTATTTTCTAGCTTAACTGAGGTATCATAAGTAGATAAAACTGGGCATGATGAACGTATAGACTGTGATGAGTTTGGACATGAGTTGGTACCTATGTTACCAACCTATGTTGTTGGTAACAGTCGTGTTACCACCGACAGTCTAGGTCACAAACATACCCACCACCTTATGATACATCATGCTTATTTTTTTTTTTTTTTTATTAAACAATGCTCCAATTTCTCTTCAATTTCCTTACTGATACTCGTATCATTGAGAAGCCCACTGCTTACTTTCCAAATACTTGGAATATTCAGATATGGTCATCCATCGCTCATTTAATCCGATTGTCACCACAGAACATTTAGGATCTAAACCATTTTAAATCTACTGAGACTTGACTGCTGACCCATATAGCCTATATCTGCATCAACGTCCAGTGTGCACATAAAAAGAATGTAAGAGTCCGATGTCGAATGTTCTATAAATGTCAAAAGTGTTCTTCTGGTCTTCATTCTTATGGATTTCCTGTGTCCTTGATTCTTTAAAAAAGGAAGAGATATTTTGAACGGACTACAATTATGAACGTGTTAATTCTTGCTTTCAGATTATTTTTGGCTTTGTGTATTTCGGAGTGGTGCATGATGTCCTGAGCCCTTAGGATGGTTCTGTTCTCTCCAAGTTAGCAACATGCCCGACTTAACCAATGGTCTCTACCTCGTTCATCAGTCCTTGCTCCAGATCCAGCTCATTCTGCCGTAAATCAGGACACTCTAGCCGTCGGTCAGTTGGTATTTCTAGTACATCCCTTACCCTGTGGATTATTTTAACCTCACTATATTTTTTAAGTGTTTTTTGTAGGCAGCTTAGCGTTGAACCGGAGGCATTAGGTCATTTCTATTTGATGACTGATGTGCAGGTTTTAAATGTCAACTTTTCTCCATCGTGTATGTTTTCTCTGTCTCAACTGTTGTTATCTTTTCATTTTCTCCCTTCTTTCAGATCTTTTCTCTCTTCATTATCGGTTAACTTTTTCTTTCTTCAGAATTCTGCTTAGTGTTCATGTTATACCTATATTAGTTATCCCAGCCCCGCGGTGTGTGTTCCTACACCCTGCCTCAAGGAAGAACCTTATGCTCTATTTTCCACCTCTGTGCACATCCCTTTACACTAACGCAATCACAGGCATCACTTCCAGCATGCATCACTCAAGCAGATCCAGATTCCCAGTACGCAGAACTGTGCTGCTGCTGGTGGGAAGGCTTCTCCATTCTTACTCTGTCGGTCTAGTACTAATGGCTTCTTCAACCGGGGCGTCCGAACAAGTCTGTATTTCCATTTGATTTTCAAAGGTGTGTTCACTCTGTGAAGAATTCTAGGATGAATGGGATGTTCAGTTCTTGAAAGATGGTCCTCATCTGTGCCCTGGCTTACATTGTTTCTGATGAGAAAGACACGGTCAGTCTTATGTCTGCTCCTTCGTAAGTGAGGGGGGTTTCCAGCGGCTCTTCCTGAAAGCATCTGGATTACTACCTTATGGTTGTTGGATGATAACGCATCTTGCTTTAATTTCTCTCAGGTTTCTCCCACGCCATACTCATTGCACTCTCTTTTTTTTAAAAAAACAGATGTACAGTCTTCATTAAATTTGGGGAACAAATGGCATGATTTATGGATTTCCCCCAGGAAATCCAGTGAGAAGCACATCATTCCGTTTGATATTGTGCCAAAGTTCAGCGGATCCCTGTTTCCTTTTGCACCAGCCATCATAATCTGGATATTTCATTTTGCATACTCTTTAAAATTTTGTTTTTCTTCTGTAATATCCATCTGCTGTTTATTCCTTCTGATAGTACCCTTATCTGAGAGATGGCATCTTTTGGCTCTAGAAGATTAATTTTGCTTTCACGTTTTTCTTGACCTTCTCTCTGAGGCTGGCACCGTAAGTTGAAGGGGTATATTTATACAGAACAGTTTAATACCCCGTCTCAGAATTCTATCATCTATGTAACTTCTTGGTGCACTTCTCTTTACTGAAGTTTTCTTACTCTCCATGGGTCACATGTTTGCATTCTTTTGCAGGTCAATAAGATCTCCTTAGAGACCAGTCTCTGCAAGTGTCCCTTTTTTTGGGTCAGACTGTGTTTGTATATACTCTTGAGCTTTGCTCTGGAATACTCTTATGAAACTTGGGAAAAAAATTTTTTTTTCAAGTCTTGCTTTTAAGCGTTGTTGGGAGGAAGCGGAAACGTTAGTCTGAGACCAGACAACAAAAGCAGTATTCTTTTGCGTGTGCTGTACTCTTCTCTCTTATTTTGAATGTGTTAAAATACATACGGCATAACATTTACTGGGCTCACAATTGTTGAGTGTAGAGTTGAGAGGTAATGAGTACCTACTATGCCCATCCCTCCTGATCTTGCTGTCTTTACTCATATACTTTCTAATATACCAACTAATCTGGGTATCATATCTACCATGTATTGCCTGCATCAGGTCACAGAAAGTCACAATCTGTGACGGTGAGAAATCTGAGCTAGACTCAAGCTGGCTTGTGTTTATCTAGAGTCTGGGAGTTTTCATAATTGTTTTGTGAACTGGTCCTTTCGTTCAATACTTCAAAACCACAATAATGAGCATTCCACTTGTTTCTTCTTTTAAATACCACTGTTTAATGGTAAGACCTTCCTGAGAGCTGAGAACCACACTTGGGTAACTTTTATGTGACCATCTCCCCTGATCAGTGGAGGGACTGAAATGTTGTGTAAAAGATACTTATCTTTTGGGGCACCTGGGTGGCTCAGTGGGTTAAACCTCTGCCTTCAGCTCAGGTCATAAGCCCAGGATCCTGGGATCAAGTCCAGCATCGGGCTCTCTGCTCAGCAGGGAGCCTGCTTCCTCCTCTCTCTCTGCCTGCCTCTCTGCCTGCTTGTGATCTCTCTGTCAAATAAATAAATAGAATCTTTAAAAAAAAAAAAAAAGATTTATCTTTCTACCAACGTGCATCTTCTATTTTTTCTCCATGTATCTATCTTTAAAGTGACATGCATATATATGCTTTATGTTATTTGAAAATTCGATAGTAATTGAATGAATTGGTGAGAATAACTTCACATAGCCTAAAGGAAAGATGCAATAATTGCTTCACAATAACAAAGCTGTAAATGTCACTCGTTCTATTTCCAGACAAGAGATGAAATGGAATCAAAAAAAAAAAAAATGCACGTATACATATATGAATATAGATAACAGCTCATTTTCTCCAAACAAAAAACAAAACAAGCTGTGTTTCTTTCCTGATTATTAAGATGATTTTGTTACCATGGAACTAGAATATATAGGGCAAATATCCATGTAATTTAAAAACAGTAATGTATTTCAATCAGAGGAATATTTTAACGAACCTGCTTTTCCCAAATAGAATGAAAATCTCTACCTGCAGGAAAATTTTTGACCAGCATCAATATTTTTGTTAAATATTAGTTTTGAGTTGTTGCTTTTTTTTTTCACTTTTTTTTCTTAAGTAGGCTCCATGTGAAGCCCAACATGGGCCTTGAACCAATGAGGTCACGGCCTGGATGGAAGCCAATAGTAGGGCAGTCAACCGACTGAGCCCCCCAAGCACACCTGGTAAACAGTAGTTTTGACTAAAATAATTTCGTCACCTTATATGAAACCACAGTTTCAGATTTAACAGGAGATAATTTCCAATACTTTTGTTTTTTTATCATTGAGAACAACATTTTAGTTTATACTCTGTCAAGGTCAATAAAACACATCAACCCAATAAAATAAAATTCCTTCAAAAAGTTAACCAAAATGGATTTATTTTTTCAGATGGTAGTTTGAATACATTTCCAATGAAAAGTAAAAGAGGAACATGTATCAGAACCACTCAGAGTTCTAAAGACGTGGTTTGATTAATGCTAGCTTATGTCTTTCTTCCCCCAATAGAAGAATATGTACACAAGCCATGTCCCTGAGAATCCCATACATTTCATCTGTATTCTGTTCACCAACACTACAGGATCTGCTTCCAAAATCTAAAGCCTGTCAAGAAGGTTATGATTGTAGAAAATGGAAAATATTTTCAAAAACATTCCAAACATGTTACGAAGCACGTGTGGAGTCGGGTAACATATAACTTGATCAAAATATGCAATGAAGACAACCACCTTCCTGGTGCATGCTTCAGCATGGATATAATAAATAGATTTTAAGAATCCACAAAAAGGGGTGCCTGGGTGGCTCAGTGGGTTGAGCCTCTGCCTTCAGCTTGGGTTGGGATCTTAGGGTCCTGGGATCGAGCCCCACATCAGGTTCTCTGCTCAGCAGGGAGCCTGCTTCCCTTTCCTCTCTCTGTCTGCCTCTCTGCCTACTTGTGATCTGTCAAATAAATAAATACAATCTTTAGAAAAACAAAACAAAACAAACAAACAAACAAAAAACAAAGAATCCATGGGGAGGGGGCAAAAAAACAAACCAAACCAAACCAAAACAAAAACAAAAAGGAATCATCTTAAACTATAGCTAAAAAAATACATTTGCTGAAGACCAAAATGAACAGGAAAGGGTAAACTAATTTTGATTTTACTTGAAGTGAACTGCAGGCTGTCAACAGTAGTCACTTCCATACACCTGCTATCCTTAGGCGCAAATGAAATGTTGCATGGACTTAAAACTAACGACTCGAGCAAACTTTGAGCAAACTATTCTAGGAGATGTCCTTCAGCCCTGGCAGTGACAGTAGTCCTGCAGCAGATGGCTTGATCCCAACCAAGGCTCGTGGAAACTCAAAAATAAAGCAGCATTTAGGACAGAGCTTGGCAAAGGCTGAGCTACAGTACAAACTTTTCCACCTTTCTGCATTTCACAATTGAGGTAATTCAGGCAAAGTAGAAATGGACACTTTTCAGGGCAATTTGGGTAACATTCATTTCTATCAACTGGGTTTATAGGTTTTTCCAAGTTGTACGAAAATCACGTGAACCAAACTGTCATTGAATGATCAATCAGTGTCTTTTCAAGGAGAACCCAGTGACTTTAAAGAACTTGGTGTGGGACGCCTGGGTGGCTCAGTTGGTTAAGCAGCTGCCTTCGGCTCAGGTCATGATCCCAGCGTCCTGGGATCGAGTCCCACATCGGGCTCCTTGCTCCGCGGGGAGCCTGCTTCTCCCTCTGACTCTGCCTTCCACTCTGTCTGCCTGTGCTCGCTCTCGCTCTCTCTCTGACAAATAAATAAATAAAATCTTTAAAAAAAAAAAAAAAGAACTTGGTGTGATTCTGAAAAAGGCATCCCGTGGTCTGAGCAGAGACTCTTCTAGGGCATGGCACAGAGATAAGCAAGGTAAAAGAAGATTTCAACAGGCACTCCTTTGAAAACAACCACCTCAACAGATGAGCAACCCTACCCTCCAGCTATCATTCACATGATCTGGGACCCACCGGTATTTCCTAGCAGGATGTGACTAAGCAGGATCACAGGTCTGCAGAGCAAAGGCTAGGACAAGTCTTAGAGCTCCTGTGAATGAATGACAAAGTCCCCAGACCCTGCCATTATAATGGTACCCAGGCTCAAGGGGCATCCCCCGGGATGAGACAGAGAAGAAAGAACAGTACCAGTTAGAGACGTGAATTTGGAAGAGTAGCAGGGCAGGCAAGTACTTCTGAGATGCACAGAGGGTGATGCCACAGACCAGAGGAGCTCAACATGGCACCCAAATAACCATCTCTCCCTAGATCTAGGAGTCCAGTGATGTCCGTCTTCCACATCTTAGGGAGAGAAGCAGAGGAAGAAGGCTGAGAGTCAAGATTTCTGTTTTTTTGTTTTGTTTTGTTGTTGTTGTTCTTTTTAAAGATTTATTTATTTGAAAGACCAGGGAAGCAGTGAGGGGCAGACAGAGAAGAAGACGGAGAGAAGTAGATTCCCCACTGAGCATGGAGCTTGATCTCATGACCCTGAGATTACGATCTGAGCCGAAATCAAAAGTCAGATGCTACTGAGCCATCCAGATGCCCCAAGAGTCAAGATTTCTGAGAAATTCTTTCCAATAATGGATTCAAATTATGTCCTTAGACCAAGATTTTAAACCACGTCAAAGACGTGATTGATTTTATTTTCCCCAATAACACACAGGCCGGGACTTGAAGGAAGGGCAGATTTGTTTCGAACTAAATAAATTCCATTTTCTCTACCCATCCAAGTGATAGTGTAAATGAAATCTGAGATTCTACTGTATAGGAGACATAGAATCTATCAAGGCATTCATGAAAAGCAGTGCTGGGATGGCATGGAGGGAACTGGGACTGTATCTTTACTCCAGTGTGGCCAGCCTTGGTTAATGAGAAAGGTCACCTCTTCTGAATAAAGCCACGGCATTTGAATTCTCCCTCCAGCCCAGCTTCAAATGTTTATAGAACAACGAACTTCATCTCACAAAACCTTCAGCCCCAGAGGGGATTCATTTGTTAAAGGATCCACCCTGGACAGAGCAGACTAATTAGACTGTTGTTGCTGACACTGATGAAGCACCTGGTGTGGGCACTGAGGAAGCTGACCACTAGAAATAGGAGCAGCATCTAAATAACAGAAGGGGAATCGATTCGATTTACTATAGCACCAAGAACCGTAAGATACTTTGGATAAAACCTAACCAAAGAGGTAAAGGATCTATACTCGAGGAACTACAGAACACTCATGAAAGAAATTGAAGAAGACACAAAAAGATGGAAGACCATTCCACACTCATAGATTGGAAAAATAAATGTTGTTAAAATGCCTATAATGCCTCGAGCCATCTGTACTTTCA
Source organism: Mustela nigripes (assembly GCF_022355385.1). Lineage (NCBI taxonomy): Eukaryota > Metazoa > Chordata > Mammalia > Carnivora > Mustelidae > Mustela > Mustela nigripes. Next base: position 121,173,556 of record NC_081575.1, on the reverse strand, counting down.
ATGCCATTCTGATCAAAATTCCACCGGCATTTTTCAAAGAGCTGGAGCAAACAGTCCTAAAATTTGTATGGAACTAGAAGAGACCTCGAATTAGTAAGGAAATGTTGAAAAAGAAAAACAAAACTGGAGGCATCATGTTGCCTGATTTCAAGCTTTACTACAAAGCTGTGATCACCAAGACAGCATGGTACTGGCTTAAACACTGACACGTAGTCCAGTGGAACAGAGTGGAGAGCCCAGACATGGACCCTGAACTCTAGGGTTACATAATCTTCAAAAAAGAAGGAAAAAATATACAGTGGAAAAAAGTCTCTTCAATAAATGGTGCTGGGAAAACTGGGCAGCTATATGTAGAAGAATGAAACTCGACCATTCTCTTACACCGTATACAAAGATAAGCTCAAAATGGATAAAAGACCTCAACGTAAGACAGGAATCCATCAGAATCCTAGAGGAGAACATAGGCAGTAACCTCTTCGACATCGGCCACAGCAACTTCTTTCAAAGTCTTCTTTCTTGTCTCCAAAGGCAAAGGGAACAAAAGCGAAAATGAACATTTGGGACTTCATCAAGATCAAAAGCTTCTGCACAGCAAACGAAATAGTCAGCAAAACAAAGAGGCAACCCACGGAATGGGAGAAGATATTTGCAAATGACGGTACAAAGGGCTGATATCCAAGATCTATAAAGAACTCCTGAAACTCAACACCCAAAGAAACAGACAATCACATCAAAAAATGGGCAGAAGATATGAACAGACACCTCTCCAAAGAAGACATACACATGGCTATCAGACACATGAAAAAATGTTCATTATCACTAGCCATCAGGAAGATTCAAATGAAAACCACATTGAGATATCACTTTACACCAGTTAGAATGGACAAAATTAGCAAGACAGGAAACAACAGGTGTTGGAGAGGATGTGGAGAAAGGGGAACCCTCTTCCACTGTTGGTGGGAATGCAAGTTGGTGCAGCCACTTTGGGGAACAATGTGGAGATTCCTCAAGAAATTAAAAATAGAACTTCCCTATGATCCTGCCATTACTCTACTGGGTATCTACCCCAAAGATACAGATGTAGTGAAAAGAAGGGCCATCTGTACCCCAATGTTTCTAGCAGCAATGGCCACGGTCGCCAAACTGTGGAAAGAACCAAGATGCCCTTCAACGGACGAATGCATCAGGAAGATGGGGTCCATATACACTATGGAGTATGATGCCTCCATCAGAAAGGATGAATACCCAACTTTTGTAGCAACACGGACGGGACTGGAAGAGATGATGCTGAGTGAAATAAGTCAAGCAGAGAGTCAATTATCATATGGTTTCAAACAATCTGAGGATTTTGGAGGGGAGGGAGTGGGGGGTTGGAAGGGCCTGGTGGTGGGTATTAAGGAGGGCGTGTACTGCATGGAGCACTGGGTGTGGTACATAAACAATGAATTCTGGAACACTGAAAAGAAATGAAATGAAAAAAAAAAATAAGAGAGAGAGATTGGGAGTCTGGCTACTTCAACTACGATGTCATGGTCAACCCAGAGGAATCAGATCTAGCTACAGACAGATCAGAGGCGTGAAGACTTCTGGACCTCTTCCTCTCCTGGAAGCCTGAACCCTGTGTTTAGGGGGACACATGTAATTTCATACTTAGAGAACATGCAGGGTGTGGACATGTGTGACGGTAACTTGAAGGACAGGGAAAAACCCATCACAAGTTCAAGAATCATTTTAGTCCAAGACAGAGAGTTGTAAATGTCAGGAAACAGGTACCGCTAACCTGAATGACTGTGGGTTTTACTGACAGGAAGAGAAGATGTCAAAGATCTTTATGCTGGAGGAGAACAGCTTTGTGTTCCGGCTACTGGTTTTCCTCCCAATTTTTTTTTTTTTTTTTGATGCTCGCTGTGCCTGTAACTGTGTGCGAGAGTCGGTCTGCTTCTCTTAATTGAATGTCTGAGTCTCTTCATTTATTGAGATAAAAGTACCAACAGTGAAATGCAGAGGGTAAGTGTGTGTTTTAATATTCTGATCATCCCATGATTCTAGCACTTTATACCAGAGGTTGACTCTGTCCATCACTGGGAAGAATGTTCATGCTCTTTCCACGATGGAAAACCATCATTCTGTTTTGTATCACCACGCTTTCTCCGGCTCGCTGTTCAGCACATAAATGTACACTTCTTCCATGCTGGTTGGTTTCTTTGAACCCCACATCTGTAGGAGTGACCCGTCCTGTTCATACGTAGGGGAGTCCCTGATGTTTCTTTTTCTACTACGCAGAATCCCACTGTGTGAATACACCGCCCTTTGCTTATCTGTTCTCCTGGTAAGTTTTCTTGAGTTTATTTAATTGCTCTCGTGCATCTAAGTTGATTCCAGAGCTTTGTGTCTTTATTCAGGGAACAGAATTAGAGATAAACACCGATGGTTTCTCTCTATGAAACCTACTGTGTATTTCAGGACAAAACATAGCTGGTAATGAGGTCTTACTCTTTTTGTCTATTACTAGATTGGATTTCTAAAGCTGGCACTTGACTCAAGGAAGTTCTCCATAGGAACATCCTCCTCTGATTATGTAAAGAGAAGAACCCTTTTTATTATAAACACCAGAGTGCAGGTTAAACATAGTTTTAAAACAACAGAAAAGAAAAAGCATATGAGACAGGTATTAAACACAAAGCATGTGATTTAATTATTAACCTGGTCGTCCTCCCAATGGGAGTTAGTCTAACTGTCTCTATCCCAGGCACTTTCTATCTTCTAGGTAGAAGTTCTTCAGGGCTAGCAGAGGACACAAAGAGCAGGAACCTTCTCTTAAAGCCTGGATCCATGATGCCTTTTAGAGTGTACAGCTCTACGCCTTCAATACCACTCCATGGGATTCCTTTCCCCACCACGGACAAGTCTGTTCCATCATGGAGGTCAATGCCGCCATTTTGGTTGGCCATTCCGCAGTTATCTCTAAGCACAAGCTGAGGATACACTGAGAGTCTATCCCCAGCGCAAGCACCCAGACGTGGGCTTATGAGGTTTACAGTTTACTTTTCCACTTGAAAATTTTGTCTGAATACATTTTCTGTGGCTCCGTGCCATCTCAAACCATACTGGGTTTGCTTCTCCACCACGCCCCATTTTTGGAAACCCTTTTGGAAAGCTCTCGGCAGGCCTGACGTACAGGCCACCCACTGCTTTACATCCACCAGTAAATCACGGACCTGGGAAGAATCTGTTAATTCTGTCATTCTTTATATTTATCGAGAATACTGCCCAGCATGCTTCTCACACACGTGGTGACTCTTACATGGTGAGAGGAAGAACCGTCAGGTTCTGTTGAACGTGAAAATGTTCATTTTGGCCATATTAGGGCAAGAATTCAACAGGTCATGAACACGTAGTCTTCCTACCTGTGTCTCCTTGCGTGTCACATGCCAACAGAATGACCCCTGAAGCAAGTCAACTACTATGATTCTGCCGAGCAGATCTGAGAAGAGAGACTCCAAGAATATGGAATCCAGCTCTAGGGGTAACTAGGTCATACATTGTGTGTGTAGAAGGAAACACACTTCCAAAGTCAAGAGAGAAGACAAAGGTGAGCTTTGGTGGGACGCACAGTGTTGTTGGTATCCCATCTTCTATGTTGGGTGCACTATTTTATTTTGTGGGACTTCAATGTTGTACAGAGTGGAGGTGGGTGACAGAGCCTGACCGTAAGGAAGCCCAGGCTGGTGGCTCTCTTCAGCACGTCCAGCATGCCAATCAAACGAATGCCTGCAAGTTTCCCAACTCTGCAGCCTTGGGGCACCTGCAGGGCTCGGCCAGTGGAGCGTCCAACTCTTGGTTTCAGCTCAGGTCCTGATCTCAGGGTGGTGAGATCGAACGCCGTGTTGGGGCCCGTGCTCAGCGCAGAGTGTGCCGGAGACTGTGTCTCCCTCTCCCTCTGGCCCTCCTGGTCATGTGCTATCTCTAAAACAAGTGAAAAAATCTTAATTCGTAAAATCTTAATTCATAAAATCTAATTAATTTATTAAAGCGTAGAGCCTTTAATAGTATTCCTTATCAGTAAAGGCTGTGAAGGTCACGTTCAGAACATGGGTTCATGCTGTACAAACACATTTACTTCTTAATTTATTCACGCACAGTGGGGGAGGGAGAAGTAGGCTCCACGGCGAGCGAGGACCTCGACGTGGGCCTCGATCCCAGGACCCTGGGATCCTGACTGGGTCAGATGCTTCCCCCACGGAACCCCGAGGTGTCGCCATATATATGCATTTTAAACAGCAATACTCTTCCTAAAGTCCCTAAAGTCACAATGGCTCATCGCGTTAAAAACCTCCAGGGTCACCAGTAATGACCGACAGTATTTCAGGATTCATTCACTGGGTTCTAGGTCTCCGTCGTGTTTCAAGACAGTCATTGTCTTCACTCTTTTTCTTTATGGGGAAGCAAATAAAATGGAAACTACATGCAGACGCTTCAAGTGGCTCCAAGAGAATCAACAAATGTGAAATAAGAGGAGAAAGACATTGTAGGGAACCGTTCAGTTGGCACAGAGGGCAGCTCCCGTCTCCTGCAACAACACTGGACAGGACAGGTCTCATGCGGCGAGCCACTCTGTGCAACACGGGAACGGGAACGGGAACGGGAATCATAGGAGGAAGGAGGAGGAACGACCTCGGGAGGAGGAGGAGGTACGGAGTTCTGGTTCTAGGTTCAAGTCAGGAGGAATGTCAAGAGCCTGGAATCGATTCGGCCGGCTCTCAGCTCTCATGGGAAATGGGTGTCTTATAGTCAGGGAGGAGAGAGGCCAGGACGTCCGAATCCAATGGCGGCGGTCACACCGTCCAGCCCTTAAAGTTCACGTGTGTCATGACATGCACGGGAGTGAGAAACACGGCACTGAGGAAAGGTCCGGCACAATCCCGACTCGGGGCTCCCAACTCCAGCGGCAGAAGGAACGAGCTTACATCCCCTCAATGTCCCACATCCCTACGCTTCTGAATGCCCCACACCCAGTGCAACCGGGGTCCCGGACAGTAGGCGTCGTCCTGCCGTGCTTTAGAACGGACAAGTGTTTGCAGATTTCGGGATTCTCAGACTGTCCTGTCATCCGGTGGGGGGGACGCTTCTCAGACTGTGCTGATAAAGAAGTCAGATGAAACAGAACACAACGGGCCTCCCCCAACCCTAAAAACACAACAAACACATAAAGGACCCCAAAGGAAGCAGTCCATGGTCAGGATTCAGTAAAAACACCAGCAGAAAAGCCTTCGAGGCAACCTTCAAGCTCCCATCTTCTTAATGTTCATTGACAGCAGTAATTCGAGACATCAACGATGTACCCGAAAATATTTTCTAATGATGTATTTTTTTTTTTTTTAACACGTCATTTCAGAAAGATGGAAACAAAGACCATTTTCAAGTTGAGACAACGTTCCGACGCCCAGGATGGAAAATCCGACGACTGCAACCTGTCAAGGTCGTCGGAAGAAAGGAGACGGGTCAGCAACAAGATGTTAATGTCATGATACGGACGTGTTTAAAAATGTGTATAGAAGTTTGCATTAAAAAAAAAAAAAAAAAAGGCATCTGCAGCCCGGCGTAGGGCTCCCAGCTCAGCAGCGAGCCCGCTTCCTGGCTTTCTCTCTGCCCCTTCCCCCTGATCATGCTCTCTCGCTCCCTCTCTCTCAAACAAATAAAATCTTTTAAGCAAAAAACATTTCCGAGAATGAGTCCGCGACCTCGCGAATACCAGACAGAGACTGCACCCGCGATGTAGAAAAGGTTAATAATCAAACAAAAGCTTTGTCCTCGGGAATGCAAATGCGCAGCCAAAGGCTCTACAAACAAAACAGAACGATCCACTATTGTTGTTTTGTTTTTTTCCCTTTAGATTTTTTTTTTTTTAATTTATTTGGCACAGAGAGCACAGGAGCAGGGGGCGCAGAAAGCAGAGGGAGAGGGAGAAGTAGGCTTCTCACTGCAGGACTCGATCCTAGGACCTTGGAGTCATAACCTGAGCTAAAGGCAGAGGCTTAACCCACTGAGCCACCCAGATGCCCCTGCATTTTTTTTTTTTAAGCATGAAATGCAAATATAAATTGCAGCTACGGAGCCAAAATCCATGAAATCGAGGTGCTTCCATTTTTAGCTTCGTCCGTAGGCAAAGATTCAGTTTTCCGCTGCAGTGTTTTGTACAAGTTCTTACCTTCTCTGTGTCCATTTTGTACTCGTGGGGAGGAGCAGGTTAATGAGGCCATGTTTAGGGCATAAATAATAAGTAAATTTGGAATAAAACCTGCTCCTCTAGGGGCTTCTGGGGGGGCTCAGTCGGTGAAGCGTGTGCCTTTGGCTCAGGTCATGATCTCAGGGTCCCGAGATCGAGTCCACAGTGCCCTGTCCAGCGGGCTTCTGGCTCAGCGGAGAGCCTGCTTCTCCCTCTCCTGCTGTCCCTCCCCGTGACTTATGCATTTTTTCTGTCAAATAAATAAATAAAATCAAAACCAAAAAAGTTAACCTCATTCTTTGTGTGCCGTCGTATTCAAGAACCTGGAACTCGGTACGGATTTGTTCACAACGTAAATGCAAGTCTGGGGCAAATATTTTTTTAAGATCTTATAAGCACTTTCCCGGCCCCTGATGTATTGGCTGCTTTCTCGGGACTGGACTGTTGGACACATATCGGTATTAGCCTAGCGACCCAGTTTTATTTTGTTAGAATGGCCGAATCTTCGCAACGTGAAGGTTTCCATACCTGCAACAGATTGGAAATACGTAATTTCACAAAGAAACGGTGCGTGTGAATTTCTCAAAAGTTATGACTTCCACTAGCTTCCAACAGCGGACTTTGCAGGATATGGACGTGTGAGTGTATACATCACACATGTGTGCTAATGTATTCGTATAAACCCGTTCCGTGCACGTGCGAATGCCTGCCTACGTGAGTGCAGAAAATACGGTGAATGCAGGAGATAAAGTAACTAAAGAGAGATACTGTATTGCACAATACTATAAATTATATTATATATATTAATATGTATGTATACGATACTGTAAAGATATTATTCATAATATAAATACATATATACACATATGCATATATATACAATGTTACAAAATATATGTCTGTCAGGAGTGCCTGGAGGCCTTAGTCAATACAGCATGGGAGTCTTGACCTCAGATTTGCAAATTCGAGCCCCAACCTGGACGTAGAGATTACTTAAAAATAAAAAAAAAAAAAAAAAAAACTTTTAAGGAGTGCCTGGGTAGCTCAGTCTGTTAAAGCCTGTGCCTTTGGCTCAGGTCAGGATCTCAGGGTCCTGGGATCGAGCCCCGCATCGGGCTCTCTGCTCCGTGGGGAGCCTGCTTCTCCTTCTGCGTCTGCCTCTGCTCCTCCCCACACTCATGCTCTCTCTCTGATAAATAAAATCTTTAAACAGGTATTTACATATCGACACCAGGAAATCGGCAATATGCACGTAGAAGACTCATCATTCGTATCTTTATCAACGCCACACAGGTACGATCACCTGCCTCACTGGTTCCTCTGTAAATCCAGACCCGTGGTCTCAAGACAATGACGCCGGGCACTCTGTCCCTCGCTTGATTCCAAAGCTTGACGGTGAGGACTGGTGCCCAGACTGCAGACCCCCACCAGGCAGCTCCACACAGGAGGAGAGAACGTTTGGGGGCGGTGACGTAATATTTCGGCCCATAACCTAGAAGGACTTCCCCTCTTGAACCACCGCGGATGGGGGCGGGGGTTGGGAGCAGACCACAAAGGATCGACTCTATATTCAGAATTACATTAACGTGTCTACTGTACATGGCACATTGTCCATTCGACACATTTCTACGTGACCTGGAATCAGTCTGGCCCAGGGCACCCTGAGAACGTCCCCCATCACCAGGGATAACTAGTTTGACACCAAAGACCGGTCCGTTTACCAACTTTCGTGTAAACAAGGAGTCACATTGTATCGAAAACCTGTAACACTTGCATGTTTACGATTCTCTCTGCCTAGATTTACGACTCCATCGCACCCACCCGGACAAAGAAATCTATGGTCACTTAAAAGGATCGCTGTAAAAGCTCACGGTCACTCAGGTGTCAACGACTTCTTGACACATGTGCGTTGACATTTTAAGACTCACAAATTTCACTTCAAATGAGTCTTAATGCTACGGGCCACTGTATTGCCCCAAAACTGAATTACAAGGTAACTTTATAGTTTCTCGTTAATTCGTCATTGGAAAAATGTATTAAATTCGCACTGTGTTTTAAAAATTAAAGTTTGATTAGATAATATAACCCAATTTCCCAGCAAATAAGAGCTAATTGCCTTAAGGAATTATCCCAATATGTGAAACGCCGTTGGATTTCAGGATGCCACCTTTTATCGACATTAAGGTTTCTACTTTATAGACGTCGGCAATGCCGAATTTATATTGTAGGAATTAAGCACGGGCTTCCACGTACGTCTCTTCTAGTCACGCAACACGAGGACAGCCCTAGGACACCAAAAGGAGGTTGCGGTAATTTTTACAGGTGAATTAAGGGAACGTTCTCCCGACACACGTATTGTGAGCATCCGTGGAGGAGATCGAGATTCCAAAAGGGAACTACGTCGTTTTCGGTTCCACAGCTCCAGAGTGGAACGGAACGGTGTCGTGAAAAAGAAATCAGAATGGAAAGGTCTAGGATGATTGTTAATTTGCGTGTCTCTGTCACACACCTTGCATCGTTCATACAAATAACGATCGGTCCTTCGCAATATATCATGGTGAGTATACGTCGGCAAGCACATGAGACTTTAGTCATATTTATGGAGAAAGAGCTCCACATCGAACCTTGCTCCCTCCCGAGTTTCAAACAGGAGCCCATCCTGCACAGAGCGTGCAAAAAAAAGGAAAAAATCTGGAAAATCATGCACTCTGCGGAAAAACCCAGAAAAAGGTGTCAGAAGAAATAATTCACTGCTTTGAAAATAAGCACGTTTCATGGGGTTTGGGCTGGTTCTGCTGAAATTCTTTCCTGACCCTCACCCCTACCCAGAAATTTCAGGGAAGTAACGAAATGATATCATAAGATCTCGGGAGTTATGGGGTTTGCATCAGGCACGCCTGTTGTGCAGATGATTTATCAGAATTTAACACAGAGAGAGAAGCCTATCTCTGGGATTTCGTTCGCCGGCATTGCCTCCAAGGAAATTGGCTTTTTCCGATGACTTACCCTAAGACAGGGTCTGCTCCCACGTTCTGAAACACTGGCCTGTGTTATGTAACCATTTTTGGTTTTCTCTACAATTTGTAGATACTTCTCCTTGGACTCCCACAGAAGATGGTCTTTCTCTGGCCACCTCTCAAAGCTCCCTGTTCTTCATAGACGCTAAGGGGTCGGTCCTCAGTCCGGTCATACTCAAAACCCAACCTCTCCGGAAAGGGGCATTCCGTCATTTCAAGTCTCACCCAGACACTGGGGCCTTTTCTTTGTAGGAACCGCACAACCACACACCACGGAACGCTCTCCTTGAACCGAGTCTTGCATATCGCAAGGATTTGCATCTTGTAGAGCGAGACCGCTGGAAGTTGGGTCTCACAATTTCTCTCTTCTTCATAAGAGTTTCTACCGCACTGATGTTTGTTTTTTTATATGTGACCGGTTGCACTGGTTTTGTCCCCTTTTTGCTCTTTGAAAGCATTTCTCTGGTTTATTTCAATATGTTTTTCTTCTGAGTCATGTCTCCTAACCTGTTTTTCCTCTTCAGGACTCTCCTCCTTTTGATCATTTTTATGTCGAGAGTCTCATGGTCCTGATTCATTTCTTTATTTTTTCTCCCTTTTTCCTCCTTTAATTTTATTTGCTTTGCTAACACATTGAGTGTCTTGAGTCTATGCACTTTGCACCTTCGATTCACTGAGGGGAAAAAGGAAACACCACCCCCCTTATAAAGAGTGAAGAAATTAGATTTTCATCACGTGAAACTCCCATTTTAAATGCTTTTCACATTATTATTTGCATAATGGTATTTCTCTTTGGAGATAAATAAATTTCTTACTGTAAAGACATGATTATCAAGATCTGGTTTTTGTGGACTTTTATCCTTTTACAATCTTCATGTTTACTGACTGTGATATTAGCGCATTACTGCAATAAAAAAATATAGTGAAGTTAAGGTTAGTGTTTTATTTAAATTTATTAATAATTAACTATTATATTAATATCATTAATTAATAATTTAAAGGGAAATCAGTCCAAATTATTTGGGTTCTCAGGAAAAAAACTAAGGAACAATTTGCATAAATGAGAAGGTTACAGGAATATTTGACCTTAGGAACAGATGAAGGCCAAGAACCATTTATAAAACAGACTTACTAAATACCTGATTTTCACAAGAAGGATCTGGATTAAAGTTATTACACCAAATATATTTTCTCTGTAACACCTACCCAATATTTTAAAATGTAATGAAAATGTTGATGTCCAATTTTGAGTTGATTCTTATCAACTATGAAGCCAGTATATGAAATAAACTCTTACGTAAACTGTATTTCTATGTGACTTGTGGGTTCAGTCCAAGAAACAAACAGTCTGGGGCGCCTGGGTGGTTCAGTGGGTTAAAGCCTCTGCCTTCGGCTCAGGTCATGATCTCAGGGTCCCTGCATTGGGCTCTCTGCTCAGCGGGGAACCTGCTACTTTTGACTTCGGCTCCTCTCATGATCTCAGGGTCGTGAGACCGAGCCCCACGTTGGGTTCTGGACTCAAAGGGCAGTTTGCTCTGGATTTTCTGTCTTTCTCTCTCTGTGTCACCCAGTAGCCAACCCACAGGTCATGCACCTTTGTAAAATAAATAAGTATTAGGAACACAGATGCATTGGTATCTCTGATTACTGCTGATCAACTAAAGAAAGGACACACTATTTGGCACCACCTGAGGTTCCTTTAGGGGGAAGCTGCCAGGTCACTCTCTTCTGCCCAAGGGCATTGTTCACGAAAGCACGGGTTTTCGGGGGTTTATATAAAGGGCTTCACGGACTTGGCTGTGGGGAGTCGGTAGATGCTGGTTGAACCCACGGTCAGCGTCCCCCACGTCCAGAACCATTCAGCTCATTTCTAAAGACTCTGGTTTCTCTCCTCTCCTTTGCACGGCATTACTTCAAGATCTCTGGCGCGACCTTCCCTGACCAGAATGTAACTGTTTACGTCACTCGCTGTTTGTCAAACACTATTCCCTGAACGCTAGCGGGCTGGTTTTCTTTTGGGGGGACGGCTCCCCACAGGGTCACGGCTTCATGAGGACGGAGAGCACGAAGGACGGAGACCATCCTTGGTGCAGGCATTGCAACTTGCAGAGGCCACAACGAGGAACCACGAGGCGTGAACCTCAGCACACCCGCCCGCACACACAAACACCGGCCGGTGTGGCCACCAGCACAGAACTCGGTCACTCCTTCCCATATTCCTAAACAGCAAGAACCGCCCAGATCCTCAAGGCAAATGAAAGCGCAGCAGATGCATATAAAGTCCACTTTATCCGCTCCCTTGAGAAGCCACTTAATCCTACTGGGGAAACACGGCTAACAAACCAAAGCCATTTCTTACTACCACCACGCCTACCACCGTAGAGACGCCGGTTGGAATCACACGCAGAAACACACGTGGTCGTGAATCAGGTTCGCAGCCCAGAGCCAACACAGTCCGCCGTTGGCGCATGAAGACAGACAAGGAGCCAGAGAAGGGGACCACACGGTCAAGGAAAGTCAACGCTTCCCTGTGTCCTTGCCGTGAAAAGCAGCCACGACCAATCCACACCCACACCCCCTCCTTCTCGCTTCCTCTGCCCGGCTCTCCCCGGCATTTTCCAGGTGCCCCCTCTTTCACACCGTCCTCATGAGCCCACAACTGTGCTTTCGGGTCAGAAACCATTTGAAAGGATGGGGTAGGCTCTCATCCTGCCCAGGATCAAGGTTCCCTGTGCACACAGGGTGTGGTATGGTGGCATTTCGAACACTTACCCCGGGCACCGTGTCGCTGCTGTTGCGCCGTCGGACGTCATAATACTCCCATGACTTCGACACTCGTGACCTCTCAGCCTGGACCGCGTGTCAGGGCTCCGGGGTCAAACGGGCCACGGTCCCACCTGTATGGGAAGAGAAAACGTGGTGTGCCTCGTGAAAATCACGGGCTGGTGGGACCGGTGAGGCGTTCAGGACGTCCTGTGGAAGGAGGAGGGAGAGATCTGGTGGTGAGGACGGCATCGGTGGGAATAAATACGCTACTCTGGGGTTGTTTGTCATAGTTTCAGACAAAGGAATGGTACTGGGACAATATGGGAGTCGTACATCTTGGGATAAGGAGAGAGAATTGGACGGTATTTGGATGGTCGACCCAACCGTGATGAGCGCAGAAGTGCAGAAACTTTGTTTGTTTGCGTTTGTTTTTGTTTTTGCTTTTTAATTTGGCAGAGAGCACAAGCAGGGGGAGCAGCAGGCAGACCCACAGGGAGGAGGAAACTAGTCCCAACACGGGACTCATCCCAGGACCCTGAGATCACGACCCGCGCCGGAGTCAGATGCTTCTGCAATGGAGCCCCCCCCCCCCACCCCCAAGCTGCCCCATGGACCGTGAACTCCTGTTTTGACTCAGGGAACGTGGAGGGTAACAGGGCCACCCTGTGGGACGCAGAAGCCTAGAAAGGACCAGGTTGGGGCTGGATACGTTTTATTCTGCAAGTCTGTTCGAGGGCCACCTAAGACAGGGGATGACTGAATTCCGTGTCTTAGGGATCGTGCTGCTTGTCCCCTATCCTGTTCCTGCCCTAAGGTAGCATCTTGGGAGTTTTAGGGAAAGTAGCATTACGGTAAGGATTTCCTCGACTACCACGGGACGTTGTCATTGGTCAGTCCCTTAGAAGATGCAAGAGTTGAGGGACAACTGGGTGGCTTGGTCAGTGAAGCCTCTGTCTTTGGCTCGGTCCTGATTCCAGAGTCCTGGGATCGAGTGCCACGTCCAGCTCACCGACCAGCGGGAAGTCTGCATCTGCTTCTCCTTCTGGCCCTGCCCAACATTTGTGAGCTATCTGTCCAATAAATAAATGTTAAAAAAAAAAAAGAAATGGGAGAATTGTGTCCTTCCTCATTTGGCTTTGGGGCTTAGGTCCGTCCCGGAGCGCCCCTGCGGTGGGAGTTTCCTTGCGTCCTGATTTTTACGCTTAGGGGTCTCAGAAACAACGTTAAGGAAGGTAAACGGGGCTCTCCTCCTCCAACTCACTCTCGGTCTTTTAAACACGGAACTGTCCCAGCCTTCGAGAGAAATTTATAGCCTTTTTTGGAGTGTGAATGATTTTTTTCAATCATGTTTTCTTAACTCCGCAGATAAGAATAAAGAAGCCCTTTTCAAGTTAAATCCTAAAGCTCATCTGTTACGGCACGTAATCGCACGAAATTAAAATGTTCTCTTCCTTTATTTTTATTTTTTATTAGGAACTAGCCAGGCTTTTTTGAATTATTCTCCACATCAACTATTTTAGGATCGCATTGACTGCCTCTCCGGCCCGGCCATCCTGGCTGCAGGCAGACATCAAGTTTTGCTCCGGGCCTTTCGCAGGGAACCTTCTCCCTTTGTCACATTTTTCCTGGGAAACATGAGCAAATGAAACTTTAGTGCTCGGTGATTAAGGTGACCTTAACGATGATCACAGCATAAAACTTCCCACCTGACTCGGTGGAGTTCAGAGTTACCTTCACCAACCCTGAAATTGCATGCCTGCACCCGAAATCATTCTTTTTTTTTTTTTTTTTTTCAAAAATTAAAAAAAAAAAAAAAAAGATAAAATATTGGGTGCCTGGGTGGCTCAGTGGGTTAAGCTTCTGCCTTCAGCTCAGGTCTTGAGCTCAGGGTCCTGGGATCCAGTCCCACACGGGGCTCTCTGCTCAGCGGTTAGCATGCTTTCCCCCTCCCCAGCTTACTTGTGATCTGTCAAGTAAATAAATAAAATCTAAAATATATACATATATATAGAAAAAGCACTCGCTGCCTTTTACCTTCTAGCATGGAGGAGCACAGAGGCAGCATTGCAGCCTTCGGGTACCCCGCTTTCGTGAAGCAGCAGCACATAGGGTACTATTTAGGAGGCGACCCCAGGGGAGGCTGTCCTTCACAGAGCTGCCCGCAGGTATAGGTGGTGCAGCTCAGCAGGACGGGCAAGCTGGGGCGCAGGGTTCTCAGATGCCCCGAGGTCAGCAGAGCATGCATGGAGGCTGTTCCCGCAGGGGAAGGTTCTAGAAGCAGGGATAAAGGTGCGGGTTCACCCCTGGCCGCTGCAGGTCCCGACGGCTACAGCCCGGGCTTCTCGCAGGGGCAGGTGGTGCCTCCCAGCGGCAGAGGCGAGCTGGGGCGCAGGCTTCTGAGGGGTCCCCAGGCTGGCAGAACTGAGCAGCCGCGTGCATGGACTCTGTTCCCCCGCGGGAAGGTTCCAGAAGCAGGGGTGAAGGTGTGGGTTCACCCCTGGCCACTGCAGGTCCCAGCGGCTGCAACCAGGAGTCCTCGTCCGGGGGCCTTGGGCTGGCTACGAGCTGGTCCTGCAGCCCGGGTTTCGGGAAGGCTCCAGGGCGGCGGCCCCAAAGCGCTCACACCTGCACCTGCACCTGCCCGGCAGGTGTGGCCGGCCTTGCCTCTGCGCAGGGCCTGTCCCCGGCTGGGCTGCTGTACAGGGCTGCGTGTGTCCCCGGGGCCTCGGGAGTCCATCAGGAAGCGGACTGGCTTCGCAGGGGCTGCCCGACCGAGCTGCGGCCTCCAACACAGCGCGGAGAGCGCGGCGGAGCCGCGCACCTGGACGCCAGTCAGTCTTATGCCCTGGGGATGATGCTCCTTTAGTGGTTCAACCTGTCCATCACCTTCCTTAAAGGGCCAGCTGCACGATTTTTTTTCCCTCCAGGCATTTTCTGTATTTTTTTTTTTTTTTTTTTGCCTTCCAAGATTTTACTTAAATGTGATTTTGTTAACACAGAGTGTAGGTAGAATTATTTTTTTTTGTATTTAAATTCACTTCCTTGCATTTTTTTTCCTTCCAATATTTGACTTATATGTAATTTTGTTAACACAGAATGTAGTATGAGTTTCAAAGGTAAATCTTTTTAAATTTAAATTCACTT
>NC_081575.1:121123183-121158003 GCF_022355385.1 Mustela nigripes | reverse complement strand
CAATAACATACAGAGAAATTATATCTACCTATTAATCACAGATAGGTCTGAAAATTTGTATTACAAAAGGTAGTAGTGAAAAATATAGGATAATGTATATATTATGTATTAGATAACATATAGAGAAATTATATCTACCTATTAATCATAGATAGGTCAATACCTTTATATTATGAAAGGTAGTAATGAAAAATACAGGATAATGTATATATTATGTATTAAATAACATACAGACAAGTGATACCTACCTATTAATCACAGATAGGTCAGCACATTTATATTACAATAGGTAGTAGTGAAAAATATAGGATAATGTATATATTATGAATTAAATAACATACAGAGACATGATATCTACCTATTAATCACAGATAGGTCAGCACATTTATATTACAAAATGTAGTAGTGAGAAATATAGGATAATGTATATATTATGAATTAAATAACATATGGAGAAGTGATATCTACCTATTAATCCCAGATAGGTTAATACCTTTATATTATGAAAGATAGTAGTGAGAAATATAGGATAATGTATATATTTTGTATTAAATAACATATGGAGAAATTATATCTACCTATTAATCACAGATATGTTAGCACATTTATATTACGAAAGGTAGTAGCAGTGAAAAATACAGGAAAATCAATATAGAGATGAGCGAGGGTTTTCATTTGTTAGGTTCTGAAACTAGCATATTCAGCTTTTGTGGAAGTGTGCTCAGCGATACTGAATCCTGATTGGATTCCGCAATAGCCGATAGCCAATACTGACTGCTCAAGGACCTTTTGGCCGTTGGTTTTTTGATTATTTGCAGCGACTCGATTTCAGCCGAAAAAACAATTTTGAGATAGTTAAAAAAAAAAAAAAAAGAATATTTTGCAGAGACAAGCCCTATTACGTTTATCCAGTGTCCGTGCATTAATTTTGTTTCATTTGTGGACACGAGGGTGTCATCAGGAAGGAGTTTTTTTTTTTTTTTATATATAATTTTTTATTTTTTTTATAAACATATATTTTTATCCCCAGGGGTACAGGTCTGTGAATCACCAGGTCCACACACTTCACAGCACTCACCAAGGAGTTTTCTATGACAGTGGAGAAAGGCTGCACACGAGGACAAACATTCATGCACAACGAAGCCATTTGGATCACCAAAGAGAGAGAGGTCTAACTCACCTTTGGAGCAAGGTGAAAGCTGGAAGTATGATTTCCACCAAAGCTTTTACATTTATTTTCCCGTTTTCAGGAATCCCTGGGGACGGGTTTGCCGAGCCTCGCTTCGTGACCTCGACGGGTTCCCCTCTCTGAGAATCAAGCTATTTAAGCTCGAAAGAATCCCAGCCAATTGCAACTGCTTTGTGGTCGGTGACTTTAAAGTTCACCAAAGGAGGGTCTGTGTAAAAGGCTTTTTGTTAACTTGCGTCAACTCTAGAGACTCGAAAGCTAATAACTCTATTTTAGTTCCTGAAGTCATCCTGTAAGCCAATGAAAGGGGTTGGCTTGCCTTCAAACAATTTCCTTTTCTTCACTTTTTTTTTTTTCTTAGAGATTCAAATATCTGGTCCACACTGAATGCTCCTATCACTTTCCGATGATGTATTAGTTCCTTTAGAATTTGATCTTTTGTATTGTCCACACCTCCATCGTGCAGCGTGTGATCTCTTGTCGGAAAAGAGAATGGGCCTTCCTCAAAAAAATTAAGACCAGAACTACCGTTCGACCCAGGAGTTCTAATTCTAGGTGTTTGACCCTGAAAATTGAAAAACAAACAGAAAGGAAACGTTAAATGCACCATCACTCCTCTTGGTGCAGGAAAGAACCTGGAAATGTTTAGTTATATTATTGGTGTGATGATAACACAACTACACAACACACCAAGATAAGCTCCGACATCACCGCTGGGAAAGTTTCTCTTTCCGTTTCCTTGATAC
Organism: Mustela nigripes; assembly: GCF_022355385.1. Taxonomy (NCBI): domain Eukaryota; kingdom Metazoa; phylum Chordata; class Mammalia; order Carnivora; family Mustelidae; genus Mustela; species Mustela nigripes. Next base: position 121,156,068 of record NC_081575.1, on the reverse strand, counting down.
CATCGACCTGGAGGGCTTCCTAAGTTCAGGGTATAAAGCATGACGACTTGACTTAATTTGTGGGGAGATGATTATCACACTAAGTTAGCATCCATCATCCCACAGAGATAGATAGAAGAAGAAAAACTGTTTTTGGTCCTTGTGATGAGAGTCTCTTCCTTGCTGGTTAAAAAAAAAAAAAAAAAAGAACTCGCAAGTGGGAAAAAGTGTATGTGAGAGCTTGTCGGCAAATATATGATCATGAGGCCTCACATTCTCTCCTAGCAGGAGCATTCAAACATTCCAACATTTCACGTTGTAGAAATTTCGGGGCATGAAATCAAAAATAAAATATGGAATTTGGTTAAATGGTCATAAACATGATCATTAGACACATATTCTACAGCCTAAGGCCAACCATTAAACTATTTTTTTTGTCTTTTAGACTTTTTTTTTTTTAAAGGAAAATCCTTCACAAAACTATTCTAAGAGTATATTAAACAAGTATACTGAGAAAATACACTGAAAAAAATCCTAAGTCATTAAGATGTTAAGAGGCAGAGATGTATACATTCCTTTCTGGCCTTCTACAAGGACTATATTCTACAAGGACTATATTCTACAAGGACTATATTTTGCGGGCATGAAGGCGTTTGATTTTTCTATCAACATAAAAGGGGGAAGTCAGTAGACTTTCCTATGTTTTTGTACGTTTTCTTGTTTCTTTCATCATCAGTTAACCTCAAGTATTTTAGGATTCCTAGGTTGTTCATAGTGATATTATGTGCTTCTCTGTGACCAACTTTTTCCTAAACGGATTCACCCAGTGGTAAATGTTGACTTTTCTGTCCTTTCTGCTAAACTGTAAATCCATTTGAGTGTGTGTGTGTGTGTGTGTGTGTGTGTGTCTGTGTGTGTTGAATAAAGAGACAAAAAGTTGTTAGAAACCCAGGAGGATGTTTATGGCTCAAAAGAGGAATGCAAAATCTCCTTTTCTTGATTGAATCCGATTAGCTCTGGGATTCACAATGTACCGTGTCATTGCTCAGTTTTCCAATAGAAAAGTAAGTTTAACATACTTATATTTATTCACGTCCAAATGCAAATGAATTCAAGACACACTCGAGTCCAACGAATTGGATATAATCAATTGATAAGTGCTGATTCTTATGGTGGAGGAGTTGATTTGGTCTCCTTTCCAACAGAGACAGAGACTGAAAAAAAATAAAATAGGCAGGTGATTGACTCCGTATCAAGGAGGGAAAAATCTGTAGTTGTTGGACATTCAGAGAATTCCAAGTCGAAGTGGTAAGAGTGAGCTGAAGCCAACAGACTCACGTAAGGAATGGACATCGTTAACAGGTGGGCGCTGTAGACCTCACCATCACGTAGGGAGGGAGTTCAAGCCTCACGTCCAAGAGCATGGAGAAGTTGAAAAGCTATTCTTTATTATCATTACTATTATTTTGCATTGTCTTGAGTTACAAGGCGCTTTCCTGTTGACCAACCATACAAGGAGGGAGAAATGGTAAATGACTTCCGTTTGGAAGTATCTGAGAAAGTGTCTGAGAAATAGGGTGGTGAGGGTTCCAGAGACCTGAGGTGTTCTCTCCTCATCTGGCACACACTCCGAGTATAAACGGTTCACCAGTGGCAGCTAGAACAAGCATTGTTTGACGGCCTGAGAGTCTGAGCACAGCCATGGGTGATTTCCGTGTAGATGGAGGACAAAAGCAACAGGAGAGCGTGTCTTGGAGCAGGTGTCTGGTTTAAAAAATAATAATAATAATAAAGCCTCATTTTGGAGTCCTGATAGGCTGAACGATGCCAAAAAGTGAACAGTTGAGTCTTGGCACTGTGTGAAAACCAGCTTCCACTCTGTCTATAGAATGCAATTAGGTCAAGAAAATAATAAGCCGTCTTCGAAGGAAGCGACCATCATCCGTTATTTCATTTTTCCATTTCATGTCTCCAAAGAGCCTCTTGTGTCTCAACATTATTTTAACATGGCCAGCGTTTTTTCCAAGAGAACCAGACAGAAGGGGAAACCATCACAAAGGCCTTAAAGCCAAGATGCACAGAGAGAGACCCAAGAAACCGAACGGTAGCAAAATGCAGCTATCGTGCGTATCAGGATAGGAGTTGTAAATGACGGTGATCCATAGATTCAAAAATTGGGATGGTTAGGAGTATCAACAAGGCCATGGAGAGCGTAACAGGTTGGGTAGAAATTCTGGGATTGAAAACAAAACTAAGGAATGGAGAGGTGATTAGCGATTCTAGAAGACAGAATTATTACTGGGAAGAAGCCTCCGGAGACACATCAGAAGAAGAAGGGGAAAAGGCGACGATTATATATTTATGATGTAGGGAAAAGAGTCAAGGGAAGAATCCAACTGGAAAAGATGGTCTCTGAGAGTCTGTCCGCACTGAGATGACATTAAACACACATTCAAGAAACCCTACGATCCCGGGGTGGTGGAGGAGTTCAATATGCACAAAAACACATAATAAAACATGGGTTAACGGGAAAGACAAGATAAAGGTGCCATAGGCAGGAAATGATGTTATCTTTAAAAGGAAATAAGAAGACATGAATTTTTCCGTCAGATTGTGAATTTTTTGACTCCATGAGAGGCAGGGGAAAAAAAATGGAGAAATAGATGTGGGTCATGAGTCTATGACAAAGTTTGGAGCCCAGATTGTAAGGAAAGCAAGCTGATTTGGTCCATCAGAGGATATTGGGCAGCCCTACAGAAAAACACAAGGAAATAATAAATAATTAATAAATTAAAAAATAAATAGAATAGCTACCTCAAACCACAGGGATAAAAGAGTCCACGTCAGAATTCCATGTACATATGAAATCTAACACTGTATTATTGTGGAAGATTTTGCGGAATGTTGTTTTCTGCAACAGAGGTTCGATGAAGATTGATCAAAGGAACACACACAAAAAGGCTTCAGGGATTTGCTGTTCTTGCAAGTGTGGGGTTCCATCAGGGAAATACAAGTCAAAACCACCATGAGATACCACCTCACACCAGTCAGAATGGCTAAAATCAACAAGTCAGGAAATGACAGATGCTGGCGAGGATGCGGAGAAAGGGGAACCCTCCTACACTGTTGGTGGGAATGCAAGCTGGTGCAGCCACTCTGGAAAACATCATGGAGGTTCCTCAAAATGTTGAAAATAGAACTGCCTATGACCCAGCAATTGCACTACTGGGTATTTACCCTAAAGATACAAACGTAGTGATCCAAAGGGGCACGTGCACCCGAATGTTTATAGCAGCAATGTCCACAATAGCCAAACTATGGAAAGAACCTAGATGTCCATCAACAGATGAATGGATCAAGAAGATGTGGTATGTATACACAATGGAATACTATGCAGCCATCAAAAGAAATGAAATCTTGCCATTTGCGACAACATGGATGGAACTAGAGCGTATCATGCTTAGCGAAATAAGTCAAGCGGAGAAAGACAACTATCGTATGATCTCCCTGATATGAGGAAGTGGTGATGCAACATGGGGGCTTAAGTGGATAGAAGGAGAATCAATGAAACAAGATGGGATTGGGAGGGAGACAAACCATTAGTGACTCTTAATCTCACAAAACAAACTGAGGGTTGCTGGGGGGAGGGGGTTGGGAGAAGGGGGTGGGATTATGGACCTTGGGGAGGGTATGTGTTTTGGTGAGTGCTGTGAAGTGTGTAAACCTGGTGATTCACAGACCTGTACCCCTGGGGATAAAAATACATTATATGTTTATTAAAAAATAAAAAAAAAGCGTGGGGTTCCAGTCAGTCCAGATGAACACATTCTAGAGATCCACTATATAAAATTACTCGCAGTTAAAAATACTACACTCTATATCTAAAATTTTATAAATCAGGTAGATCTCATGTTACACATTTTTCCCCCCCTTTGGCCACAAATGTTTAAAAAAAGCTTTACAGAAAAGGAAGAGTGGCAAATTGAATTATTCCTTATAACATTTGTAATGTTTGGTTTTCAATCCTTTCTGTAAAATAATAGAAACACAAGGTCCTTAAATCTAGATTATATTTATGAGAACATCAAATATTAGATATTTTCAGCAGAGGGTTCATAGCCAGTATTTAGGAGAATGTATTATTTTACATCAATTATTGAAGGACTATTTGATAAAAAGAAATAAATAAAAATAAGTAGGTGGTTCACGAGGGAGGGTCTCGGCACGCCAGCTGGGAGTCATCTGTGTGTTGGATGTGATAGTCGTGCTCCGACCCAATCTAGCAGGGTGTCCGAAATGAAAAAAACTGACCATCTCAAGGACAGGCCATGGTAAAAAGGCAGAATCGCTAAACCCCTCCTGTCCCATTGGAATAACCATTTTAGAAAACATGTCAGCAGTGCCAAAAGTTGGAAAACATATACACACAAACGTATTGAGAAGATTGAAAGTACAAAGGTTTATTTATTCATTTTAGGGAAAGAGCACAAGCACGGGGAGGGGCAGAGGGAGAGGAAGAGCCTCTCAAGCAGATTCCTGGCCATGAGGTACAGAGACATGATCCCAAGATTACGACCTGAGCTGAAACCAAGAGCCAGATGCTTAACTGACTGAGCCACCCACGTGCCTTGGAAAGGTGTATTTTTTATAAAGAAATATATTTCTGGGACACCTGGGTGGCTCAGTGGGTTAAAAGCCTCTGCCTTCGGCTCAGGTCATAATCTCAGGGTCCTGGGATTGAGCCCCGCATCGGGCTCTCTGCTCAGCGGGGAGCCTGCTTCCTCTTCTCTGTCTGCCTGCTTCTCTGCCTACTTGTGATCTCTCTCTGTCAAATAAATAAATAAAATCCTTAAAAAAAAACATATTTCAGTAAAAATTACCACCAGATTAGACACTAAAAAATTAGCAAAGTCCCAAGAAATAATGCCTTGCAGAAAGATCATCTGACTACCGTACCATTGACCGAGAGCACAATAATGGTAAAAACCAACAAATTCAAACACGTTGTCTCCGAAGAGAAACGACTGGGAAATACAAAACAGCTACAATGTAACTCTGAGTGCACAATATACACCAATTTAGATCAAGCGGTGATTAGAAGGAAAACACAGAAATCTATGAGCCGCGGCCAAGAAAGGGTAATCGTAATTTAACCCAAGTGGAGATCAGCACGTCCGCTTCCTCAGTCGCCGCATTTAATAAAGGTATCCTGACCTTACCTGTGGTCCCTGGAAATATGTCGCCTCGGTTTCCTAAAGGACACCTACGTGAGACAATAGAGGAATCTCATCTTCCAAAACTTATATTTAATCGTTAGAACATTAAGGCTGCACGTCTCCCTGGAAATGGACAGCCTTAGACATTCATCAAACAGTCGGAGAAGTATGTACATACACCAACTTATGGCCCCATTATATTTGCCAAGATAATAACTATCAGGTTCTCATGGTCACTTCTGGATTATGCATTTGGCCATCTGCCCCCACCCCCAAAGAGGGGAACTGCTCAGTAATCAAGTTGCCACTAATCGTGTTCAAGGTACAAGAAAATGACGTCTTTCTACTAAGCAACATTCTGCTATGAGGTTGAAGGGATATTGAGTTTTGTGTAGAATGTTCACCTTAGCAAGCGGCCGTTATGTAAAAGTCTCTTTGCTACATCTCTTTTCTGCGTCCATCCCTTTCACTCTAAACAGAAATCAGCAACAAACGGAAGGCAGGCATTTAAACCGTTTTGTTGGCTCCGAGACGACTCTCCAGGGGTCCGTCCAGAAGAGCCCACAACGAGATGACGCGGACCGTGCATTTGAGAGATCATTTCAATAAAAGGGCTCTAGGAAGCATCTAGGTTTGCAACATGAACTTGTAGGTTAAACCACCTGTCACCATTCTTCGGACATTTCGTCCACCAGGATTGAGATCGCCCTCTGATAAGAGAGTACGGGGACCAGCACCAGATGCTGGTGAGGACAACAGCGAGGGCAACTGTCCCTCATCGCTGGTGGGAATGCAAAACGGTGCCACCACGTGAGAAGATGGTGTGCCAGTTTCTTACAAAACTAAAACTACTCTTACAGGAGGAAATCCAGCAGGTGTTGCCCCATGATATCTACCCAACGAAGTTGGAAACTTAGGTCCACTTAAAAACCCATGCACAGACGTGCCCAGCAGCTTGGTTCATAATTGGCCAAACTGGGAGGCAACCATGATGTTCTTCAGCTGACTAGGTACCTGCACAGTGACCTGTTCAGACAATGCAACAGTATTAGCACCAAAAAGAAACGGGCTGTCGGGCCATGAGAACACATGGAGGAACCCATACAGACATAGACTGAGTGAAAGAACTTGAGGTGGAAAGACGATTGTAAGTCAGAGGATGGCAACTGCATGACATTCTGGAAGGGACCAACCTGGGGAGACAGTAAAGAGATCAGGGGTCACCCAGGGTCGGGGAGAGTAGGGCAGCGATGGACAGGCGGAGTGCAGACGATTTTTCACACAGAACTATTCTGCATAGGGACACCTGGGTGGCTCAGTGGGTTTAGCCTCTGCCTTCACCTTAGGTCATGATCTCAGGGTCTTGGGATTGAGCCCTGCATCTGGCTTGTTCAGCGGAGAGTCTGCTTCTCCCTCTCCCTGTCTCTGAACCTCCCCCTGCTCATGCTTTCTCTCTCCCTTTCCCAAATAAATCAATAAATTCTTTAAAAAAAAGAAAAAAAAAGAGGAACTATTCTGCATGATGCTGTAATGGTAGATACAAGCCATCATCTATCTGTCCAAATCCATTGCACGTACACCATCACGTGAGCTCTGATGCAACCTGGGGCCTTTGGGGGATTATATGTTGATGTCCGTTCATGAAATGAAAGAAATGTACCATCCGGTGGGGGGTGCCTTGTGGAGACGGGGGGAATATGGAAAATCTTAGAACCTTCTTCTCAATTTTGCTATGAATCTAAAACTACTCCAAAAAAATAAAGTCTTTTAATAAAATAGAAGGAGGAGGAGGAGGAGGAAAAGAAAGAAAGAAACATCAAGGCTAAGTACCATCCTTCCTCATGCCTGGGAGAAAATGAATAAATCTGAGGAGTTCAACGGTGCGTTGAGGGAACCAGGATGCAGTTTTGGGGGGTGTCAGCTGTGATTCCCCCCACCCCCAACCCAGAGATCAGTGGTCTTGCTCTGAGGCTCTGCATCTGTTCCATGCTAGGTCTGCTCTTCCCAAAAGGGTGCATTCCCACCTTGCTGTATGTCTGGGTTCTGGGGCTGACCTTTCCACCGATGTGAAGGTGTTATATGTCTTTTCATGCAGAGGGGCAGCCGTGTGGGGAGCTCTGCAAGCTCCAACATGCACATGGGCTTCCAAGACTGTGTGCCCAGGACTTTGGGGCCCTTGCAACAAACAGCAGCTGTCCTGCACATGCATACCACCCGGGGCACACTGGCCTTCCTCTCGGCCAAGGTAGCTCTGCCTTCTATGCCTGGTCTCTGTCCTCACCACCATGATTGGGGTCCATGATTTCTGAGCTCTGGCTGCAAAGTGCATGCAACCTTGGCTATTTTTCCCGCAGGCGCTGATTCCACGTCACCCGCGGGAAACACGGCAGAGACACTCATGATGAAATCCGTGCGACTGTCACACGAACGTGCTGACCACAGTTTCTGCTACTCCTCGACGTACATTTACTTCGCTTCACGTAAAACCAGGAGATGCATGTGCGTCCGTCGTACGGGTCTGTGTCCATCCACTTTTCTAGCGAACGTATTTTAATAGATGAGGGAGGTTCCTTTATCAAGTTAAGCGCTCAGGTAGTAGCCACAATCCCACCAGCAAAAAACTCTCCAATTCAGGGCCTTCTGTTTTATTGTAAATGCGGCAACTTTCCCCTAGGCTGATGGGCCCCCAGAGTTACACAGAAGATTGTAAAACATGACAACTTCCTCCTGTCTCCCATCGCTACGGGAAGACGGATTAATCATGAAACGATGAACGCAATTCTTGCTTTTATGTGTGAATCCTGGGGAGGTACCGTTGACATTCGTTGTGTCTGTCATTTACGGTTCCTTTGCAAGCTCAGCCTCTGGTGAGAAGGACCTTATTCTTGGTGTGAGACAGGAACCGCCCGATGCAGTTTGGGTTAGGAAGCAAAAACCAACATTTCCACACTTTAGTCTATTTTAATCCAACAACATACGTGTCTTTCCTACACTCTCTTTTCCAAGTCGACCATAGAGTGAAGGATTAACACGGGCGGCTTCGTTTTAATCATTTCTCGACTTTCCCAAGCGTTTTCTTACCAGAAACCTGAGGGTGTTTTTACTTCTGTGATGCTCCCATGAAGAAGAAACAAAGTTGGTCAATGTATCCCGCCCGGGTCTGTGGTTGCATGAGGATACTGTGTATCTCAATCGTGGTTTCACGCCCTGCTTCCAGTAAAGCAAGAGCAGGACCCCGTCTTGGAGGGCTGAGTCTCACGGACAGAGACTAAATGCAATTTTCCAAACAATGGCCACCGTCTGAAGGAGAAAATTGACTTGCTTTCCGCTGTCATAATCTTGTTGTTTCTTGGCTCTGTCTCCGCTTCCCCATGCTTGCCTTCATCGGGGATGTTTAGGCCGACCTTGGAGCTCCTCGATGATCTTTTCACCTACAAACCGAGGTAGAGAAATCCATCGCTGGGAGTTGCAAATCACCATGATCTCATGTCCTAGGAGATGATGATGGTCTCCTCCAGGGCAGGTAGCATCTTGCATCTGTCTCAATTTTCCACGGGGTTAGCTCAGTATGTGACACCTGGTATATACCCGATAGATGTGTAGTAAGTAAAATAGCCCATTTGATCAATTAAACCAACCACAGGAGGGGGAAAAAAATGTAGAAAAGGAAATAGAAGATAATTTATATGGAAATGGGACCACGGATCCTTTTGGTTGCCTTTATTGCTTTTAATATTCGAACATCATTAGGATTGCTACAGGAAATTGTTCAATATGTTCCACTGCGTTCTTCTAGCTTCCTTCTGGGATGCGCTGTGGATTCTGAGGCTGATACGAAAAAAGTTCAATTGTTGAGAATTTAGGGGACGACCGTTGTTAGCACGATTGCCAAATGCATGATTTGTCTTTTGTGACATGAGCAATTGCGTCTTCCTTGTTGTTATTTTGTTATTTTTTTTTTAAAACGTGTTAAATAAATTAATCTATCCACGAGTGATGTCTCAGGGAGAGAGAACATTAAAACAGAACTACGCCTATCCTTCCAGAATCTATGTTTAAAGGCGCTGTATATAGATTTGAGACAGCCAGAAATACCGGATTTTTGGAAAATAAATTTGGGGCTGGACTATTACACAAAATTCCCCAGAGAGTTCTCTGAATGCATTTCCAGCTTCTGAAATCCAGTCTACGTACGTGTAAAAAGTGTGCTTAAAGACTGAGCCAAGTTCTGTGTGTTTAGTGATATTATAGACCGGAATGACCTAGCGTTTGGGGACATGTGTTTTTAACTGTGGAGACAGGGGTTTGCCAAAACATGTATTGTGAATTCTTCCGCCCAGGAGAGCATCTTGAACATCGTTTTTGATAGATGGCATTTAGCGTGCAACGTTCCACGAATCGTGTGCTTGCGTTAACATTCCTATTACATTGTTAATTGCTATTCACACTCACACACGTCCCGTGAAAGAAGGAAAATTAGATATTCTTTGGATGTCCCTTGTTATGGTTCTCAGGTAACGTACAGGATTGGAGATCTACCGTCTGGTGATTATTAATGCACATTCTACCTCTTGCTATTTTTACCAGTAATTATCCTTTGACACTCAGGGCTACCTGGAAAATCTAGAAAGAACCAAGGACACGTGATCCCGTTCCCCTAGGATGACTTCTGACCATAAAAGACCACTCAACATGGACCCTTTGACCATGTTGACCTACTATCTCCAAGTAACATTTTTAAGAACCAAGAAGTATTTCACAAAACAATCATGTGTGAGAACAAATGGGTTTGACCTTGTTTCTGTCGTGTGAATGGCCTGTAGTGGCCACGTGAGGACCGTGTCATGCATACTTCCAGCTTGGGTCGATGTTAGCTAGAAGGATGGAGCTCACGTCAACATGTGTTTGAAGTGGCGCGGCAACAGATTGAGATGCAAATCTTTCTATTTCAATGTCCTGCTAGGTCCGATCCTTATGCCCTATCATTAATTGGTCATTAAGTTTCCAGGTTTATTAGTATTATTTTTTTAAGATTTTACTTATTTATCTGACTGAGAGAGATCACAAGTAGGCAGAGAGGCAGGCAGAGAGAGAGGAGGAAGCAGGCTTCCTGCTGAGCAGAGAGCCCGATGCCGGGCTGGATCCCAGGACCCTGAGACCATGACCTGAGCCAAAGGCAGAGGCTTAACCCACTGAGCCACCCAGGTGCCCCGAGCCCCCAGGTTTCTTGTTGATGATTTTGCATGGGATTCGAACAATTATCTAGGATCACTTTGAAAGTCTTAATAAAATCCTGGTTTTGGGGGGAAAGGCTTGAAATTGATTTATAAAATGATGTCAATATTTAGACATCTGTCTGTCCTACAGAAGCCAATTGATAGAAACAGCTGAATGGATGGTCTCGGAGAGATGTTATAAAGATATAAAATTAATTAGAGTAAGTAAAATTCTATCTGTAAGTAGCCAGTGCACAGGGGAATTCTCACACGCACCAGGACGGCCCCATAATGGGCAAAAGTGCATTTTTTCATTCACACTCCCAATAACATCACGTACATACAATCACAATTCCAAATCAACGTCCATAAGAGAAATCTGTCTAAAAAAGCCGGGATTACTAGACTTATTGTTCATATTTTAAGTAAATTCAAAATATTTATTGAATTGTTCTGTTCCAATTTCAAAATTTGAGTAATCCAGTGAGCAAATGCTGCTACATTTATTCACTCAAAACGTGAATAAGAACAGGGTGGTTATTGGGGACACCTGGGTGGCTCAGTGGGTTAAAGCCTCTGCCTTCGGCTCAGGTCATGATCTCAGGGTCCTAGGATCGAGCCCCACATCGGGCTCTCTGCTCAGCGGGGAGCCTGTTTCCTCCTCTCTCTCTGCCTGCCTCTCTGCCTACTTGTCATCTCTGTCAAATAAATAAATGAATAGATAGATAGATAAATAAATAAAAGAACAGGGTGGTTATTGAATCAAATTACAATGCTCACTAAATATTTCAAATAATGCTATTTGTAAACTTCACGTTTCAGAATTCAAAAAATATTGAGAATAAAAACCGATACTCATATTATTTGAGTTCCAAATCATACTGCTGTACTTATTAATTTATATTCTGATTCTAATTTCCATTCTGTATTAATAGATCTATAAAAAAGTTAATGTATTTATTAGGTTCCATTGCAGATGGCACCTGTGGTCATTGAAGTTGCAATTCAAATTCTGAAATATAAATTACATTTTTACCAAATGCCAGAACAATGATTAGTTCTAATTTCAAATAACGCTGGTGTAATTATTCGTTGATATTTCAAATAAAATTGTAAAATCTAATAAGTGCGATAACATATACCGTCGCACTCGGCTTAAATTCAAAATAGCACTGATGTATAGCTGTGTTCAAATTCTAGTTCCGTATCACATTTTCTCAAGATCTGTAACAATCACTAGCATGCATATTAGTTTTTAGTTATCTAAAATCAAATTTTAAAATCTAAACAGAACGGAAAATCAGTGCTGGCACATTTAATACTTGGAACTTCTTTTCTTTTCTTTTTAATTTTTTTAAAATTTCTTTTCTTTTTTTTAAGATTTTTTTTTTAAGATTTTATTTATTTATTTGACAGACAGAGATCACAAGCAGGCAGAGAGGCAGGCAGAGAGAGGGGGAAGCAGGCTCCCTGCTGAGCAGAGAGCCCGATGCGGGACTCGATCCCAGGACCCTGAGATCATGACCTGAGCCGAAGGCAGAGGCTTTAACCCACTGAGCCATCCAGGCACCCCAATACTTGGAATTTCAAATATGTTGCTGGAATGATGAGTCAACATTATTACTCATCTACGGATCAAAGAACCGTGATAGCCACCAGTGACCTTGTGCTAAAATTCCCAGAAGCACCCATGCATTTAAGAGTTCATGTTGAAATTTCAATTCTAGGGCACCTGGGGGGGCTCAGTGAGTTAAGCATCTGCCTTCACCTCAGGTCATGATGCCAGGGTCCTGGGATCGAGCCTCACATCGGGCTCTCTGAGAGCGTTTCTGCTTTTCCGTCTCACTCTGCCCCTCCCCACTGCTCATTCATTCTCTCTTTCTCTCCCAAATAGTTCACTTTTAAATTCCAGCTCCAACACCTAAGCATCTGCAGTACAAGTGCTAGTAGAGTGACTCATCTTAATTTCAAATCATACATGCGTACACATTCCAATTTCCATTCCAAAGGACGAGCTCACTTACTGGGTCCAGTTCTGAGTCAGCCTGATTTCTGTATTAACTCCTACCTCAATCCAATCCAATTCCAAAATCCAAATAAAACTGGTAACAAGCTTGAACACACGTACGACGTCAAAGTTCAAATACCACGGATGTACATATTAGATCATGTACAGACATGCAGGTAACTTTGGAAACAAGCTCGTTCGAGGTTCAAATTTTCATGAACCCTGCTGGGTTAATAGTTCATATTTTACTTGGATTATCCAAATTTCTCAGATTCCCAGCAATGGCCTAATTATTGGTTCAAGCTGTGAATAACAGTGGTTTCCTTATGATTTCAAGTTTCGATTTACTATCCAAAATCCAAATCATAGTAATAATGAGCCCTGGTAAATGTCTCTGTTCTAATTTCAGATAACAGGAGTATTATTACATTCCAATTAAAATTCCAAAAAAATTAAAAAATAAAAAGGAAAATGATGACAGGCACTGGTGAACTTAATAATTAATATTTAAAAGAACGCTGGTGTAGTGCACAGTATATCTTCTAATTTCTAGTTCAATATTCAGTTAGAATTCCAAATTCCAGAAATCTACTGATACACTTTGCTGTTTAAATTCTTCCTAATGCCGGTGTCAATGCAGATTCACTGTAAAATCCCCAGCTGAGGAATCCAAAAAATAAAAGCACAAAATATAATTCCCCAAACCCAAATAGCCCCCGTAACAAGGACAGGTACACCTTCCTCCCACTACCAAATAATGCCGCTGTAATTATCAGCTCAAATTTCATTTAAAATTCCGGTATATGAATTTCTCTAGTAATAAGAATAATTCCACTTGTTCAAATTCCAAACAGCACATGCATATATTATATATATATATTTTACATATATACACATTTAAACATTTATATAAAATGTATATACTGAAACGTCAGATAACATTAGTTAACGTGTTAGATCAAAATCAAAATAACAGCGGCATACTAATTTTGATAAAAACATACTAGTGCATTGATTAGCTAAAAGGAAAAGTGACTGTGCTCGATGTATTCAAATTCTAACTCGACTTTCCCAAATGAAAAAACAAACACAGAAACACTGGTGCACATATAAGCAGAAATTCCAAATGACCTCCTGTTCTTACTAGTTCTAACTCCAATAACAATTTTAAAATGCAAATAAATTTAACAACCAGCAGGACCTGATCCTAGTAGTCCTTTAAATTCCAATTACTAATCCTATACATCTACTTGGAATTTAAACCCCTGAAATGTGTTGTTATTCACATTAATTACAAGGGACACTGGTGTATTTAGTAGCTCAATTATAATGTAAATTTCAACTGCCAAAGAACACCCTGGAATTTTTCAATGGAAATTTCCAGTGGACATTTCAAAATGCAAATAGCACCCCTAATAAGTACTGAGACACTTATTAGCTCTAAGAGCAAACAACAGTGATTAATTATTAGCTCCAATTTCATTTCAGATTTGATAACCCAAATGAATCGGAGAACATATCTGTGTGCCCTTGCTGGCTCAAATTGAAATAACACTGGTATACTTACCGATCTAAATTCAATTTGGATAAAAAGCAAATACGCCTTTCTAAATAACACTAGTAGACTCGTTAGCTGAATTCCAAATTAAAATTCAAAAATTTAAGACCGTAAGCAGGATTGTTATGTATATCAATTCCAATTCCAAATAACACTGGTTTACTTATTAACTCATATTTCAGATAAAATTCCAACATTCAAATATCTCCAGTAGTAAGCACAGATGCACTTATTCCAATTCCAAATAACTCTGATGCTCTTATTCAAATTTTCAAATAACAATCACTTACCTACAAATTCTAACCCCAAACAACGCTGCTTTACTCACGAATTCAAATTGTAATTCAACTTCTAAAATCCAAATAACTATGATTACAAATCCTGGTACACTTACGACTTAACATTCTCTATACAATCGTTCTTTTTATTTGTTCAAAATTCAAAAATGAAATACCTCCTCAAACAAGTCCTGATAACACAAATTGTTCAAATTGCAAATTACAGCAGTGTACTTACCCATGCAAATGAAAATACACTTTCATATTTCCAAGTACCACCATGTGCTTCTTTGATTAATTCCTCTCCGCCCTGAAAAGAAAAAAAAAAAAAAAAAAAAAAAACACACAAATGAACTTAGTTGCAAGTTCAGCTCAAACAGAAACTTGCTCCTAAGCTCAAACAGAAACAAACTCAAGTGCTTTTAGCTCAAACAGAAATAACGCTCGTGTACTTATTTGTTTAAAATCAAAAATTGAAATATCTCCTTGAAAGCATTGGTCTTAATAGTCTCACTGGCATACACTCTTGTTAATATACGCATTTACGTTTGAAAATATATACAAACCCATTAAAAGATACAGCTGTTTGCATGTGTATACACAAAACAACAATGTTTTTATTTCAATATCCTCACAAATTTCATTGTCTAGACAACTCTGAAATTGAACATGAGTACACTTACTACTTTAGATGCTAAATCTACTGACTATAAAAAAATTTAAAAACCCGAAAATGTGCACTTATTGATACACTGTGGTATTATTGTATTAATTGTTGTATTAATAATTGTACTTACCAATTTGTACTCTGTTAAATTCCAAACTCTTAATGACTCCGATGGTAAAATTTGAAGAGAAGTCTGCATCCAAATTTTACACAGAATTTTTGTGGTATTATTTTTTCCTTCATTTTTGTTCCTAAAATGTGTTTAATGTTGCCTGATTCAAGGGTATCCTGATTTCCTAGCAACAGAAAAAAAGGGGAAAACAACTAAAAATGTGAGTGACTCATTGCAATCAGTTTTTCCTCTAATCTTTGTTTTTGATGAAAAAAGTCTTCTGTGTCAATTATGCTAAAGAAAAAAGTGTTGTGTTTTACCTTATAGAAATCAAACAGTATTGCCTTTATGCAGTTTTTATTATTGCCCAAGAATAAGTAGCAAATATTGCATTAAAATATTAATAAAGCTTTACTATTCATAACCAAATAAATATGATCATTAACATTCAACATATTAACTAAATATATTAAATTAAATACTAATCATGCAGTAAAATTATAGGGAAGAGTGTTTGCAAACACACATAAGGGAAAGATAACATCAATGCTAAAATACAACATTTAAAAGTGTTGAACGATGTGTACACATATATTAAATAAGAACAGGGAGCGACTGAATGCATTCGTGAGGAAACCAGTAGAACAATAAATTTGCTTCAGGGAGCATTTTGGGACAAGGTGTCTGTAGTAGACCTTCAGGAAAGTAATGCTACAGTAAGTTTGCTAAGTTTGCCACAAAATTGGGGAGGGTAGCATGAGGCAGTTACAAAGTTTCATCTTTTTGTAACATTAGTTTCATCCTTTGTAACATTAGTTTCATCTTTTGTACTTCCCAGAGTGAATAGGCATCCATGGCAGGTGAAAATTATGTAATATAACCTATCGGTGTCCTCTGTGATGATGTAGGATGCTTTGGGGCTTGCTTCCGGAGTCACAAACCCGATTATAGCCTGCAGGTAGGAACCCAGGACTCAGGTGAATTCTTTCGTGCCGTAGCATGACTTTCAAAGGACACCCTGGGACCTTCTCCCCTCCTGGTTTCCATTTTTGAACATGGACATCCTGCTAATCTCCATCACCCAGGATCTCATTCGGACTCCATCGGAATGACAGACCACTATTTACGCCATGTTCATCATTACTTCGATATTTTTCTTAATAACCAGCGCATACTGCATATTCTTAAACAAAAATGGTGACCTTGTGAAACACAGGCGGGATTATTCTGGGGGGTGGTTGGAGGGTCAGGGATAGTTGGGGTATTAGGGTGTAAGGTAGAAATATTCTTTCTTTTAATGTGATTCTCTTCTCCAGTTTGCTGCTCCAAAGTTGGATGAGCTCAGGCAGGGATGCAAAGTCTCCCAGAGCCCCCGATTTCTTTCTTTCTTTCTTTCTTTCTTTTTTTTTAAAGATTTTATTTATTTATTTGACAGACAAAGATCACAAGCATGCAGAGAGGCAGGCAGAGAGAGAGAGGGAGGGAAGCAGGCTCTCTGATGCGGGGCTCGATCCCAGGACCCTGGAATCATGACACAAGCCGAAGGCAGAGGTTTTAACCCACTGAGCCACCCAGGCACCCCGAGCTCCCAAATTCTTAACTCGTTTATGGAATAACTGTAACACCCAACCTCCTAAAGTTGTGATGATTAAACAAACATACACTCAAGAATTCAGTAAATGACATCGCAGGAAATGAAACCTACCACATTGCTAACAAAAACACTGTGTGTACATATTACTGTGTTTCCATATCTTTTATTTCCTATGACAATAGGCGTTTTCTTAAAAAAAAAAAAAAACGTTCTTTTGCAATCACTAAATTCTTCACCCAAACTCATATTGGACTGTAGGTTAACTAGCTGGAATTTAAATAAAAACTTGGGGGGGAAATGTTCTTTTGCACTGCTTTATTACCATAAAGAATGATACCTCTTCGATGGAAACAACATAAATATAGCTACTATGTATAATTCTTTAATAATTAAAGGTGATTTAATTATTAAATAATGGCGTCAAAATGATGGATACAACACAATGCATATTTATGTTTTAAAGTATTATTAAGCTAATAAATTTTGGGAAATGTATATCTTAAGCATAAAATAATGTTTTGAGTGCTTACCGCAAAGCAACAAAAAACGAGGAGTCTGGCAGCAAGAGTTCTATTTGTGCTAAGAGGAAGTATAAAACACCAAAAATGTATGTGGAAAGATGAGGATTAACTGTCAGCTGTGTATTTTATGACATAGCAAATCATCGTCGAAGTTCCTATTTCCACCACGTAGAGCAATGAAAGGTAAATTTTCCCCTTTAACTTTGTTGAATTCATTATCATACTTTGCAAAACACCTTAGAGTTGCTGTCATCCCACAGAATATATTTTAACTCATTCAACCGTCACGGAAAACCCTTTACTCTCACCCTTTACTCCTAATTCAAGGTCAAAGGGCTCTTGTGATCGTTAATCCTGACATCATTTTTCTATGACATTCGATACACTGTGTTCCCTTCCTGAATCAATTAGCTGGCATCCCTTTGTTTCAATGGGCAGAAGGGAGAAACATTGTTGCAAGGAAGGAATCCCTGCTGGTATGGCATGTTGGAGCGCAGGATGCAACCCTGTTCCGCATAGTCTCTCTCCCACCCAATAGGCTTGTGGGACCACCTGAGCCTACGTTCGATGTTTCGATCACAGAATCCCACCAGAAGGCAGATCCCACGTTAGATGATCTTATCACACAGGTGCTCTTATCACAAAATAGTATCGCATAATGATAAATTGGGCAGGAGAAAACGTTTGTGAGTGTTGGGAATATTCAAGGCATACATTGTGCTGATGGTTTCATGGGGATACACTTACCACCTAACCCATCCATTGGTAGACACCGTGTAGACCATCTTCTATGTCGTTCATAGCTCAATAAAGTCATTTCCAAAATACCTAAAAAAAAAAAAAAAAAGAGAGATGCTGGGTGTTCAGTCAATGAAGCATGTGCCTTCAGCTCAGGTCATGATCTCAGAGTCCTGGGCTCAAACCCTGTGTCGGGCTCTCTGCTCAGCAGGGAACATACCTTTTCCTCTGTCAAATAAATAAATAAAATCTTTAAAAAAATACTAAAATGTAAAACAGATGTGTGTTAAGCAAAAAACCTCTTGGTAATTTCTGCTATTTTGCCTTAATTACTTAATTCTCTAAGCCTTCTTGCAATTACCTTAAAATGTGTATTGGTAAAAAATATACAGTATACATAAAGAAAAAAAAATCTCCAGTAAAGTAGGAAAAAGTAACATTCTATTTGGGTAACGTACATACGACCCTTGCATGCCTACACAAAATATGAACAGGTTTTATTTGTATTTGGGATGTTCTACCAAGAAAAGTTTACCCAAATATAATTGTAAGATTAAAATGTCTGTACAGATTTTAAAATTCAGGTGGATTTGAAATATGAATGATATTTCTTCCATGTCAGCTCACGAGTTAGTCTTTCAAGTGGTTGCTTTGGGCTAACCTTTCAAATCAATTTTAAAAAGTAAAGCAAATCTTATGTTTGGCACTTCTTGGATAAATAAGAAAAAAATGAAAAATTATTAATAAAATTGAGAAGTTTTGGCATCTCACCTCAAACTCAAATCACTGATCCTTGAAAAAACAGCAGAAACTAGAGGATACTTTTATTTCCCTATATTTATAACATGTTTGAAAAGTTCCCAAGGGCTTCCTTTTAATTCTGTAATAACACAGGCTCGTGTTTTATGTAATTACTTAGAGTTAATTCATTTATATTTATAAGCAAATGTAACTAATATAAAATTAAAGTACAACTAATGACATTATTCACCTCGCTTGATAAAAGTAGTTGACCTGCAGGTTCATGAAATGATCTACTGGGAGTATTTGTGAATGAGCCCTTGTACAAATTTCATTTTCCTAAGACGTGGGACAAGGATTTCAAGTGGATCCATAATATGAATGATTTCTTTATAGGATGCCTGTGCACCTTACCCCTTCTTTTTTTTTGGGGGGGGGGGCATTGTCACTCACTGGATTATGAGAGTCAAGAGAGGCCATCAATCACACTATAGTATTTTGCTTTTTTCCTAGGAATTGGACAATGCATGTAACTTGGTAGAACCTCTATATATGTTCTCTTAAAATGCCTGAGCTGGCTTCTTATACCCAAGAGGCAGTCAGGTTTAGGATATACTCTTCCAAAAAAATAAAAAAAGAGAGAGAGAGAGAGAAACAGATTTTTGTACATGTATTCAAAGGCAAATGGTAATGGTTATGCATATTTTATTGCTTGATAAAAATCCATATTACGCATTTAAATATAAAAGCCCTCTTTGTCTTTATTTGACCTTTGGATCATGGGTGTTCTGCAACCCAGGATTCAGAGATTAGAGATTTTTATTGCTGTATGGCTCCCTCACCCAGCAGAATTCCCTTGAGTGGTATGTAGATTAAAAGTCAGGTTCTTGGTAGCCAAGTACCCATGTCTCCATCTGTATCATAATCTTTGGCTTTCTTACTGTAAGAGCTATAAAAAAAAAAATCCAATTCGTTCATTTTATCGATGCTTCTGTCATTTGCCTATGTCTATTACCTCGGTATATATCTGTTGACTCTCTGCCCATCAATTGTCAATCATTTTGCTGGATACTTGTTTGGCTTTGGGAAAAAAAAAAAAATGTATGCCCCAAATCATCCACCCACATGAGCAAGTGTGGGCTGGAAGACGAGTAGGGTCATTCTCACTGTGAAATCATCCCAATTACATGATGGTTTTGGACCTGAGGGTCAGGTCTCCATATTCTCAGTTATTCTATGTTCTTTTGCTTCAACTTTTGTGCCCAGTATGGTTGTTGGGTGTTTATTGTGCACCTGTTTTGTGCGATCTCACAAAGACTTGCTAGACAGACAGCAGCCCACATCTCAAGTGTCTATCTGGCTCCTCCCTCATCCTTCTACGTTCCCCTACTAGTTGAGGCCCTCAACAAACACATTGACGTGGTGCACATACCCTTTTACCAGAAAGATGCACACTTCAATTATACCTATCACTATCACCCATTCTATGTACCAAGTCTTCGCTCCTGAAATTTTTTTTTCCCCCGAAATGGTTTTGCTGCCAAAGAACAGATGCCAAGGAAGATTAACGTTTGAGACTGCTTGTTCCACTTTCTTTGGAAGCCACTCTTTCTCTAACTCGGCACTCAGAGTCTAACTGCCCACCACGTTAGAATGACTTCACAGAACATCCCAAACCGTTAAAATGAGCATTAAATTCTTTATAAGTCCTCACTTTCCTTTACGTAGCACAGAGCTGCCTAGAGGAAAAACAGAGCAAGGTCTAATAATAAGTCTATATGATTTAGGGGAAAATAATCCAAGTTTTTCATATCGTATTCATTAAACATATGTAAAAATACCAGCTTGCTCTCTTAAGAGCGTGCAACCTGAGACATGGGACGTCTTCATGTAGTCAGGTAAGCTTTGATGCCTTATAAGTTCATGCCAGTTGGGAGGCGCCTGGGTGTTCAGTGAAGCATCTGCCCCTTGGTTTTGGCTCAGGTCATGATCTCAGGGTTGCAGAATGGAGCCCTTATTTGGGCTCTCAGCTCAATGGGAGTCTTGTTGAGATCCTCTCCCCAACCCTCTTCCAGTCCCTCCCTACTGCTCATGGGCTTTCTCTCTACAATAAATAAATACATCTGGAAAATCAATCAATCCATCCCAGTCAGTACAAACCCTCTTGAAACTAACAACGTTGTCTGGGAGCTACCAGGTGGCCATTCAAAGCCCAGGAATTAGGGTCCATACAGTAAGCACCATTTGGAGGTTTGGGGATGGGTAACATTTTCGCTGGCCAGCTCATAATTCAGGTCAGAGGGAGGCCATTTATATAAAAGCTGTAAGGAAAGCACAGCAGAGAGCACGCAGACACCAGAGCAGAAATGCCTGCTTGTCTTTGTCCATTTCCGACACCCCATTCCTTTCCTGAGAAGAAGAACAGGACATGTCACAGAACTCCGCTAATTGGTATGATTGCTTCCAGCACCTGGATTCATGTCTGACTTTCAAAAGCTCCGTTAGCAAAATAAGGAGAACTGGATTTGGTATGAAATTGTCAAGAATTGCTCACAAAACTTTCGAAACTCTTGCTGTTGTGAATGCGGCATGATTTATGAAATATTCCTTCAGACAGATAATTCCACACATGGCCTCTTATTTTGACTCCGTGTCCCTGCCACAAAAAAAGGTAAAAATAAAAGCACTCTCCTGTCTTTAAAATATTGAAAATGCACTGTCTTGGTTTGTGAAGGAAACAAAATGATGACTTTCTTGTACTGAAAAATGTAAGGCACTTGGAGATACTTTGAGGACAGCAAACACAATCGAGATCCATTCATTTGGAGGGATAATAGCTAGCTTCTGTTCCAAATATACAGCTCATACCAGCACCGTCAAATAATGAAGGGCTTCTTTTTCATAACGCTGCTATGTATTTATTCCGCACATGGGTGATGAGGAAGGGCTTTGGAGGGAGAAACAAAATGTGTGTGTCAGCACACACCCACACCCACACATTCTGTTTTACGTCCCACAGAAGGAAAGATTATAGCTTGCATGAGAGATGAAATCAGAAAGGCTAAGGCATTTTTCTGTGGGTCCCAGACCATGTAAAGGCATTTGATTTTTTAAAAAAGATTTTAGTCATTTATTTTAAAGAGAGAGAGAGAGAGATGGAGAATGCACAAGAGCAGGGCACGGTAGAGGGGCAGGGAGAGAAAATCTCTAGCAGACTCCCTACTGAGTGTAGAGCTCAATGTGGGGCTTGATCCCACGGCCATAATATCATGACTCTGGGACCATGGCCCTGAGATCATGAACTGACTGAGCTGAAACCAAGAGTTGGACGCTCAACCACCTGAACCTTCTGTAACAAAGGCATCTTGAGGGCAGAAGGAGCAGCATATGGTGTCTACATAAGAATGATGGTTGAAGGAATGAATGAAAGAGGGCAAAAACAGGGTGAAAACCAATGGTCTCCATGACATGGTTTCAGAAGACAGAAGTCAACACAGTTTCATGCAGAACATCAAAGTTAGAAGATATGCCCTGTATTGAGTTTGCAGATATATTTTCCTTGTTCCGTACCCTATATCCCTATATCTTCAGTCTGCATATATGTAGTCCCCTGCTGAGGAAGATCAGTATAAAGCGACACATATTCAGTCTATGCTTTGGAAACACACGTGTCAGGGATTACAGAACTCTCTCTTGACAGCTCAACAAACAACACTCGCTTCTGCTTCAGAATTTCCATTCTGTTCCTACTCTGCACGAAGCACCATTCCCCGTCACATCCTATCACTTGGGGTTCCAACAGGACCCAAGCCACCATAATGAGGAGCCGTAGATGCAGGTGATTTCAGGGCAAACCCAAGCCATGGCGTTGCTTTGTCATCTGGTCATAGGTTTTTTTGTCCATGAGGCTACAATCTGGTCATGTGAACAACTTCCTCCAGGACCTGCTTAATCCGAATCTTGTGGTGCATTATTCTGGGCTCCTTTGCTCAGTGGGCTGGAGAACATCTCATGTCTGACACATAGTTCTAGATGCATGATTCCTGGACTGGGATGGGGAGAAGAACCCTTGCTGCTTCCATGACTTTGTAAAACAAACAATCAATCAAACAAATCAAGCAGCTCTAATTCAAAATGAAAAGATTTTGTAAAGATGGCATAATGTTTCCCTACATAACCCTAGGATTTTACTATCATTGTCTATAAGGGACATTCTATAATGACCTGTTAGATATACTCCAAGCAACACTACACGTGTTGGATGATAAAGTTTATAAGACAGTGGGGTTTGGAGGTGAACCCAATGGAGAGCCCTCATTCCTACAGTCAGAAATGTAATCCAGCCAGTACATAGACTATACAATGCATTCACGCCCATTTTTATTTCTAGGCAAAATGGAGAATATGGTGTCTAGTTGTGCATAACCCTACATTTCATAGAAGATTAGACCCTTTTGTGTCATGGAGCTTCCTTCGTAAATCAGATTCTAAGAAAGCAGGGGAAGCTTGATCTCTGTGGGACCACCTTACAGAACTAGTGTCTGCAAGGCTGGACCTGTGGCTTAGCAAAAGCTGGTTGGGCAATTTGGCTTTAACAAGAAAATGGAGGATGTGTACTTTGGGGCAAAGTTACTCTCAAAGTTCTAGTAAAGCAGATTTGGCATTTCAGGGGCTCACTTAGCATTTTCTAGAAGGTCCAACAGATAAAGTGGCAAAAACCTTCCCTTACATAGCAAATTAATCATTCGACCATACAAAAGGCAACTTCTTTTACAAGTTTTCCATGAGGAAATTTCAAAACGGTGCAAGCTGAAGTTCTACGTTTTGAGAGATCTCTTCTGCATGCACGATTTGGAAATGTAGAGAGTTAGTGTCTTCAGTGCGAAAAAAAAAAAAAAAAATTAAGCGTACAGACCCAGGTCTTAAAATAAATCAGAGCACTGGCTTACATGAAGAAATGTAAACATGATAAAGCAAATGTCTTCTTTTTCTTTTGCTTCCATGACTGTTTGGATTATTATTATTATTATTTAAGATTTTGTTTTTAAATCATCTCTACACCCAATATGGGGCTTAAACTCACAATCCCTAGGTCGAGAGTTGCACAGTCCACCAACTGAGCCAGCCAGGTGCCCCTCTATCTAAAGATTTTTATACCAAATCAACTCATTGGAGAGGTATAGATCCAACGCACATCTGGTACGTCTAGCAATAAATAAAGAGGAATACAGTTTGCATGAAACTGAATGTAACGATCTAAGATGACGGTCTCTCATTTGGGATACGTGGGCATGTGTGATAGAAACCTTCCTGCCCCTCGTAAAAATCTCACAGATTGTTGGCATATCAGAACCAGATTGCAAAACTGGTTTTTAAATTTGTCATTTTCGACTTGGTCCACACCTAATTTTCACAGTCAGGCAAGGGACATCTCGTCTGGAGACAGGTTTTATTTTCCTTCCATGTTCGATCCTGGCCTCTGACCAAAGGGTCCCTTACAACGACATGAAAATTGGACACTCTCAGGTGAGTTTCTGCTCATGAAGTCGATGGAACAATCAAGGTATCAGTAATTATGTGGGCAGCATATACTTTTACCCATGAATTGAAACTGAAAATTACAGCTTACCAACCAATTAATGAAAATCTAAATTAAAAACAGATGTGGGGAGAGATGCCTTCTAAATTTCAGTCATTATCCAGTTGGTATTATACACCTGCATACGTCATGGCCTTTGACATGGGAACAGAAAACCTTCTTTCAGGAAATTTCAAACGGAGATTTCTGGTGAAATGGATCCTGTAAGCCGCATGATACCACCAAATGAAAATGACCTTGTTTTGCTTGTGGTTCACACAAATCTGTTGGTCACGGGGTTGTCCTGACTGCGACACGTGATGTTAGTGCTATTTTTTTCAAGGAGAGTAAACTCTCATTCTGTAGTCACTTTGGGGAATATTTCATTAAAAATCACACTTAATTCAAATCACGTAAGGTATTTAAACCTTTAAGACAGCAGGTGAGGCGTGTATCGATGAGTTAATACATGTTTTTAGGAACGATTACTTTTTTACTTGTTGGCATGCTGAATTGGCTTTTTGATGACTCTTATTTTTAAAGTTCTTTTTAAAAAAGATTTTATATATTTATTTGACAGAGAGAGGTCACAAGTTGATGGGGGAGGGGAAGCAGGCTCCCCACTGAGCAAAGACCCCCCCATTGCGGGGCTCAATCCCAGGACCGTGAGATCATGACCCTGAGCCAAAGGCAAATATTCAACCCACTGAGCCAACCAGGTTCTCTTAAAGTACTTTTTAAATGCTATATTTGTTATAATGGAATAAAGCATTCAATAAAACATGTACATGAGGCAAATATCTAGTCCTTAGATAATTCTGAAAGTGGCACATAATGATCAAAGGGTGGCTGTGTAGACGACTCAAGAAATCAGAAGTTGCCTTGCTCTGAAGGACGCTCAACCAGGTTGGATGTATTAATGAAAAAAAAAAAAAAAAAAAGGTGACTTTATGAAATAAATAGCAGGGGTTTCACTCCAGGGTAAGTCCGTTGCCTACCGAGGGTGTGTGGCAAAGTCTGGGGACATTTTCAGATGTGTCCACTGGAGAGATGGGTTTGTTATTGGTGGTGAGTGCATTGAGGCCAGGTATGACTATGAAAAGCCTACCCACCACCAAGCAATGATCCAACCCCAACATCAGCGGAGCCAAGATGGGAACAGTTGCCTTAGCACGAAAGACGCCGCCGGTCAGTGCATTGGTCTATCTCAGTGGTTCTCCACTGGCGGTTAAGAAACCACCAGACAGAGATGGGACAGTCCATCCAGAGTGCACGGGAAATTGTACTTTTATTTGTATTTATTTTTTAATTTAAAATTAGTGCATTAACATATAGTGTATTATTAGCTTCAGAGATAGAGTTAGAGTTGCGTCTAACGCCCAGTGGTCATTACCTCACATTCCCTCCTTAATGGCCATCACCCAGGGACCCTGTCTCCCCCACCCACCTTCCCTCCAGCATCCCTCAGTTTGATCCCTACAGTTAAGAGTCTCAGTGGTTTGTCTCCTTCTCTGATTTCATCTTATTTTATTTTTCCTTCCCTTCCCTTATCACCATCAGTTTTGTTTCTTAAATTCCACATGAGTGAAATCATGGTATTTGTCCTTCTTTGACTGATTTATTTCACTTAACATAATACCCTCTGGCTCAATCCATGTGGCAAATGGACAGGTTTCATTCTTTTTGATGGCCGAGTAATAGTCCATGATCTAGATGCTCCATATCTTCTTTATGCATTTGTTCATTAACAGACACCAGCAGTCTTTTAAAAACATAATATCAATGCCCAATTTTTATTTATTTATTTATTTATTTATTTTTTGTGAGGCTGACCTTTTCCCGAAGTTACTGTATTCACTCCCCAGGCAGGATGCAAGAAGCACCACACTACTTTTCAGCTTTAACAATACACCACAAGCTAGGCCAGAAGAAGTGGATTCTCTCCCTGTTGTAACGGCTGGAAATCCAAGATGAAGGTCCACACAGGTCCATGTGACCCTCCCCCATGAAGGTGCAAGGGAAGGGTCTGCCCTAGGCTTCTCTCCTAGCTTCTGAGAGTGCCCTGGCTTGTAGCCACAGAAATCCAATCTTCCCATGGTATATGTGAGGGACTCTGCATCCAAATTGTCCCTGTGAATCAGGACACCAGGCAAATTGGATTAGTCTTCACTCGTGCCCAGTATGACCTCATTCATCCTTGCTAATGATACCTGCAGTGGCCCTGTATCCAAATGGGGCCACATGCCTGGCTGCATTTTTCCATCACACATAAGGCAACAATTCCATTAATTAACCATCATTACTTTATGCATTAAGAAAAATACTGTTTTCGGAGTAACCATGATATTTTTAAGAGGAGCACAGGTGCCAGTGATATTCCCAAACTTTACAACAAAAATGAGAAACTATGGCAGAGAGATGCCAACCCCTCTGGAAAGACAGATTTGGAACTTTTCCATGCTCATCTATAGTTTCAATACTATCAACCTAAAGTAATCAAATATCTTCATTCCTACTGAATTATACTTTAGTCCTAGAAAAGTGCATGCCTCATAATTTTTTCCTAATTTTTTTTTGCTTTTATAGAAAAACTTTTTTTTTAATTTTTATTTATTTTTAAAATTTCTTTTCAGTGTTCCAAAATTCATTGTTTATGCACCACACCCAGTGCTCCATGCAGTTCGTGCCCTCCATAATACCCACCACCTGGTTCCCCCAACCTCCCACCCCCCGCCCCTTCAAAACCCTCAGGTTGTTTTTCAGAGTCCATAGTCTCTCATGGTTCACCTCCCCTTCCAATTTCCCCCAACTCCCTTCTCCTCTCTAACTCCCCTTGTCCTCCATGCTATTTCTTATGCTCCAGAAATAAGTGACACCATATGATAATTAACTCTCTCTGCTTGATATTCCTAAACTTTTAAAAATATTTTCAAAAATCCCATAGTTTTCCTAAGAAACAAGTTTAAAAGTTTGACTAACCAAAGGAAAAAGGATAATTTTGTACCTGCATATAGAGGGGAAAAAATGCAAGATGCTTCAGTTTCTTCCCCATGGACTTAAGAGAAAGGTTTCAGTTGACCTGATATAAAATCTTCTCCAGAGACCTAAAAGGAAATTAAATGTACTCTTATGAGTACTGTATTTCTGAAAGACCAAGAAACAAACTAACCACAAAAAAGCAGATGTCCTTTGTTGGATTTGGAAATAAAACAACAGCCACATGGTACAGGGAAACTCATAAAGGGCTGATGAAATTTGGAAAATTTGAGGGAAGAAAAATGTTGAGAAGTGCACTTTTATAGAATAAATTTCAATTTGCCAACTCTTAAAGGGATTTAAAAAAACAGAGTGCAAATATATATTTGGCCTTGGCTCCTTTCTGCAAATGTACGTCCATTTCCTTTTTAATAGACTCCTCCAACTGGTCATCACATTTTCACTTAAAAGAGAACTCTTGTCTCGCTACCCAGTAAGGGAAGATATGGATGGAAGAATGGATGATATTCAATCTCCAGAAAACAATATATTTTCTCCATCTGTGAATGGTAATATCGTTTCAGTAAGAGTAGAAAACATGCTGGAAAACATGCAAAGTCAAGGAAGGACTTAAAGAAACCTTTTTTTGACCCACACTAAGAGAAAATAAATGGCTGTCTTAGATTTCCATTCACTCTGAATTTTTCCCGTGGTCTTTCCATTTTTTTTTTTCTTAATTACACTTTTTATTGTGAAATAATTATAGATTTAAATGTAGTTGTAAAAAGAATCCAGAGAGATCCCAGTTGGCCCGTTTGCTCAAGTCCCTGCCCACCCCACCCCCTGGTAACATCTTGCAATTTCCCAATCAAGATATTGACATTTGCACTCAAGATACAGAACATTTCCACCACCACATGGATCGCTCATGTTTTTCTTTTATGAACAACCCACTTCCCTCCCACTATTCATCCCTGCTTCTTAACCCAAGGCAGCCACTAATTTGTTCTTTATAGTTGTCTATAATTCTATCAGTTCAATGGAATCACACAAAATGTAACTCTAGGAGACTTTTTTTTTTTTTTTAACTCAGCCTAATCCCTTATGCACTAAATCACTCTTAAAACATGCTTAAAGAGTTCTAATATAGCATAGTATTTTGATTTTGTATTTTTAATATAGCATAGCATTTTAAATACTATAGCATTGTATTTATTTATATGAAATACATTAGGTGCATGAGTGTCTATACGATATAGTAATTTCTGTATATAATATAGTAATTTGCGAAAGTTACCTCTTTTATATGAAAAGATAAAGAATGGAATCCCTTGCATTTTTCATGGTATAGTAAGTCTAAAAAGTACTTTATACAAAGGGTAACACACTGGATATTTAAAATTATTTCTTGTGTTCAGCAGCAATATAAGTTGTCATGTAGATACTATATATCCTGTTATAAAGCCTTGCTTAAATTATTTCTCTTTAAGTATATTTGAGGAGTCAATCTATAACTTAGTTTTTGTTATAAATACCAGTAGGGAGTTTATATCATGAAAAGGAAGTAGTGATAACATAACAAGAAATAAAAGTTCTTAAGGAATAAGAGCTAACAGTTCAGAATGTCCCTAGATATCTTGATATCACGGGATTTTTTTTTTTAAAAATAGCTTCCTAAATATTATGTGGACTAATCCTCATCACAGATTAGACATAGATATTGTTCATGATTGCTCCATGTTGCAGATGGGAAAAATGAGGCAAACAGAAGGACAGTAACTCACTCAAATCCATAGGAAGTAATAGTCCAGATTGACGCTTGAAATTTGCCGCTCTGCATCCTGCCATCAAACTAATTAAATTATAATCTTTGTGGGAAAGCGGATTGCTGGTTGGACCTCCCCAAAGCATCATCAGATCTCCAGCATTGGTATAAAGAGCTATATAGTCTTGTGGTAGAGAAATTGCTGATTTTGGACCACTTTGTTGGAAGTGCAGAATTGGTCGAGACCGATGGAATCCAAACTTGCATTCTAACAGGTTCCCTGGGGGTTCTGGGCCCCTCAGAACTCTCCAGAAACACTATTTTGTGTTACTGTTCTTAAAGATTCATCACATCATTAGCTGACTTCCCTGTCCTTTCCAATAGAAGAGTGGTGTTTCCCTGGAGTACCGGAATTGAATTGCCAGAAACATTGTCTCTCACTGGGATCCCAGCATAAATTTGGGGGAAGTGCTGTAATTGGCTGGGAGGTGCTCCGGGGTTTTAGATAGGAACAGGGAAACATTGATGGGTGCTAAGGTAGAGGGATTTAATGTGGAGGCCGAGAAAATTAAGGCCATCCCACCACAAGTTTAGCTGATGTGGGAAACAGAGGCAGAAGAAAATCATTAAAATTCCTCACCTACTGACAAGCCCTTGAAACAGACCGAGTGACTCTCCCCTGGGGACTCAACTGCCCTCACTTTGAGGTTTTGCTAAGGATAATCCCAGCCTGACCGATCCCTGACCCCCTACCCCGACAGGTCCGACCTGGATCCTGTAAGTCTACTCTAACAATTCCTTTATCTCTAAACCTCCAAGATAGTGTTGAGAATCATTCCCAAGTATATGGCCCACTGATATACATCTAAAGGGTCTCATGAGAAAATTTTTACTACTGGTAATAAATAACTTTCTCCCAACAATAGCTAGCCCCTCAAGGTCCTGGAGACCTCGCTTCCAAAAATTCTTGGAGACTTACATCATCCATAATCCCCTTGTCCTCACCCACCACCAAGTCTACCCCTACTCTGCCTTTAAAAACTTGTTATGGATTCATAACAAGAAAACAGACCCCTGGTTTGGGGTCCAAGTCCATACTCCACTGTGTCGGGTATACTTAATCCCAAGCTTAAGCTTGTCAAATAAACCCTCGTGTGATTGCATCGGTGCTTGGCTCCTTGGTGGTCTCTCAGACGCAAAAACTCAGGCATAACAGTAAGAGCATAGGCCTTCCACTGGAGTGGTGTTAGAGACTGAAGTAGGTCCCCACTAAAAGTCACATGAAGCCCTCACCCCTGGGACATGGAGAGATGGGCTCTTTGAAGACGTGACCAAGGTACAATGGGTTCATGAGGCTGGGCCCTGATCCCATAGGACTGGTCTCCTTATAACCTCCTTTTAAGAAAAGATGAGGCATGCAAAGGAACGACCATGTGGAGACACGGGGAGAAGACGGTATCTACATGCCCAGGAGAGAGGACTCAGAGGACAGCAACCCTGCCCATGCCTGGATCTCAGACTTCCATCCTCCAGGACTGTGAGAGAAGAATGTCTATTATATAAGCCCCCTTCCCCCTCTCCCCAACTCTACACATTAACAGTAACCCTAGCTGACTAATACATGTCAAAACAAAACAAACAAAAAATAATTAAAAAAAAAAAATTTGTTTCAGGGCACCTGGGTGGCTCAGTGGGTTAAGCCTCTGCCTTCAGCATGATCTCAGGGTCCTGGGATCGAGCCCCCCATCGGGCTCTCTGCTCAGCGGGGAGCCTGCTTCCTCCTCTCTCTCTGCCTGCTCTCTGCCTACTTCTGATCTTGATCTCTCTCTCTCTCTAATAAATAAATAAAATTAAAAAAAAAAAAAAACTTTCTTCTCCCAGTTGCTCTTATTTATTCCTTTTTTTTTTTTTTTTGTAAAGTAAAAAAGTGTTAGATGACTTTAGAGTTACCGAGGTTCTAATCAAATATATTTACACGTGAGAAATGATGCATCATGATAGAATACTATATATTAGGAGGACAATGTGACAAGCTTAGTAGATACACGTCTGCCTGTTTCCAGAAGGGAAAAGAAATGACCTCATGACAGTCATACAAATAATGGAAAGTGAATCATTTCAGATTCTAGTTTCTTAACGTAGAACCACATCGCGGGGGT
Source organism: Mustela nigripes (assembly GCF_022355385.1). Lineage (NCBI taxonomy): Eukaryota > Metazoa > Chordata > Mammalia > Carnivora > Mustelidae > Mustela > Mustela nigripes. Next base: position 121,124,962 of record NC_081575.1, on the reverse strand, counting down.
CACTGCCATCTAAAATAACACTCATTAACTGTGCATGAGGTAACTGTGAGCACCTATTTCTAATTTATTTCCCCAGAACACCAGATGCACATAAAATTCTAGGTTCTAGGCCATGTGCGAGAAAATGATCTAATATACCATTTTAACACTTTAATACTTTCAGGCCATAAGCAAGCTGTTTCATGGTTTGCAAACATTACAGCTGATTGCACATTCTTGTTTGAATAAACGACGGGGCATTTGGTGTTACAAAACACAAGAGCAAACTATTACTTGCAGTCTTATTAGGCAAGCCATGTAGAGAAGGGGTTTAGGGGTATTGGTGGTGAGTACGAGTTTTATGCTGTGAAACTCTCATCTTTAGATACTTAACTAGAAAGAATTATATCAGTATTTATTCATTAAAATGTTGTCATTTGGCAGAGCTATGGAATCATAACAAGAAAACAGAGCCCACCCTCCTGCAAATTTTTCTTTCATTGTGGAGAAGATTTTAGAATGTTTATTTGGTCTCTATGGGTATTTGTAACTTCTCAAAATCACCTAGAAAAATATATTTTTAGATATATATTTGGATAGATGTCTATATATAGCCAAACAAATCTCCTGGACAGGGGGAATGATTTTATGGAATGCCATGACTATTCAGTCTCAAAATAATTCTCACGGAGACTCTAAATATTGATGAGTAGTGAGCTTCCTCGTGCCACCGGTCTGTCTGTTGGGTGTTTCAGGCATATTCTGGGTCTCTGTTTGACGGTCTCTTATGCTGGGATCATTTGGACATTTCATCTGAGAAAAATTTCTCAAACGATGAAGGTAATGAGGTCAAACTTTGCTCTTAAACTTCCTAAGACAGAAACAAGGAGTTCTTCCACTAACCCCAGTTTGTGGGATAAGTAATATTTAAAAATAAATAAATAAATAAAAATAAAAACAAACAAAAACAAAATAAAAACCAAAAAAACCTAGGCTTCAAGTCTCCATGCATGCCTTGAGAAATTCAAGATCCTTTTGTGGAGGGATTTCCTGCCCAGATGTGGATTCTGATCTGCCTTGTTCCCCTTTTAGGTCAAAGCAAATCTTTGCAAAGGTGCATGTGGGATGGACAGTTGAAAATGAGAAGTTGGGATGAAAAATGTTCATCATCACTAGCCATCAGGGAGATTCAAATCAGAACCACATTGAGATACCACCTTACACCAGTTAGAATGGCCAAAATCAACAAGATAAGAAACAACATGTGTTGGAGAGGATGTGGAGAAAGGGGAAGCCTCTTACACTGTTGGTGGGAATGCAAGGTGGTGCAGCCTGTTTGGAGAACAGTGTGGAGATTCCTCAAGAAATTAAAAATAGAGCTTCCCTATAACCCTGCAATTGCACTCCTGGGTATCTTCCCCAAAGATACAGATGTAGTGAAAAGAAGGGCCATCTGTACCCCAATGTTCATAGCAGCAATGGCCACGGTCGCCAAACTGTGGAAAGAAACAAGATGCCCTTCAACGGATGAATGGATAAGGAAGATGTGGTCCATATACACTATGGAGTATTATGCCTCCATCAGAAAGGATGAATACCCAACTTTTGTAGCAACTGGACTGGAGGAGATTAGGCTGAGTGAAATAAGTCAAGCAGAGAGAGTCAATTATCACATGGTTTCACTTATTTGTGGAGCATAACAAATAGCATGGAGGACAGGGGGAGATGGAGAGGAGAAGGGAGTTGGGGGAAATTGGAAGGGGAGGTGAACCATGAGAGACTATGGACTCTGAAAAACAA